>NC_048224.1:25459109-25759109 GCF_002007445.2 Ailuropoda melanoleuca
CCCACCCTACCCCCTTGGTCCTCCTTTTCGCAGCTCTCAGCCCTCCTAGCCCCTTCAGCGGTGAGGTCCCCCCGGGTCTTTTCTTTGTACCAGCCTCCCCCCCACCCCCCCCCCATCCCAGTCTTGGATCCCCTTTTCCTTCTCAGCTTTATCAGGCTCCTTCACCTCTCACTGCCCCCATCCCAGTCGCAGGCCCCCTTGGTCCCTACCTTTTCCTGCCACCCTACTCAGCCCTCAATCCTTGCCCCAGGCTGCTAGACCCACTCCCTACCTATACCCCTAGGGCTTCCTCCCATCTCCTCCTCTCCCATCCCCACTGCTTTCTGTATCCCAGCCTACCTAGCTTATCCTCACTTCTCTTCCTGGCCATCTTCCCCAGGTTCCAGGCTGGGTGGTGCTTGTGCCTCCTCGGTAGGCCAGAGTGGCGCCAGGTTCTGGGGCTGGTGGGGCTGCTGTTTTCTCCCCATGGCACTGCCATCACTCCTGCTGTTGGTGGCAGCCCTGGCAGGTGGGGTGCGTCCCCCCGGGGCACGGAACCTGACGCTGGCAGTGGTGCTGCCAGAACACAACTTGAGCTATGCCTGGGCCTGGCCGCGGGTGGGTCCTGCTGTGGCCCTCGCTGTGGAGGCGCTGGGCCGGGCACTGCCCGTGGACCTTCGGTTTGTGAGCTCTGAACTAGATGGCGCCTGCTCTGAGTACCTGGCACCGCTGCGCGCTGTGGACCTCAAGCTATACCATGACCCCGATCTTCTGTTGGGCCCTGGTTGCGTGTACCCTGCTGCCTCTGTGGCCCGCTTTGCCTCCCACTGGCGTCTTCCCCTGCTGACTGCGGGTGCTGTGGCCTCTGGTTTCGCAGCTAAGAATGAGCATTATCGTACCCTGGTGCGCACTGGCCCCTCTGCTCCCAAGCTGGGTGAGTTTGTAGTGACATTACACGGGCACTTCAATTGGACGGCCCGTGCTGCCTTGCTGTATCTGGACGCTCGCACAGATGACCGGCCCCACTACTTCACCATCGAGGGCGTCTTTGAGGCCCTGCAGGGCAGCAACCTCAGTGTGCAGCACCAGGTGTATGCCCGTGAGCCGGGGGGCCCTGAGCAGGCCACCCACTTCATCCGGGCCAACGGGCGCAGTGAGTGTGGCCCAGGCCATCTTAGGGTCAGGGGGAGGAGGGTCGCTGTATCCCTGGAGCTCAGCACTGGGAAATGGTGGATGGAGGTGGGCACTGAGGAGCTGGACGTGGTGGTTGGGGTCAAGAAGTACATTTGGATAGAGCACCTGTGAGAAGGTGAAGGCGTTATATTTGGGGAGCTCGGCATAGGCAGATGTAAGCAAGGAATAAGATTTAAGGTAGAATGAGAATGAATCCTGTGTCAGGGAAGAATGTGGGATTGGGCGGAAATTGAATTTGGGGAGCAATGTGAAATGAGTGCCCTGGAGTAGTGAACGTGTATCCATCTGTGAGCAGAGGCTTCTTAGACTGGGGCACCAAGACTTCTTGGTGGCAGAAAAATAGTGAGGACTCCATAAATGAACTTTTGGGTTTGGGAAAGACAGGGTAAAGCTGACACTAAGAGAAATTTTGAGGAGTCAGTGCCTTTGAGCCTAGGGAAAGGCAGGGCAGATGGCGGCGGTGAGGAGGGCTGGGTGGGGGGCAACAGTCAGAGCTCTGGAAAGAGGAGGGGCTTAAAGCTGATAGCTCCCTTCCTCTGGGGTCTGGAGTCAGCCTCTGACCTCTGCCAGATGGTCCGTAAGGCCCCAGGGTACTTACAACATAGACTCCAAGGAGCGGGGGATGGGGAGCATATGTTGGGTGGTTAGTAGGTTAGGGCACTCTCTTCCTTGCTAAAGATGGAAATGCAGATGGTTCAGAGAGGGGGCTGTGTGGGGACCGGATCCTTTCTTAGAATGCCCCTCTGTCTTGTACCTGTTCCCAGTCGTGTATATCTGTGGCCCTTTGGAGATGCTGCATGAGATCCTTCTTCAGGCCCAGAGGGAGAACCTGACCAACGGGGATTATGTCTTCTTTTACCTGGACGTCTTTGGGGAGAGTCTCCGTGCTGGCCCCACACGCTCGACAGGCCGGCCCTGGCAGGACAATCGCACCCGGGAACAGGCCCAGGCCCTGAGAGAGGCCTTTCAGGTATTATTTGAGCCAAACTTGGAGGAGGGGGAAGAGGAGCTTCTTCGGAGATTCTCTAGCTCTCATAAGACCCACAGAAACCCCAGGCACAGGGCAGAAATTATGAGCTACAGGAGGGAAATGAACAAGAGGCTTTTTGAGTTTCGTATCATTCTTTCTTACTTCTCCACTTTCGTGACTCTTCTCAGTGTCATCACTACCTCCCAAGATCCCGGAACACTCTCCTAAGTCCCATTAGTAGACTATACTGTGAGGGAGAAAAGTTCTAGAAAAGACCTAATCCCAGACCCTGAGAGGACTTCCATCCTTTCTGGAAAAGTAAGGCATGATTGTGGTACAGTTAAGCTGCAAGTCTGAGAAAGAATATGATTATGTGTCCTGAAACAGACACTAAGAATTTTTTAGTTCAATGTCAACTGGGTTTAGGAAAGCCTTTTTATAAAGGAGTAAGAATCTGTTGCGACTTGGAAGATAGATGTCATATTCCTAGTCTGAGTGGGAGAGAGGATCCAGGCAGCCTGAGCAAAGAGAAAAAGATAGGAATGGGCATATTTGGGGAACGGAGAAGATACTGACCTGCCAAGAAAGAAGGGTTGGCTTGAAGCAGATATAGGAAATAATGTTGCAGAGGTATAATCAAATTAAGGAGAGCTCTGAACCAAAGATTAAGGTACTTGGACTTGAATGTGGGGTCCTTGAGATTTTTTTGCAAAGAGAAATCTAGAGACAGAATTCAGGTTGGATTAGGAGAGGAGGAGGCTAGAGGCAGTAAGACTGCCTTTACTTGGCTCTCGAATGGGGTGAGGTGATATGGGCTCAAACAACAGTGGCAATAGTAAGAATGGAAAGAAATGAATTTATGAAATAATTTGTAGGGGAAATTGACATGACTCTGTTCATTTCACTCCTCTGCTGAACACTTTCAGTGACTGACTTCCTACAGAGTAAAGTCCTGACTCCTTATTGTGACATTTCAGACTGTCTTCAGTCTGTGTTCAGCGGGGTTTTTCAGTATTGCCTCCTGGTGCCCCTCATGCCCAGTACTCCAGCCAACGAGACCTCTCTCAGTTCCAACCCTGGGCCTCCCCTCTCCTCTTGCCTTTGTGCTCTTTGATCCTTTTTTCTGGAATGCTCTTCCTTTCCTCATCCCAAATCTCTGCCTCTTCAAATCACACCCATGAACTGTTCCCTGATTTTCTCACCAATTTTTCACTAACTTATCCATATGTGTTTCTTACTTAGTTATCCTTATCCCTCCTTTTCCTGGAAAGGATTTGAGTTGGCCTATAGGCTAACTTTAAGGTCTTTTCACTTGGGAGTCTTTGAGTCTGAAATTCAGTAGATGTGTACAAGGGCTGGACTTTGGTGGTCGTCTTCTCCAATGAGTGAAGTTTTATGTGGCTGTCATTATATATTTGGTTGTATCTGACTATGAGTGACATGTCTGGGTCTTAGTCCGTGACTGTCACACTTGAACATGGACAGTGGCATGACAGGTTTTGTTTGTGCTATAACTTTTGCCTAAAACAACCTTCTCACCTTTGTCTGTCTGGATAATGTGTGCGTATTCTCTAAGACTCAGATGAGTTATTTTCCCTTCATGGAAACAATCCTTGAATCCCCAGGTTGGACAGAATTTCTTATTCTTGTGCTTAACTCTGTCTCCTGTAGAATTTACCACATTATTCAGTCAGTGATTCATTTGAAAATTGACTCATTCTGTTAGTGTCTACTGAGCACCTATTATGTCCTAGTCACTGTGCTAGGTACTGGCATACAGTAGAGAGCGTAACAGATGTAGTCCTTGCCTGAAGCTTACGTTTAATAGGATGGACAGATACTAAATAAGCAAATAAATACAAACATAGGACAACTGGCAATGAATGTTACTAAAAAAAACAAAGACCAAAACCAAAAAAAAAAAAAAAAAAGCCTCTCTTGTGAAGGGAATAACAAGGGAATTGCACTTAAGCTGGTGTGGTCGAGGAAGATCTCTAGACTCTCCTGGATGGGAAGACTCCATAGCCTTTTGGGTTGTATTATTTTGTGTGGAAGGAATACCTCTCTTTCTCATCTGGGAATTCCTACCAGTCAAAGGGCGCAAGCACTTAGGGTGGGGGGAAATGAGGACAAGTCAGCTGACAAGTAGATAAATTAATTCTCAGTTTTTCCACTCACTGCAGGCATTATTCAGATAGAAAAACATAGGGAGATTTTGCTAGGACACAAGAGAAGGGGGAATAGGCAATCAAGAATATGCTGCGGGGAAAATCAAGGCTTTGGGGTGGGGTAAGGGGGTGATGAGGTGTTCTCTGGAAAAGCTCCTTTTCCTATTCCGATGTTGAAGCAGGGCAGGGGATAAGAGAAGTTGGGTGGTCAGCTCCAGCCAAGGATGAAAGAGCAGAGAGCCCTTACCCCAGAAATACCTGGGCTACTGGGGAAGGGGGCTCTGAAATTAAGTATATTGATAAGATTTTTCTTTCTCATTAAGCCATAGCTGCTTGATTTTGCTCAATTTCGTATACCACGAGCCTAGCACATACTTACTGAATTGACTTAAGGTGTGTGTTGGGGAGAAGCAGGGATTGGACTAGGAATTCATCTGCAGAAGAGTAGAGCTGGCAGGTACCATAAACCAAGATGATCAGCCAGGGTAGGGAAGAATAAGTAGACCCAACAGGGCTAAACAAGCCAGTGACCAGGCTGTGAGGATCCAGAGGCCTAGGCTGTGCCCTGGGGGCCTTCGGGGTCAGACACAGAGGCAGAGGTCACAACCTAGGTGACCAGCATGGATTGCATTACAGAGGGGATACCAGCAGCTAGAATGGAAGTAAGCACTGAACCAAGGGCTGTGTAAGGCAGAATCTCTTCTGGAAACTGTCCTTTGCCTGTTTAAGCCACTGTTGACAGTGCCTCCTGCTGTGGTGGGAGAGGCCTCACGAGTAGGCCTCAGGGCACAGGCTTGTGCACCCAGGTGCGTGTCTGGCCTCACCGACAGCTACACCCATTTTGGGTACCCTTTGCTTGTGCTTTTCTCACCTGGGGTGCACTGTGAAAAAGGACACCATTACCTCTCGTTACTGTCTTCGCTCTATGTAGCCCCGAGCAAGCACAAAAGTTCTTTGGAGGTTCTTCTTTTTTCTTTTCTTTTCTTATTTCTTTTTTTTTCTTTTTTTCTTTTTTTCTCTTCTCTTCTCTTCTCTTCTCTTCTCTTCTCTTCTCTTCTCTTCTTTTCTTTCTCTTCTCTCCTCTCCTCTCCTCTCCTTTCTTTTTTTCTTTCTTTCTTTCTTTCTTTTTTTTTTAGTAGCTACTAACCACAACAAAACCATTTAGCATAACAGTTTTCAAAATGTGGTCTTGGAACCCTGGGGGCCTCTGAAATCCTCTCAGAAGGACTGTGAGGTCAAAACTATTTAAAACATAATACTAAGATGTTTATTTGCCTCCTCGCTCTTATCCCTCCAAGATTGTACAGTGGAGTTTTCCAGAGCCTACGTGACATGTGATGCTCTTGTCAGCCTGGCAGCTGGAGAAGGTGTACTTGTGTGTTCTTGTGTTTTAAAAATTTGTCAGTTTTAATTTCTAAACTGTAAATATTAATAGGTATAATCCATATAATCAAAAGCTCTTTGTGGCCCTCAGTAATTTTTAGTAGTGTAAAGGGGTCATGAAGTCAAAAAGTTTGAGAACTGCTAGTCTAGCAAACAGATAAGCCTAGAGAACTATGAAGTGTTTAAAAAGCATTAAAAACCTGTTATCAGCCTTTATATTGAAATATAAATTGTGTTAAGCACGATCTTTTTGAGCTTTTACTGATTTTTTTTACATTGTCAACAATATCCTACCTTTCTATTTTTCTTTTATTCTTGAAATAGGTGATACTGAACCAACCCTTCCAACCCCATCCTCAGCCCCCTTCTCCTTTAGATTTTGTCTGAGGGTGGGAGAGTATTACAAGTGTGTGATCAAGGATCCAAATGCTCCAGTAAGAATAATTACATTATGAAGCAAACGCTAGTCTAATGTAATGAATACATATTAGAAACCTTTATTTCCTACCTAGAATGAATTGATATAAATAAATCATGTATCTGTGATTTATCTAGTATCTCTGTGTCCTCATGTACTCTCAGTGACAGGAATGAACAAAACTGGTAGAAGTGAGTAGATTTTAATCTGTCATTTCACAAAATGCGTTGACCTGAATGAAGTCTTGCCCTGAAGTTGTGATGCCAGTTTCCCATCCAAGGCAAAGGCTGGTCTCAGTGATTGTGCAGGCCTGAGGTGTAGGCAGAAGCCAATATGTTTATCAGCTAAGGAAGGGAAATGCGTGAGGTCAGTGGGTGCCAGGCAGGCTCCCCAGTGAGAGACAGAGATGCGCTGACTCAAGGCCAGTGAGGTGTGGGCCTGGCCAAGATCCCGTGTGTCATTTGCTTATCTATGAAATGCGTTTGGGCATATAACTATGTTTTCTCTGTGACACATGTCTATTATTTAGTGACGTATAGGACCATGCCCGTATGCAGGACAGTGCTGCTCAGGGTGGGTGTTCGACACACGTTAAGTGAATGGGCCCACCACTTTTCACGGATGGAATCATTGTCTTCCAAGTATTTCCCTCAGGTGTCCTAGAACCTGAAATCTGTTTAATTCACTGGGTGGAGGCACTGTGTCCAAGTGGCCCAAAGGAAAATATCAACACTTTACTGATCACATTAACAGAGAGGAGCTGTTGATCTGTGTTGTCCTTGATGGCGAGTAGGTCCCCGGAAAGAATGGGACGGAGCAGCTGTGAGTGCTGTGGCAGCCTGGCAGGGAGGCCTGGCTGGTGGGAGGGGCTTCAGGAAAATGAGGGCACAGGTTTGGGAGATGGAGTTGATATCATCTGTTTCCCAGGCTCCACCTTCCCGGAACCATGCACCTTTCATGGAGGAACGCCATTCCCCTCTTCCCAGATGTACTAAACAGAAACCACACGTACATCACACACACGGGTGCATACATAGCACAGGGCTTAGTATCCTTTCAGCCTTCAGACTCACCTGTGTGTATTTTATATCATGAATATTTCACTGATCTTCCCTGTCCTGCTTCCTCTCTTCCCCAATGCCTATCTTGAATCCTGTTCACTCTCCCCCATGTGCTGTTGGTACAGACAGTATTGGTGATCACTTACCGAGAACCCCCAAATCCTGAGTATCAGGAATTCCAGAATCGTCTGCTGATAAGAGCCCGGGAAGATTTTGGTGTGGAGCTGGCCCCCTCCCTGGTAAGTAGATCTCTCTTTCCTGAGAGTCGGGCCAGGCTTTGAGGAAAGGCTCTTCTCCCTAACTCAGCATCAAGCCTTGGCCACGGAGCCAGCCCTATTTGGGGACTGTCTGCTGTCATCCAGGATTTTTCCTTCTGCTCTTCTGTCCAGTGAGGTAGGGGTAGCATGTTAGGAATGAGAGGAGAGAAGGAAGCAAACCAGAAGAGAGAAGAGGTAGAAGGAGACCCCGGAGATGGGAAAGGGGGCTGGGGGGGGCCTGGCAGGACATTTGGAGAGCCCTGCTGAAGTTGCCATCCCTAGATGAACCTCATTGCTGGCTGCTTCTATGATGGGATCCTGCTGTACGCTGAAGTCCTGAACGAAACAATACAGGAGGGAGGCACCCGGGAAGACGGGCTTCGAATTGTGGAGAAGATGCAGGGACGAAGATACCACGGTAATGGAGAGGGTCAGGTGGAGGACAGAGCGCTGCTGTTGGGCATGGGTGTGGTAGAGTAGGCAGAAGAAAATACAGATGCCAGGGGCAGAAGAAGAGTCAGGAGGGGTCAGAGAACATGGTGGAGGAGGACGTGTATTAAGAACAGGGGCAGGGAGGGATCTGAGGTAACTGGAGGAATCAGGGCACGGGAGAGGGGCCTAGGGTGGATCTCAGAGTAAGGGCTACTCTTTTCTATCTTAGGTGTGACCGGACTGGTTGTTATGGACAAGAACAATGACCGAGAGACTGACTTTGTCCTGTGGGCCATGGGAGACCTGGATTCTGGGGACTTCCAGGTGATGGGGGAGGAGGCAGGGAGGAGACTGTGGGCCCTGAATATCCAGCTTTCAGGGGTTCGGTGGGACAGAATCAAAGGTACTAGAAGCAGGGACTTACCTGCTGGAGCTCTAACCTGGGTGGGTGGTAGGCTGGGGAGAAAAGCAGCCAGATTGCTGGGGTCTGGGGGAGAGGCTGGTGGGAGCAGGCCTGTGGGCCCAGTTTTCTCCTTCCTCACAGCCTGCAGCCCACTACTCAGGAGCTGAGAAGCAGATTTGGTGGACAGGACGGCCCATTCCGTGGGTGAAGGGGGCCCCCCCCTTGGACAATCCCCCCTGTGCCTTTGACTTGGACGACCCATCCTGTGATAAAAGTGGGTGTGTGCGGGGGCTGGGAGTTATCCTTCCTTCCCTGCTTCCATCCTTTCATCTCCCCTCCTGGCCTCCCCACCCTTGGCTCCGTTTTTCCTTCTACTTGTATACCCCCTCCTCATTCCTTTCCCTCAAGAAATCTCTCTGCTCCCTGCGCCCTGAGCACCAGCCCCTCCCTGTCCACAATGGCATACAGTCTTTCTCAGGGTCCCCTCTCTCCTTCAGCTCCACTTTCAACTCTGGCGATAGTGGCACTGGGCACAGGAATCACCTTCATCATGTTTGGTGTTTCCAGCTTCCTCATTTTCCGGTGAGTTCTGGGCTTCCCACTGACCTGCCCCACCCTCCCACCGCTCAGGCCTTCTGGGGGTTAATGGGACTCTTAGTTGGATGGTCATCTCTTAGGCCTAACACCTTCCTCTCTAGCTTTTCTCGTTAAGCTGTCTTTTATTTTTTTTTTTAAAGATTTTTTATTTTATTTATAAGACAGAGATAGAGACAGCCAGCGAGAGAGAGAACACAAGCAGGGGGAGTGGGAGAGGAAGAAGCAGGCTCATAGCAGAGGAGCCTGACGTGGGGCTCGATCCCATAACGCCGGGATCACACCCTGAGCCGAAGGCAGACGCTTAACCGCTCTGCCACCCAGGTGCCCCTCATTAAGCTGTCTTTTAACCTAGGTGTTGTTTTCCCACTTTTGGTCCTATCCTGGGTGTCCTAACGATAGGTTTCGCATGGGGTCTTCTAAGGGCGAAGGTGAATTTTCCATGAATGCTACCATTTTAAGAAAAGACTTTTACCTTCAGCCTCTGTGTTTTCAAATGAGCACAGGCCACTTATTCTGTGCGTGGAGAATGCACCCTCCCGAGGCAGTCTTGCACCAAGTCCCACCTCGGGTGTAATAGTTGCAGCTTCGGGAGCTGCGGGGAAGCCCCTGCAACCCCAGTGTTGGCTCACGGGGTGGTAGGATCGGGCTTGCCAGTCAACTGAGGTGTGCAGTCCTTACAGAAAGCTGATGCTGGAGAAGGAGCTGGCTAGCATGTTGTGGCGCATTCGCTGGGAAGAACTGCAGTTTGGCAATTCAGAACGATACCATAAAGGTGCAGGCAGTCGCCTCACACTGTCGCTGGTGAGCTCTGGTCTCAGCTGTCCCTCTGCTTCCCTCGGAGTGCCTGTGCTTTCGTACCCTGGACCTTTCCTAGCACATTGGCTTGTAACGATAGCCCCTGCACTGCTGCCATCATCTAATGTTCCTTTCATCCTTCCGCCTCCATGTTGCCCTTGGCCCCAGCGGGGATCCAGTTACGGCTCGCTCATGACAGCCCATGGGAAATACCAGATCTTTGCCAACACCGGTCACTTCAAGGTGAACAGTCATCTGCTTGTTCTGGTCCCCACCATTTCATCCTGTCTCATCCCCATCTGTCACCTCTTGCCATGAACCTCTGCCCCTCATAACCTTCCTTTGTATACCTAGCTGAGCTCCTGGATGTTCCCACACTTCTCCTTTCCTTTCTCCTTTCTTAGCACCCGGGAACTCCTATGCTAACTTCCCTTTTCCCCTTTCACTCCCACCATCAGGGCAATGTTGTTGCCATCAAACATGTGAATAAGAAGCGCATCGAGCTGACCCGGCAGGTTCTGTTCGAACTCAAACACGTATGTAATGGGGTATGGCTTAAGGGTGAGGGGCAAATAGGGATGGAGAAAAGGAGAGGGAAATAATAAAATTGGCTAGGAAGGCAAGGGGCTTATTTGTAAAGGCTTTTAAGTTGTAGGTACAATTAAGAGAAAGGTCCTGTCATGCAGTAGTTTATTTCTAATTTTTAATCTCTTTCAATTCTTTTATCCTCTCCCACCTTTTGTTGTTGTTGTTAGATGAGAGATGTTCAGTTCAACCATCTCACTCGTTTCATTGGTGCCTGCATTGACCCCCCCAACATTTGCATCGTGACCGAGTATTGTCCTCGGGGGAGTTTACAGGTAAGGAAAAAGTGGAGATTCTAGGGACAGGAGAGATAAGCCTGTGATAACTAGTGGGACTAGGATAGTCACATAATCTATTCCATGTTGCTACCAGGATATTCTGGAAAATGACAGCATCAACTTGGACTGGATGTTTCGTTACTCCCTCATTAATGACCTTGTTAAGGTGAGTCTTCCCTGCTCTTCCTTAAGAGTTCATCTGCTTTGGGGCGCCTGGGTGGCACAGCGGTTAAGCGTCTGCCTTCGGCTCAGGGCGTGATCCCGGCGTTGTGGGATCGAGCCCCACATCAGGCTCCTCTGATATGAGCCTGCTTCTTCCTCTCCCACTCCCCCTGCTTGTGTTCCCTCTCTCGCTGGCTGTCTCTATCTCTGTCANAAAAATTTTTAAAAAAAAAAAAAAAGGGTTTCATCTGCTTTAAAAATGCCTTTGTTTCTTTTTTTTTTTTTTAAGATTTTATTTATTTATTAGAGAGCAAGAGTGAGAATGAATGGGGGTAGGATCAGAGGGAGCAGGAGCAGGGAGCAGAGGTGGGGAGGGCTCCCTCCCAGGACCCTGGGATCATGATCTGGGCCGAAGGCAGACCGAGCCACCCAGGCACCCCTAAAATGCTTTTGTTTCTTGATCTTTGCTTTCAATTTCTCCTTCTAGTCCTGTGAAAGTCCTATTCTCTCCAGTTCCCCTTATTCCTATGGTTGGATAATAATGGGTAAAGGGTCTGGAGTTTTTAATCGGGGGAGATTTATCTGCCGCAAAGAGTCCTGCACTTGTAAAGAATTTTTGTCATCCTGCCCTAGATATCTCACATCTCTTCCCATCATCTTTTTTTTTTTTAAATCTCTAAGAGTTTACATTAAGATTTCTTAGTCAGAAAAAGATGAATGAGATCTCCAAACATAATTCCCTCCTGATTTTTCTCATCATTTATTCTCTGACCAATATTTGGCAGTTGCTGCTTTTTTTTTTCCAGAAAAACTGAAATTTAAAAAAGAACATTTACTAGTAAAACTAAGAGAAACAAAGGAAAATTATACTAAATCTTTGGTATCTTCCCATATATTAGTTTTTAGCAATTTTCAGGTGACTCAGTGGTGCATGGATTTGCAGAGGTATGAATTTGCATCTTGTATGGGTTGGACAGGTGTTTAGAGCAATTCCTCCAGCCAGTGAGCTAGCCTAGTGGATCACTTGTACCATACCTGAAGCTGGCTTTGGTGTTTCTGTTTACTTCTCATGAGGTTATTTAAAAATTTGTGTGTGTGTGTGTGTATAAATTTGCCATCAAGGGGGAGATAAAATATTAGGTAAAGTTGATATGGTGGCTGACTGTGATGATAACTACAAGAAAAACAGGACTCTTGAGAGAACCATGATTTGATGGAAAAGTGATTTAAAGCAAAGCCAGAAGCCTAATCCTTTCTGTATTCACAGATTTGGTGATTCACAAAGGTTTTGTTGATATCGAAAGGAATAAAAAGGAGGAGTTCGCAGAGACCAGAGTTATGAATTGTTTAGGTCTGAGCTAAGTATTTAGACAGAGGTGTTTTGGTTAGCATCCAGAACACTGCATCCTTTGTCTGGTCCACCTGAACTGACTCGGGCGGATTCCCAGGGTTTCATTTTGGGAAGCACCACTCTGCCTTCTTAGGACCTGCCTTATCGTCCCTCATAGGCAAAGGTTTTTCTCTTCTGGCTTCTGCACTGGCTTGGCAGCTGTCTCCTACTTTTGTCCACTTTCCAGGGTTTTACTAATTTATTATTTTCTCCACTGTCTCTCTGGCCTAGGATCCTCTCTAGTAGATTGCTTTCCTCCTCCATCCCGACTTGCCTGCCTGCACATGGTTATATGTTAAAGTCTACAACTGGCTGGTCTTCCTTGGTGCAGCTAGGTCTCTTGATACCTGGGTCTCTAGCCATGACTTCCTAAGTAGCGGCCATACATTTGAGTCCATCATGGGTGTCAGTCATATCATTCTTGGAGTTCACCCTCATAGTTCTGTTCGCTACTCAGAATACTGACTGCCCTTTCCCGGGCAGTAACTGATAGATCCCCTTGTCCCTCCCCTTAAACATTTCTCCTGTCCCTGGTGCCAAGGTGTCAATATACTGTTTACGGTACCAAGAAGGGATGACTCTCCTATTCTGCCTGCTTCTTTGGGTAGAAACTTACTGTAAGGGATGCCTTCCAAAAGTAGCTTATTGTTTTTATGGTCCTGAGATCTTTGGACATCTAGCTAATGCCCATCTTGTGGAGAGGGGGATATCCTAAGCCAGATACAATCTAAACCCATGACTTGATCTATATCCCGCAGGGCATGGCCTTTCTCCATAACAGCATTATTGCATCCCATGGGAGTCTCAAGTCCTCCAACTGTGTGGTGGATAGTCGTTTTGTGCTCAAAATCACAGACTATGGCCTGGCCAGCTTCCGTTCAACTGCTGAACCCGATGACAGCCACGCCCTCTATGCCAGTGAGCCCTTCCCCCACAACCCACTTTTATATTTCTCCTCTGGCCTTGATCATTTCCACCTAGGAGGGTGGGAGAGGGAAATGGAATGACTGTAATAGGGGGAGCATATGGGCTTGGGATACTCATTTTGAGGACCTGGCCAGCCTATTCCCTCTTTTCAGAGAAGCTGTGGACTGCCCCAGAACTTCTCAGTGGGAACCCACTGCCAACCACAGGCATGCAGAAGGCTGATGTCTATAGCTTTGGGATCATCTTACAGGAGATAGCACTTCGCAGTGGCCCTTTCTACTTGGAAGGCCTGGACCTCAGCCCCAAAGGTGAGAGTCAATCTACTACCCATAGACTCCTCTACCCGGGGGACCCTATTCTTCATCTAAACCCTTTATCACCCTCAGAGATTGTCCAGAAGGTCCGAAATGGTCAGCGGCCCTACTTCCGCCCGAGCATTGACCGGACCCAACTGAATGAAGAGCTAGTATTGCTGATGGAGCGATGTTGGGCCCAGGAACCAGCTGAGCGGCCAGACTTTGGACAAATTAAGGGCTTTATTCGCCGCTTTAACAAGTGAGAGGGCACTCAGGGGCAGGGGCTCCCCAGGGATAGAAGCCTCATCAGTCTTGGTGGATGAGGTGGGGTGGGTGGGGCCTAGAGGGTGGGTTGGGTAGGAAGTCCTGGGAGTCTTGAGAGCCTGGGAGCAGGTAGCATATCCTGGCCTCCCCCCCAGGGAGGGCGGCACGAGCATATTGGACAACTTGCTGCTGCGCATGGAGCAGTACGCCAATAACCTGGAGAAGCTGGTGGAGGAGCGCACACAGGCCTACCTGGAGGAGAAGCGCAAGGCTGAGGCTCTGCTCTACCAGATTCTACCCCAGTGAGACTTTGGTCACCTTCCCAGATTTTCCTTTGGTATTCTCCTTTGTTGGGTTCTCCCTGATCAAGCTCCTGAGAACTCACATCCCAACTCTTAGAACCCTGCTTTGTTTCATCCGGACACAGTGAACCTTTCTGGCTATAGACGATGTGTTTTCATTCTGTCTCCAAATGAGCTATGCTGCCTTCTTCCTGGCTTCCCATCCCTTCTTTTTAGGACATGGCTCTAGCAAGTGGATGTAGAACAATTCCAACTTGAGACATTTAGCCCCCATCCCCAGGGGTCCCCTTCCAACTCCCCACCACTTAAATACTTTACCTTGAGCTAGTCCCAGTCACCTTCCTTCTCTTCTCCCCGGCTTAGCTTTCATGTTATAATGCATCTCTGCTCCAGTCATACACTCCTTTCCTCTCTCCTCCTCCCATCCTCTTTCTCTGAGTTTGGCCCTTGCTTCCTAGTTCAGTGGCAGAGCAGTTAAAACGGGGAGAGACTGTACAGGCTGAGGCCTTTGACAGTGTTACCATCTACTTCAGTGACATTGTTGGCTTCACAGCTTTGTCAGCAGAGAGCACCCCCATGCAGGTGAGAACCAGGAGTGAGAAGTAGGGGGCGGGATAGGGATCTGGGGGAGCTTTGTTGGGGCATAGGGAGCCTTGATAGTAGGGGAGATTCCTTTGTTCTGGAGTTCCCGTATTTCGTTAGGGTTTATGGGTTAAGAATTCTTAGAAAGTTAGGCTCAAGTCTCAGGGGCTCTACTTTCTCATTTGTTAGGTGGTGACACTTCTTAATGACCTGTATACCTGCTTTGATGCCATAATTGACAACTTTGACGTCTACAAGGTGAGAGCTGGGGCTACCCTCCTCCTGAGACCACCTTGAAAACCCAATCTCCTGGAACCCTACATGCCTTACCCCGCTCGATGGTCAGTGTGCCCTCCTGGGTCTCCAGCACCCTAGTACTGGGGGACCTTTGTAGACAAATGAGCCTCTGGCACTCTTATTGTATCTGTCAGTCTGATTTCTTGTGAATCCTTAGGCTGCCCTAATCAGAACCATCACAGGATTTAGCCCCTATCTGCCACTCTTTGCCTAGGGGTATAAATACAGCCTATCCATCTTTCCTTCTAGATGTGGAAGAATCATATGGGATGTAGGTACAGAATGATTTATTAGGGTAGGGACAAGTTACCTTGTAAAAAATTTTAAGTCATTGAATTGGCACAGGGTGGGCTTTATTGTGCTTCAGAGTAAAAACCATTGGGATTATAGGTATTGATTTTGTGACTAATTGTGTGGCCTTGGGCAAGTAACTGGAAAGCTCCTTGAGCCTCAGGTATTTTACCTGTAAGTTGGGAATAATAGATTTATTGTGGAAAGTGCCTAACATTGCACAGATAATACTATTCCTGTCCCTTCCCTTTGGACTTACTCTGCTATTTCTGTTATTACCGTAACATAGAACTCCCATAAACCCTTTACCTAGATTCACCAGTTGTTTATATTTTGCCCCATTTGCTTTATTTTTTAAAAAATCTATATAATTATTTTCTGGACCATTTGAGAGTAAGTTGCAGCAGAGTGCCCCTTTATCCCCGAACAGTTCAGTGTCTAGATCCTAAAAACAGGCCTCCTTTTGTATAGCTTCAGTATAATTAACAAAGCCAAGCGGCTGCTTTCTTACCTCGCACAGTTCAGGCTGTCTGAGGCCTGTTTCAGTGGGCCTGCCTGACCTCCTCACCAGCCTCTGTGCTCTTCAGGTCAGCCCTGTCTTCTTGCTTCCCATTTCTGGACAGCAGAACCTATTTGTCCATGTCTTGTTGCAGATAGGATATTCATTCATTCAGCAAACGCTTACTGAGTGTTCGCCAGTACAGGGGTGGGGTAGGAGGATTTAAAGATTCCCTTAAACTGCACCCCCCTGCCCCCGCCCCCGCCAATTCTCAGGACCATGGCACTTACTTTCTAATCAATATTCCGGCTTCCCAGGCTGTTAGGATGACTCATAGTGGTGTCCAGCTTATCTCCTTCTACACTTCCCATTCCCACTGATACACATAGAGGTGACCTTTTAATCCCCATCTCAATCAGGTAGAAACGATTGGAGATGCCTACATGGTGGTGTCTGGCCTCCCAGGCCGAAATGGTCAACGCCATGCCCCGGAAATTGCTCGTATGGCCCTAGCATTACTGGATGCAGTTTCTTCCTTCCGCATCCGCCACCGGCCCCATGACCAGCTGAGGCTACGCATAGGGGTCCACACTGGTAAGGCTGACTCTCACTCCAGCCTGCGGGTCTGCTTTTCCCAGGCTCTCCCAACCTGTTTCTTCTCCTAGGGCCTGTGTGTGCTGGGGTTGTTGGCCTGAAGATGCCCCGCTATTGTCTTTTTGGAGACACAGTGAACACTGCTTCCCGCATGGAGTCTAATGGTCAAGGTAAAACATTACCCCTTAACCCCAGCCTCAGCCTCAATGTGTGTTGTCCTTTTCTTCTTTTCAGAGTTCTTCCAAATCTCTCAATCTGAGAGACCACAGTTCCTGACTGCCCCATCCTTGGACATATTTTGGTTCTAGTGCATGTGTCCTGGGAAGACTGAGAGCCTCCCGAGGGGGGGTGGTTTGGTAAAGCTCTCTCCGATACCGCCAATTCTTCTATTGTCTTTTCTTTGATTCATCTTCCCACCATCCCTGCACCCCATCCCACCCCAGCCCTGAAGATCCATGTCTCCTCTACCACCAAGGATGCCCTGGATGAGCTAGGATGCTTCCAGCTAGAGCTTCGGGGGGATGTGGAGATGAAGGTGATGGCAGGCCATGGGGAGGGGTCATGGAAAGGGAGGATGAAAGCAATTATGGGGACCATGGGGAAAAGAGAGAGATAAAGGGAATAACACAGAAGAATCTGAATTATCTTCACTCCCCCACTTCCAGGGAAAAGGAAAGATGCGAACCTACTGGCTCCTAGGAGAGCGGAAAGGACCCTCTGGACTCCTGTAAACCCTACTTCTTCCCAAATCAGACGGTCTCCTGCTGCTGGTACCTGGGTGGGCAGTGGTTACCATCTCTCCATGCACCAGAAATGGACATGTCGTGTAAGATGGAAACCAATGTGCACAAAAACCCTACCTTATATGGAAGCTGTGGCTCTTTGCAGCTCAGGCTTGTACATATACCTGCCTCACTCTGGCCTGGTTCCCTTCTTCCTTACCTTCTGTAAATATCTGTATCTAAACCAGAATATTTTGGCCAAATATAAAACAACAAAAAATGTCATGGTGTCAGAGTCTGGGTTAGGGACAAGTCCAAGGAAAGGTTATGGAGTGTGAACATGGTAACGCATGGAATCACTGAATTAAGAGTCTCAGGGTGAGAGAGAACCCTTTATGGAAAGCCCCTTCGCCAAGTACAGACAGAATTTACTTCCTTCCCACCTCTCCAGTACAGACGGAAATAGATTCCGTATCCCACATCCCTCTTCTCTCCTCAACCCTTAGATAGTAGTTCTATGCATTTCACCACCCTGTTCTCCCTGACAGGCAAGGGAAGATATTTCTCCCAGTTGGTGGGAATAATCCTCAGGTTCATAGGGCAAAGGCTGCCCCAGAGACAAAGGCACTGGGGTTGAGAAACTGCAGTTCTTCCGGAATGGCGTGTCCAGTGTCTTGATGTTACTGACACCCTGGAGGAGGGCCAGGATGAGGACAGATCCTGCTCTGCGCCAAGGTGGAACAGAACACCCTCTTCCCCTCCTCCTCCCCCACTCCCAACACCCTCACACACCGGTAGCTGTGGTGCCCTCTGTATCCAGAAGGTTTCAGGCTGCTCCTGACGGTAGTCGTGAGGCTGTAAGGGAGGAAGCCGGAAAAACTCTTGGTTTGAACCTCCCTCTCTTAACCTCTGCTACTTTCCTACAGCCCATTAGAGTCCAGCTGTACAAGTGGGAGGGGATAACCTCTCACCTTGGTTGGGGCAGGAGGCCCAGCGTGTACCAGCTCCTTTCGGTAGTCATGGTGTGTCACAGACTCGACCTCAGAGTGCTTCCTTGTGGGTTCCTGCTCTGCCTGCACCTCTTTACTATACAGTCCTGGGGGGTGTCAGCCATTCTTCCCAGATTTTTGTCTTCCCCCTCCCCTCTACCCTTCCCCCAGTCTCTCACCAGATCTGATGGTGCAGGAACATCTCCAGCATGGCTTCACGCTTTCCTGTGGGAGGGCAGGGAATGGAGAGAGTGGAGGAGTCTGGTTAAGAAGCAGGCTCAGAACAAACAAATGTGAGAAAAGGAAGGAAAATCATGGGGTTTTACCCTTATACCCACTGGACAATCCATAGTCCTACTAGTAATTCCTTCCTCTCTCTTTTCTCTAATGGGCTCATGCTGGCCCCTTCTCTTATGCTTCCCACCTCGAATTGGCTGATAGTAGTTTTGTGAGGGCTGGTATGAGTCTTTCTGGGTGGTGCTGAAGGACATGGGTGACTGTAGCTGCAGGGTCAGCAGTCCCTGGTGTCCATGTCGGAAGAAGAAACTCTCAGAGCCATCCTGCATGCTTGGGACTTGATCCAGGTGGTTGGTGGCTCTCTGTGGGCCCCAAGTTGAGTAACCATGATATCCTTTATGGTACCCACCCTCATCATAAACTACTGCCTCCCCCAGGAAATGGGGGGCAGTCTTCAGGAAAAGGGAGGTCAAAACCTTAATACCTCCTCCTTCCAGTTGTAGAGAAGGCAGTGGCCCCGTGGCAGTGTTTCATTGAGAACCCTACACTTCCCTTCAGGCTGGGGGGTCTTCCATTGCCCTCGGGCACCAAGTTCTGAGACTTGCAAAAATTTCCAGGGTTGTTTCCGAGGTTCCCAGTGGCAGCAGTGATTCCAGGAGGCATAATTTGGGACTAGCTCTGTCCCAAGGTTTCTGAAGCTTGGGAGATGGTAGGGGCTGAGCTCAGGGTCATGGCCACCGTCTGGACTAGGTCCAGAGTCAGTGGCAGGGCCAGTGCCTTGACCAGAGTCACAGTCAGGGTCAGAGCCATGGCCAGAGCCAGAACCGGAGCCAGGAACAGGGCCAGGACTAGAGCTAAGGTCATTTGTAGTACAGGGATCCTGAGTGAAACAGGAAACATGGACGGGCTCAAAGTCAAGTGTCCTATGGCCTGTCTTGTGGGTAAAGCTGGCTCCAGGGCAGGGCTCCCCAGGAAGGCTGTCAGAGGAGCGGTCCATGAGAACGCTGGGCTCAGAGTAGCGCGCTAGGGTCTTCGTAGATAATGCATCGGTTTTGGCGGTGGGAGCCGCTGCAGCTGCAGTAGTTGCGGCTGCCAGCGCCGACCTAGGACGGCCACAGGAAGGAAACTCTTCTGAAGTAGACCTGGGCCCTCCAGCGTCAGGCTGTGTGTCCAAAGATCTAAAAGAAAGCGAATGCGTCAAAGTTGTCAAAGGCGCAGCACTGTAAGTCCGCTAACCTTTCTCGTCCCCTTACACCTGCAGCCAAAGCTACGGCTCTCACCGAGACCGCGATCCCTTGGTAGACTCAGGGGTCCCCATCTTCAGGCACCAGCTACCGGGTTGCCATAGAGACGGCAAATAATTCCCGGAGACTGCGCAGTACCAGAGTGGGGCGGAAGTGTTGGGTGGGGGTGGAGGCAAATTCTCTGCGGGGCGGAAGTCTTCAACCTGCCGCGGTCTGGGGAGTTTGCTTTCCTTTCAGACTCCGTTCCGCCTCAGGCCAGGTTTAAAGGTTCCGCTGGCGTAAGGCCCTGCCTTCTACACTTAAGCATGATTCTTTTGAGGCTTTCTAAGGTGGTTCTTTGTGTTGGATACAGGCACAGAACTGGGGTATCAGACTAAAGCATACTTGGTGCGCTTGTGTAGGGGCAACAGTAACTTCCCCTTAGTTCATTCTCAAAGGGAGGGAGTCTTTTTAAAATGTTTAAGGTTGAAAATACATCAAACAACTCAAAAGCAAAATGGTGAGACATGGGGATCAGTCAAAGGGTAGCAGCGTTTTTTGGTGTGATTACTTCTCCTTCGGTAAAAGGCCCTCACATTGACTATCCTCCTCTCAGATCCCCTTAGAACTTGGCTTGGCATCTGAATGAGAGCCAGGACTGAGCAAGTCTCACTCCTGGGTTTCAGTCTCTTCCTACTCACACAGGCTTATTGCTACAGCTACTTTTCCAGAAGCTTGATTTAGGTGGACCATTAGTCATGAGGACTCACAGATCTATAAGCAAATGCCTCTTTAATTACAGGATGGGCCTCCTTAATGTCTCTCGCTCAGACCATAGTCAAGGGAGATCACTATGTTTAATCAGTTTTCTTTCCTATTTGTGGTATCTTCATATATTTAAGACAGTGATCCAAAATTGAGGGAGAGCAAGTTTATTAGCATCATAGGGTCTCTTTCCCCCCACCCTCCAAGCAGCCAGGTCTGGGGTTCTTGGTCAGTTGGTAGGTTCAACCTGGAGGCCACTGGAGCTGTCGGCCCCCAAGCACATGAATGTGCAGATGATACACAGACTGTGCACCCAGCTTCCCATCATTGATCACTGAAATAGAGCTTGGGGTTAGGAGGTCAGGATCATGGAAAAGGTCAAAGATTAAAGATCATACTGAGGCGTAGGTTTGAGAATTTATCAATGAGGGGCTCAAGGGCCAAAAGTCACTCACCAAGTCGGTATCCATCTCCCAGGCCCTCAGCCTTTGCTGTCTTTTTGGCCACAAGTAGAAGGTGTCCTAGAAGCTACAGGGAAAGGGGAGGGAGACAGGTGGCTTCATTCACAGGGAGCAAAACCTCTAGCCGTGTACAGGGTTTCCCCACCGAAGCTGAACCCTCACCCTACTCTTCCCACCTGTTGGTCCTCTTCTTCAGCCTGGCTAATCCGAGGAATGGGCTTCTTAGGAATGACCAGGAAGTGCACAGGAGCTTGAGGGGCCACATCACGGAATACGAGACACTAGGAGTATTGACAGGCCAGAGGCCACCATGTTACTTCAACAGACTGATGGTATCTCAGAAGTTCCTAAGGGGACGAGTTCTAAGGGCACCCCACCTGCTGGTCCTCATATAGAATGTCAGCTGGGAGGCTTCGATCCAGAATCCGGGAGAAGATAGTTGGGGCTGCTCCCCTAGGAGCTGTCTGCTGGGCCTTGGCCACTTCATTTCCGTCAGTCACACCTGTAGCTCCTCGGACCTGAAGGTGGGTCAGGCATACTCAAGGGAGGGAGCCGACAGTACCTCTCCCATATAGTGAGTCGGGGCTGGCAGAAGCTGGGCTCCATTAGTCATTAACTTCATCCTTCTAAGAACCTATTAGTGGTTCCTATCCAAAAGAAAAGCTCCTCGATTTCAGAGCATCACCAGCAGAGAGTACAGTCAGATAGTGCTGAGCTTGGTTAGATCAAGGCTGTATTACAATGCAGGATTCAGCAGTGCAACTGATTCCTGTTCGTAATGTGTCTAGTAAATTTAGTTACTGTACAGAGGAAAGGACATAGGATGAGAACTGGAAACTTAAGTCCCAGTTCCTCTTTTACCACCGAATTACCTTAGATAAATCCCTTCTCTTGGCTTCAAATATAAAATAAAGGGAGTGGTTTGTATCACCTTTGAGACATTTGGAGCTCTTTCCACTTATTCCTATCTCGTTACTAAGTTTCCACTTATTTCCATTGTTGCCCGATCTTTAAGCTGTGTTACCCATTTTTTCAGGTTTTCATAAAATTGCCTTGTTTGACACAAGCACGTCTAGGTGTCACATCTGACCTCTTACTGTGAATTTTAACTCCAGTCCCTTAAATCTGTGAAGGGAAGAATTAAGTGAAATCAGCTCCCCAGCCCCAGGGGATTGTGGGTAGGGAAGCCCCAGTTTCCCAGGGGCTCAGGGAACGCTGAAGTCAGTGCTGTCACATTGTGGGAGAAAGAGTTGGGACGAACCTGACCCCTCTGGCAAGTGGGGAAGATGAGAGTTTAACACGTGCTCAGAAGGCCAGGGGCCTGACAGGGGCAACTGACTGTCTCCGAGAAGACAGACCTCACTTCCTGCAGGGGGCGCTGAGGAGGCTGCCCGGAGGAGGCGTTCGGTCAGCTGGGCTTCAGGTAGGCTTAGAAGGCAGCAGCCAACGCACTGACCCTGTCGCGACCTCGGCGCCCACCAGCCCACCCTCACCGCACAGCTCCGGAGCTCGCACCTCGGGAGGGGCGGCATTCCCTGCCCGGCTCCGACCCCGCAAGGCCGCAGGGCCGCGCACGCCTGGGGGAGGAACGTCGACCCCCGGCCCGGCAGGGCGGCAGAGCCCGCGGGAGCCCTCCGTGCGCCCACGGCGGCTTCTCACCTGTGCCCCCCGCGGCCCGGCCACCACCACCGCCCTGCGCGCCACGCGCAGCCCGGCAGCCAAGACCAGAGCTGCCGCCATCTTGCCCTCAGCCGCCGAACCTCTACCCAGGCCGGTACGCCGGCCCCGCCGCCAGCCCGACGTGGGGCTGCCACGGAGCCGGCGAGCGGCAACCATTGGCTCCGCCGGCGGCCGCGAGCGAGCCCTACCATCCCATTGGTCGCGCTCCTGGCCCCGCTTGCTGCCCTTTAGCCCAGAGGGTGGCGCCATTCACTCCACTGGCTCCGCCACCACCCCTGAGGTGGAATCTTTTCATCCCATTGGCTTCTTCTGCCAGCTGGAGGGCGAGTGTTCCACTCCATTGGCTTCGATTTCTGGTCAGAGCGAAGATTCCTTCGCCATTGGGCCACTGGGCCCCCAAGTAGTTTCGCCAAGAGTTTCACTCCATTGGAAGAATTAGGAGACCCAGAGGTGGGAATTTCCTCTAATTGGCTCTGCGGCACCACACTGGAGTGGCACCGAGCCCCTAAGGTCGTAGCCCTCTCCCGGCATTGGCCAGGAGCGGGGCGGGTTCTGAGGGCGCTCGGCGCTGGCCGGCTCCGGGAACCACCGCAACCCCTGGAGGCCGCGGCCACAGATGGGGGGCGGGGGGCGCCAGGCGGGTGGGGCTGAGGGTGAACTGGGACGGGGTCCTTTCTTTAACTGGTGGAATAGATAGACCCAACGTCTTCCCTACAAGGGCATTTCAACCCCTTGAGCATTTCAGAGATTTTTAACTTACTCATCTAAGGGCAGTTCCTCCTTAGTTTATGTTCTTGTGCACATACTCCAAGATTGAAAATTCTGCAATTTGTTTTCAGGGTACTTTTTTCCTTTTTTTTTTTTTCTTTTTAAAAGAGGGTGCGGCGTGAGTGTCTTGTCTTTGCCACACGACTAATAAGCAAAGTAATAGGTATCCAGTGTTCTTTCCTAATCTGAAATGGTGTGTGATACAGTTAGCCGTGNAGGCTCATAGCAGAAGAGCCTGATGTGGGGCTCGATCCCACAACGCCGGGATCACGCCCTGAGCCGAAGGCAGACGCTTAACCGCTGTGCCACCCAGGCGCCCCCGGAATATATATTTTTGACAGAAGGGAACAGGGGTCACAAAATGCTAATATATTCACACAGTTAAGTTTTAGTATGACGTTTAACACTTAGGACGAAAGCCACCACTGTATCTTTAGGATTTTTTTTTTTTAAGCACATGTCCTTGACATATATAGGTGCTCAATGATTGTGGAATGAATAACATTTGGTGTTTCATTTGCTTTCATAATATGTAATACATATGTATTGCATACATATTCTGCCCCTTACAATCAATTTTCCATATTATTACATAGTCTATGTAAATATACTTTGTAATGTTTGCATTTTATGTATTTATTTATTTTTAAGATTTTATTTATTTGAGAGAGAATGAGTGGTGGGTGGGGCAGAGGGAGAGAGAGAGAGAGAGTGCCGGAGAAGCAGGATCCCTGCTGAGCAGGAAGCCCGATGCCATGCGGGGCTCTATCCCAGGACCTGGAGATGGTGACCTGAGCCCAAGGCAGATGCCCAACTGACTAAGCCACCCAGGCACCCTCTATATATTATTTATTTGAATGAGTTTATCACAGTAACCATTCCTTTATTGACTATTGAATTAGTTTTAGTGAATGGTCATTAGGGCTCTAATTGCATATCACCGTCAAGAACAGCTCTTTACTTCCAAAGATAGTAACAATCTTTGCTATACCCATATTATTGTTAGAAAGTCCTTTTTTCCTCGAAAGGGGAGATATTTGACCCTGTGATTTCCCCTAGGAGTTCTAACAGTCCAGATTGCATCCCTTCCTTTGGAAGTATAGACAGCTTCCCCCAAATGTGGGGAAATGTAGACTGGCCTTTTCTGTCCCCTAGAGGATACATGTAGTTCTTTGTGGTGCCTCTGAGACCGCAGCAGCCCACAGAACTGCTCTGGAGAAGCTCAAGAGATAAGAAGAGCTGGGATCTAGGAAGAGGAAGGAAACCAGCCAAGCACGGTAGACGACGACAAAGCACTTTGAAACTGGTTTTTTTCTGTGGGTTTTCAGGGAGAGCAGGTAGTACAGAGATTATTCTTTTATAGAGTCAGAAACTGAGGCCCAGAGAGTGACTTGCCTAGGATCACAGAGCCCATTAGTGCCAGAATTTCCTACTCCTCATAAAAATAATTATGATTCACTGATTTTGGCCATAGTCACTGATTTCGGCCCCTTGCCCACAGTTCTTTACTCCACATTCTTGTGATCCTTGGCAGCTGCCCTCATCTGAGAGCTGCAGCTCTCTGTAGGTTCTGACCACTGTCTCCAGTACTGAGCCCCACCACTACATCGGCTACTGGACCTCATTAGAGACTTCTGTTCCTTTAACTGTTTTTGTTTGTTTGTTTGTTTTTGTTTTTTTTACAATTTGTCAGTTGCTTCCTGGCTTTACTTTCTTTCCTTTTGTATGGTCAGCTCTCTCCACATTCTCAAGCCTTCTTTTTGCTTTATTTTCCTGACATTCTCCTCCCTGGCACCCTCCCATCATCAACCATCAGTCTAACTATTGTGTTTCTCTTCCTGTTTAGGTTCCTGCCTCCAGCTGTACCTGAATCTTCAACTACCTACCGATCAGGTTTTTCTGTGATTCCCCACATTAGCCTTCCCAAACTTCTCCTCTCTCTTCCTGTCTCCTACTCCCGACTCTTACCCCTTTACTTCACAAGCAGCAGCTGACCTTGTCTCCTACTTCACAGGGGAACTTCCACAAGATCCTGCCTCCTGCAGCTCAGTGAAGTCCCATCATTTTCTTTCTTCCTTCCTCTTGGTCTTAGGAGGTGGTGTTTCTCCTCTCCAGAGCAAATCCCTTCACCTCTGCTCTGACCTCATTCCCTCCCTCCATCTCTGGGATCTTGTCTTACCAAGCATCTCTCTCTCTCTCTCTTCTGCATCCTTCAAGATCTTTTTCTCTACTGGTTCCTCCCCCTTTTCCCTCCTAAAAAATGCTTCCTTTCCTCCACAACTCCCTCTTGATATTGTCTGACTTCTCTCCTGCTCTTTTCCTCCAAGCGTCCTAAAGAAACTCTTTCAAACTTACTGCTGTTTGGTTTCTGCCTCTACTGCACCACTGAAACTACATTATCTGAAGTGCCCAAAGACCTAATTATAAAATCCAATGGGCGTTTTTCAGTCTTTATTACTGGGGTCCCCAGCTGCATCTAACATCAGTGTTCACTCTATCTTCCAGGAACCCCCTCCCTCCTTGGCTTCCTTGAAGCCACTCTGTCCTGCTGATGCCAGAGCTAGCATCTCAAAATGTGGGTTTGGTGGAGGCAGGTGGCTTGATCCAGCCTGTCTCATATGTGGTACTCTCTTTTTGCCCCCATTAGATGCCAACTCTAAGGTCCTAGGTTGTCTCTCCCTGGGCTGGGATCTATCTGCCCCATACAGAACCAGACCAGATTCCAGTGGCTTCCCTTTTATTGCTGATTTGAGCCAGGTTCAAAGAGGCCTGTGCCAGGTGTTGACAGTGTCTGTCCCTGGAGGAGGGAAAAGCAGAGGTGAAAGGGTCAGGTATAGGTGTCAGACATAGGGTCAGGCCAGAGGCTTTGTGGGCCAGGAGGCCCAGGGGGTCTGGGGTGGGAGCCAGGACAGCCAGAGGGCCCCTGCTTCTGTAGAGCCTCAGAGTCAGAGTTGCTGACAATGGCTTCTCGGAGGGTAGGCATCTCTGCAAAAGGCACATAGTCTGCTCCTGGGGTGGAAACCAGTGCAAGTATGGGGTGCAGCGGGTGAGAGGGTGAGGTAGTCCTGGATGGGATGGTCGAGGGTGGGAATACCTTCCTGCTCGGCCTTCTGACTATGACCCCCTCCCCCGTTCTAGGCGGCCCCCTCACCATGAGGCCTCCCTCCTCGTCGCCGGGTCTCCTCAGTCTCAAAGAAAGTCTCATGTTCCTCCCAGCGCCTGTCACAGGCTGCACAGAGGAAATTAGACTCAAAGCAGTTGCAGCAACAGCCTAGGGCAAGGAGGAAGCCAAGACAAGTATAGGGAATTGGGGCTTCCCCATGGGCTGACGATTTTCTCATCTCTTCCATACCAACCACAAACCCGATTTTCTTCTACCAATCCCCCTATCCTTATCCCCAAACTATTTGCATCGTACCCATGCCCACCCCTGTACTCCCCTCACCCTAGAAATTACCTTTCACCCTGCAGGGATGGGACCCAGTAGCTGCATGGTCTTCATGGCTGTGTTTGCACCGACATTGGGCCCTCCAGGCCTTGGGGTCAAAGGTAGCTCGTCTTTTGAGCCAGAACTCACCCACCTCCTCTGGGCGTGATGGGATAAAGCAGAACATGAGGCAGCGGCACTGACCCACATTGCAGGGCACGGATATGTCTATGGGAATGGGGATGGATGGTAGGATTATACTGGCACCTAACAGGGCCTGGCCTTCCTGTGCCAACCCCCTCCCCCATACCAGCACCCACACTTTCTCTCATATGGCCAGACTATAGTTATTCCTACCCCCTCACAGGGGCTGGTCAGTTCTCCCGACCTGAGATGATCTGGTGCTCTTTCAACAAGTGTCCACAAAAGCATTTAGACTCATCTCCAATCCGGAAACAGTCCCATAGATAATGCGGGCAGCGCCAGCCAATGTAGAGACCTGAGTGTGGAGGGATTAACAAGGAAAAGTGAGAAGGAAAAATAGCCTAAGGCTCTTGCCCAAGGCGTTCTCACCTCTCCCCCTAGGAGTATTCACCTCCACCCATGAGTTCTCATCCCCACCCCTTTAGACTCCCCCCCCACCCCCACCAGGTTTTCTCAGTGTTCTACAAGTTTCAGTTCCTTTCCCACCCCAGGATCCATTCTGTCTCTGTTAGCCTGTCAGAAATGAGTGAAGACAGTCTTCAAGATTATAAATGAAATTTTGTTTGAAGATGAACACGAATCTTGCCAAGTTCTCTGTGACTGTGAAGATTCCCATTTCCTCCCCTTCCCACATTAGAGCCCAACTTTGTTTTGTTTCCTTGAAGTGTCTAAGGTGAGGGAAGGGAAGGTGATTGGCCAGGTGTAGAAGAGATGGCGAGGACTGGCACCTAAGAAGCAAGGTTGTTGAAGGGACCAGAGGCGGAAGAGGAGGAGGTTGGGCGGCTCTGGGACCAGGAGGAGGGCTTTCATCACTTTTCAAGGTTTGCACCTTCCCATTTCCTTTCTGTGTTCCTGGTGTTACTAAACTAACGCTATCTATGAACTTGAGAAGGACTGTCTATGGTTCTGTAAGAATCAGGAGAAAGAGGTAGGCCAGAAGTCATGAGTGGTCAAGATCAAGAAATCGAAGCTTGTGAGGCTTATGAGGCTAAGAAGTATCCCTGAGACCAGGCACCAGTGAGATGCCACAACCCTTGAGAGCCTGGGATCTCATCAGTGGGATCTGAAACTGGCTTCATGGTCAGCCTTACTACAAGGCAAGGATGGAGCCATGTAAATGTGGGAAGAGAACCAGAGAGCACATCCCACTCAGATTTTCTCACCCTTCAGGAGACCTGAGAGTACTCCAACTTCTAGGCAAGAATCCCGGATGGGTCCTCATGGAGTGGGACCTTCAGCCGTAGTACTCATTCCCGTTTAAAGGCTACAATGAAGTGTCACCTCCACCAAAAAGTTGTCCCTGAACTTCTGTCTGTCTTGGGGCCCCTTCTCTTTCTTTGACTCCTTGTGCTACACCTATCACAGTACAATGCATCAGAATGGACTTTTCACTTGTGTTCCTCTTAAACTGTAAGTTCCTCCAAGGAAGGGTCTGTCTTTTCACCTCTATCTCTAGTCCTCGCTTAGGGCCTGGCCCAAAATAGGTGCCCAGAGAGCACAGACTCCTTGACTGACTAAATGAAGGAGGCAATTCCTTCAGGAGGGAAGAGAGACCCAGTATTCCAGGCACAGCCCTGAAGTTAGTGTCCTCTTGGCCTTTGACTCTGGCCAGGACCACAATTCACAATTCTGTGCCTAATTGTCAGTCTAGGTTTTCTTGCCTTACCCATGGTCTTTCAGGGTCTAAAGCCTGTCCAGATGTGGCTTTGGCTTTGCTACTTCTGTCTGGATACTGACAGCCTGTGGTGCCAGTGCTCCATTACACCAGTGAGTCTTGGTCAAAGGGGCAGGGTGTAGGCAGAGTCACAATGGAGGTGAGTGGGGGCCAGGATTCCGCTAGAGGAATTCTGAACTCTGTCCAGAGCAGCAGGACAGGCTGAGCAGATGAGGTGTGGAGGTGAAAGAGGGTCAGTGTCCATAGATCAAGGTCCCGCCTGACGGCCCGGGAGAGTCAAGTCCAAGCACTGATATGGGAGTCAGTGTCCAATTCTCAGATGAAGATGAAAGTTTAAACAGAGACTAGTAACTATACCTCGGACTCCATTATAGGTGTCAGTGCTCTTAAAGTGGGACAATTGACATCAGGCCATGTAGTCCTGAGTGGGACCCTCTTCTCTGCTCTGATTCCAAACACTCTTCCTGTTATAAGAGGACAAGAACCGGCAGGGGGAGGAGACATCATCTGGGGTGCCATTTTGATTCTGTATAAGGTGATTCTACAGAGTTTTGCCTTAAGAATCTTTGCCCCAAGCATTTTTGCGGCAAACACTTTCACTGCATGATTAGTTGGCCATAGGCAATTTTGCCACATAAAATTACGAAAAATAAAAGGACACTCATTAAAAAGGACGTAAGGGGGGCGCCTGGGTGGCTCAGTCGTTAAGCGTCTGCCTTCGGCTCAGGGCGTGATCCCGGTGTTATGGGATCGAGTCCCACATCAGGCTCCTCTGCTAGAAGCCTGCTTCTTCCTCTCCCACTCCCCCTGCTTGTGTTCCCTCTCTCTCTGTTAAATAAATAAATGAAATCTTAAAGAAAAAAAAAGACATAACGAAAAATGGAAAATGAATATCAAAATTTAAAACGGCTTTATTGCAAAATGCAAAATATTTGAATTTTAAATGAATTTATTTGTTTACTTTTAAAGATTTTATTTATTTATTTGACAGAGACAGCCAGCGAGAGAGGGAACACAAGCAGGGGGAGTGGGAGAGGGAAGCAGGCTCCTAAGCGGAGGAGCCTGATGTGGGGCTTGATCCCAGAAGGTTGGGATCACGCCCTGAGGCGAAGGCAGATGCTTAACGACTGCGCCACCCAGGCGCCTCAAATCTTAAATGAATTTAAAATGTATAGAATAGATTCATGGCAATACTGTGCGATTAACTGATTTTATTTTGTGGATTGTACCTAAGCACTTGTCTTCAAAGTCTTTCATTCATAGTATTAATACGTTTTTGGTTTTTGTTTTTGTTTTGTTTTGTTTTGCTTGTTGATTCATCTCCTTGTGTGGTATCACACTTTTTCTTTTTTTGCTAAAATTTCTTCCTTCATTAAGAGAGGTATCAGTTCCAAATACTCAGATACATATTTGTAACTGAGCTTTGTATTGCGTTGTGAAAGCTTTCTACACTGCTGTTCGTTCTTGGTGATTGTCACATGTCCATAGATAGACATTCCAGAATTGTATGGGAAGGTGAGTGGGTTCAAAACTCTGTGTCACTGTGTAGACAACTATGAAGGCTAAGATTTATATAATATAAAAATGGGAGTACTGTGTCAATGGAGAAATGAAACCAAACTGTCAACCAGTTGATGAAACCAACAAACTGTCAAACCAAACTATCAATTAGTAATTTTTTAATCATTTATGACAAATTGCCTTATGGTCAATTAATTTTGTGGTGCACTATTTGTGGCAAAGGTGTCTATGGCACAGATGCTTACTCTGAAAATACCAGATAGGGTACAACACAGTTGATTCCATGGTCATATAATCACATTTGCATGGTAACATCTCTTTTTCTTAGAACATCTCCATACAACATACAGCTATCTTTACATGAAGGATGTCTCCAGTCCAGACCTCCCTCCTGAGCTTCCAACCCATATAGCCAGCTGTCTCCAGACTCTTTTACCAGCATGTTCCACCAGCACTTAAAATGTGGTATAGCCAGTTATTCCTTTCAGACCTGGCCATCATCCTTTGTCCTCTGTTCATCCAACACATACCTGTCATGCATCTACTCTGTTTTAGGCATTCATTAATGGCACCATCATCCAATCAGTCTCTAAACCAAAACCTAGAGGTCATTCCAGGCATGTCCTTCTCTCTTATCCTATACATCCAAAGATCCAAAGGTCAGTTTTACCTTTTTAACATTTCTTGAACGTTCTATTTCTCTCCACCTCCACCCATCTACTTCTTACCTGGATTATTACCAGTGCCCAATGTAGTCTTCCTATGTCCAGTCTTTCTCCAGTCTACGCTACTGCCAAAGCAGTCTTTCAAAAACACAAATTTGTTCATGTTATTGTCCCATTTAAAATCTTTTAGTGACTCTCAGCTGCCCTTAGGTTAGAATCCCAACTCTTGAGCTTTGTACAGAAATGCCTATACAGTTCTGCCCTTCCAGAGCTGAGCTCTGTCCAACATTTCTTGCAGTTTCCTACTGGTGCCTTGCCCTGTCATATCTCGCCCTATCCCAGTTTTTACCTGGCCACCTCTTTTTACTTATCTTTCATATTTCAGCTGAGAAGTCTTATTCCCCGAGCCCCCAGGATTGGGTGCCTCCCCCCCCCTTTTTTTTGCTCGTGCAGCACTGTGGGATGACCTCAATGATAGCAATTATTAGAATGAATTATAATTATCCTTTTACTTATTGGTGTCTCTCATTAGAGTATAAATTATTTGAGGGATTTTGTTTTTGACATCCCACCAGCCACTGCCTCCACGTCTAGCTCAATACCTGGCACATAGTTGGTGATCAATAAATGCTGAATAAATAAAAGAAAAGCTTACACCTGATCCTTCTCTACACAGCACACATACTAGTTCTCTAGGGACTCAAGATCCCCAATATTAGGAGGGAACCCTAAATACCTTTTTCAGGATTGAACGACACTTAAATTACTATATAAAACTGCCCATTTAAACAGGAAAATGAAGAAGTTCCACGTGAAGAAGTATAGCGGCCTTGAAGAGTGGGGAGGAGGCAGGAGGTTCTGAGATAGAGAATCAGGGACTGAGTGACAGAAGATGTTAAAATAAGCAAACGAAGCCATTTCAATGCCTGAATTGAGACTGAGAAACAAATGAGATCAACGTGACTTTCTTGGCCAGGGGTGGAGGGGGAAGGGTCCCAGCATGAGAATGAGGAAAGTAAATTGCATGGAGAGGGGAGAAGGACATAGGATTGCCTAGTTGTCTTTATATCTTAGGCCCACCTAGTTTCAACATAACTCTCTTCCCATCATAAGGGGAAAGGAGGTATGAAAGACAAAAATAAATGCACTGATATCTATTGAATTCAGTCTAGGAGCCCCAGAATCTGCAAAGCAGGTCAGGATGGTCTTCCTTCTGAAGGTATTCGCTATAGACACGAAGTTCAGCAACACAGGTACACATGCTCACACACCGGAGGGCACGTGTTTACACAGTACATCTGCACACCCTTTACATGCAGGCTTGGATAAGCACAGCATGCCACTAGTGGGGCTGGCAAGAGTACTAATTCTGGGCTGAGACTTGGAATCAATAGGGCTTGAAGATATGACTCTCTTCTTTGGTGAAGAGACTCACAACTTTTGGGTACCCAGATGATAATGGGTCTGGCATACAGGGTGACAACCTCTTAATGGAATTCCACCAAGGGGACCAAGGCCTTTTGCTATGTCAGAGCCACAAGTCTCCTGGACTGTCTAGGGTCCTGGGCCATCTCTGCCTTAAGGTCGGTTTGGTGCAGGCTCTCAGAGCCCTAGATGTGCGGCTGGCCTATGGCCCTTTTTCTTCTTCTTTTTTTCTTTTAACCATTTTAGTTTAGCTACCTATCCCTACCTGGGCTTTATATGAATATCCCCACTTTTTTCTGTACCCATGCCATCCACTTTGGCCCACCTATCTTCTCCCCTCCTAGATTATAGGCAGTTAGCATTGCCATTTCCACAAGGGACAGCGATCCATTGATCAGGGCAGGTTCCCTGATCCATTTGTATTGGACGATGGCCATGGGTCTGTCACAGGCTTCTGAAGGGCTTTTTGGGCTCACCTGTCTGGATGGCATTCAGGGCTGCATTCTTCTCCCATTGGAAAAGATAATTTGCCGGAGCACCAAACTTCTCTCTGGGCATTGCCTTGGCCACTTCCATGAGCTCTGCTTGCTTAGTGGGGACCACTGGGTGGACTGTGTAATCTGGGAAGGGAGAAGCTGAGTAACCACTGGGAAGTGAGGAGGCCCTAAAACTAACAGAAGGGGCCAGATTAAAAAAATAACCCAATCCCCTCCTCCTGGGGCAGGTATAAGACAGTGATGAGAATGGGGAAAGTGCAGGCACAATTACGGCTAACTCCTTTCTTCCCCTTCTTCTTGCCCAGCTGTTGTCCAGGCTGAGCTGTGTGTGCGGTGCTGTCAGTGGCATCCACCCGCTCCTTGTCCTCTCCTTCCTCTTCTGTTTCCTTTGCAGATATGTCCAGGTGGACTGGGGCTGAAGGGCTTGAAAGGGAGTGCTTTTGAAGGATCTCAGACTCAGAGCTCTGGATGGATCTCCTTGTCCACGAGACCTCAGTGGGAGAATATTTCGAGAGGTCTTCCTTCGGAGTATCAGGGGAAGATACAGTGACATGGTCTTGTGATGAGGTATGAAAAGAAAGGTGTTTCTCTGGGACCTCAAAGATGTCAGTCTCCAACAGGGTTCCAGGGATAGGGGTTTCCAAAGTGATCTCAGAGTATCCTAAAGAAGTCCCAGAGATGGAGGGCTCTAAAAGGTTTTCAGAGGTGTAGGTCTCTAAAGGAGCCTGGGAAGTAGATGGAACAATATGAGATTCAGAGGTGTGGGTCTTTAAAGGGGTCTCAGAGATGGAAGGTTCCAAAGGGGTTTCAGAGGTGTGGGCCTCTAAAGAGGTCTCAGAGATGGAAGGTTCCAAAGGGGTTTCAGAGGCGTGGGTCTCTAAAGGGGCCTCGGAAGCAGGTAGCACCATATGAGATTCAGAGGTGTGGGTCTCTAAAAGGGTCACAGAGATGGAAGGTTGCAAAGGGGTTTCAGAGGTGCGGGCCTCTAAAGGGGTCTCAGACATGGAAGGTTCCAAAGAGGTTTCAGAGGCGTGGGTCTCTAAAGCGGTCTCGGAAGCAGGTAGCACCATATGAGATTCAGAGGTGTGGGCCTCTAAGGGAGTCTCAGAGATGGAAGGCTCCAAAAGGGTTTCAGAGGTAAGGGGCTCTAAAGGGGTCTCAGAAATGGAGGGCTTAAAGGGTGTTTCAGGGATAGGGGGCTCCTTTGATTCCTCGGCAGAGGGGTCCTTTGAAGAGGGGTGCTCCGCCGCATCCATGGTGGTATGAGGCTCTTCTGTGACCTTGTCTGCTTCCATCTAGTGGTAGAATAGGGTATAGGCTTCATTAGGTTGGGACTGGGGTTAGGGAATTAGAATGAGGTTTTCAGTGCACCTGAGATACAAGGGGAAAGCAAGATGAACTTTGGATCAGGGTATGGTGCCAGGAGGTTCACCTGTGTGCCTAGACCCCATGTGACATGCAGCTACAGATTGTGAGAAAGCTGGAACTTAAAGATAGAAAGGCTGAAGCAGTCAGAATCCCATCAGTAGATGGTAGCAGAGGACTGTGACCCAGGAGGGAGCCTGAACATAGCAACTTGGCTAGTCCAAGAGCAGGGTCCTGGGCCTTAGGACCATAGAGGTCAGGCAGTGGAGTTCTAGGGACTGGGATGCCAAGCCAAAGGGGGGTTTTGCTCCTAAGAGTGCAGGACAATGCCACGATGTATTAGGCAGGGCCCTCACCACAGTCTGGTTTTGTCTAGGGACCACATACACGCTCCCTTGATGATGTCACTCATGTTCAAGGCTTCAGTTGCTTCCAGCTGGTATGCAGATGATTCCTAAATCCATATTTCCAGCTCAGACCTCTTTGCCCAACTGCTTGCTGGACATTGCTAAATGGATGTCCCACAGGGCATGGAAGCTAAACTCTGTGAATTATTTTGGTCTTACCCTTTCCCCTCAAACCTCATCTTCAAATAGGCACCAAGGACTATATTTCCTATCTTCTAAATAATCCCGAAATCCATTCTCTTTCTTTTCCCTCTAATTTTGTTCAAGTTCTCATCATTTTCTACCTGGATTATGTATAACTTCACCCCTCCACCTCCTCCAGCATGTTAATCCACTTAGCCATTCTTTCATTGATTTTTGTAACTTATACTTTTATAAACAACCCAGTCTTACACTTTCACCCAGGCACTGTGCTAAGCACTAGACTCAGTTGAAAGAATCTGGGAAGGAGACCAGGTTAACCAAAATGACAATACAGATGAGTTGGTGTTGTGCTGGGGTAAGGTCAGGATGCTGTGGAGTGGGGTGACAAATTTGTCTTGGAAGGATGTCCAGAAGAAGTCAGTCCTCCTTAATGACTCGATGGAGATCTTTCTAAAAATGTAAACCTAACAACGGCATGCCTTTGCTTAAAAACACTCAATTGTCTCAGCCTAAGGATTAAGTCTAAATTTCTTGGCCCTAACATTCAAGGCTTGTCATTATTTGCGACACTGCCTAAGCATTCCAGCCTTAACCTTCTGTGCTCCCTACTTTACCCCATGCTTCAGAGATCTAAACACATCACTTAACATTCATTAGCGTCTTTCCAAAGGGGAAGTTTGGGAAAAGAAGTAGGGAGAGAGGTAGGATGATAGGAATCTGACCAGACATTCAGCAAGAGGAAAATGGTACTCGAAGGTGGAGAACCAGACGATGGGAGAAGAAGGAGAAAAAGAAGGGGAAGAGGGAACTGGGCGGAGAAAAGTGGAGCGTAAGGATGAAAAAGAGAATTGGAAGGGGTTGGACTGAGGTGGGAAGGGGCAGAAGGTGTTAGGAGGGGAATGGGATGAGTGTTTGGAGGAGGAGCCTTTGGAGAAACCACATACCTCTGGGCTTTGGCTTGGCTGTTACAAGTCCTTCCTTAGGTCACGATCTCCTCTGAAGCTGGGAAGAGGAATTGTTAGCGAGGGATGGAAGGCTCTTGGTTGAGACCCGCCCTGCAGTTGCTATGTAATAAGAGGCCTTGCCTTCAAGTTTACCACTTGGGGAGGGAAATTGGACCCAAAGGAACTCTGGCCAGATCTGGGGGAGGGAGGGAGGGGGAGGGACGAGGGGTTCCGGGGCCGATGAGGGAGGAGCTTGACTGAGACCTCTGGAACCCGGGCCGGGAGAGGAGGGATCCGTTACCAGGGCAACCGGAACGCCCAGGAATCTCCGTGGCAACAGCACTGGTCTCCGGAAGAGTCTGCATTGAACCCAGAGGGGACGAGCCTAGAGGGCTCACTTCTTTTAAAGGGTTTTGCGGGATCTCTGTGACAGTGTTTGGGTAGTCTGCGGACATCTATGGGGACGTCTATAGATGTCTGGGTTTCTGAGAGTCTCTGTAGGGTTCCTATGAGATGTGTGTGGCTCGATCAGTGGGGGCTGTGAGGATCTGAGGTTGGCATCAGGGATCCGAGGTTGGGGTGAGAAAGGCAGGGGATCAGGGAGCTGGGGCTGGGGCGGAGTCTGTCCTCGGAGGCCCGCAGAATCAAGTTGGAGACCAATAGATTAGGGCAGGGGGTGGGCTTTACTGACAAGAACCAATCGAGCTGATAGAGGGGCGGAGCGTCATAACTACGTCAGACAGAGGCCGCCGCCGCGGGGCCTGGTTATCGCCGGTCCAGCGCAGCCCGGAGTCGCCCAGGCCCGAACTCCTACCCAGGTCCCCGGCCTGGCCTCAGCCGGCCTGACCCCGGCCCCGGGCCCACGAGGACACCGAAAGCCGCCCCCTGGGGGTGGGGAGCGGAGCCGTGGGTCAGCTCTGCGCGCGCTCAACGCTGGCCTGTCCGGCCCCGCCCCCGCCCCGGGCCATGGCCCAGCCCTTGTCCCGGCCCCTTGTCCTATCCTCATCCAGCCCTTGGCCCCCAGCCCCGCCCTCGCCCCCCTTCCCAGATTGGCCCCTGCCCCGGCCTGGGTCCCAGCGAATGCCTAGATCCGAGTCCCAGCCCAAGCCCCACCTCCAGTCCCAGTCCCTGTGCGTGTCCTGGCCCCCAACCCCTCCTCTGCCCTTGTACCACCTCCTGTCACAAATCCCAGCCCAACCCCTGTCCCAACCCCGCGCCCACTGTTTGCTTAAACCCGGGACCCAAACCCTGCCCTTGCCCCAGTCGTCCCCATTACGGTCCCTCCTTCCATCCCATTCCCTGCCCTTGTTCAAGCCCCAGTGCCCAGCACAGCCCAATCCATTATCTCAACCTTTGCCCTCATCTCTGTGTTTACCCAAGTCTCTCCCACTACCCACCCCTCTCTCTCATACCCTGCCCCTCTCCCAGCCTCGACTCAGGTCTGGGCTCCAGCTGCCGCCAGCCTTATTGCTGCTGTTGCTGTTCTCTGTCCTTGGCCCAGGGGCTGGTGAGTGCAGAAGCAGGAAGCACTGAGGCAGGGATGGGGTTCTGGCAGGGAGGGGTGGACTGGAGGGATTCAGGAGAGGTGGGACCTGGGCAACTAGATCATTGGGGAAGAAGTCGGGAGAAATAGGGAGGAGAGAGGTCTTACACAATTGAGAGAAATTGGGAGGGTCAGAAGAGAGGAAATTGTGGGCTTGAGGCTCAGCATGTGCCTAATAGTCCCCAGGACAGAGACTCCCAAGGTTTTCTTTCCTGGTGGCCATTCTGACCCTGCTTTGACTCTTGCTTTTCCAAGGAAGAAAACTTGGAAACTTCTTCTGCAAGGGAAGTTTGATGGGGGAGACACAATCCTATAATAGAGAGCCTCTAGTCCAGTGTGGGAGGATCTAGCCTAAACTTTGAGATATTAGGGATATATTAAAACAGGGTTAAGAAAACAGTTTTGAGAACAACATGTAGCAAACAGATGGACATGGGTTAGTTAGTTTTCTTCTTGTAATGAGTCTTGTTCCAGATAAGTTTGATTTGCTTAGGACTAATTCCTGACACTTTTAGAGCAGTCTTGAAATATAGAGGCCGTTTTATAGATGGGGAAACTGAGGCTCAGTTGGGGGGCAGTTTTCCCAAGGTCATACAGCTTATAAATGGCAGTACTGGGGCTAGAAAAAGTTTCCTAATTCCTGTTTCGTACTAGTGTTGTTGTTGTTTTTTTTCACTGCAACATATGCCTAATAGGAAAATAGACCCAGTTGAGAAAAGACTCAAAGCACAACCTGTCCTCTCCCCTGTCTGCCCATACGGGGGCTTAATCCACAAACTCTTCCTCATTTGCCAGTTGTCAGCCTAGGACCACCATCTAGGGAGGAAGTGATTTGGAGAGGGGGGAGGTCCAACTTCTTAATGTGTGGAATGTGGGAGTGGGAGGGGTCCTGGCTATAGAAGATATGCCATAAAGTTGGCCCTATCTTAAGGAGATGACTATGATCCTCACATCTTCATCCCCGAATCCCCTCTGGCATTCTAGATAGGATGGAGATTTGCCTAAGGGGGCCTTTGGCAATAACAACAGAGCGGCTGGGGTGGGAGTTGGGTTTCAGTGAGCTTTGGGGCCTAGTTCAGTGTATAAGCTTGAGGAAATCAGTACATGCCAAAGGTAATGCCCCTGAAGAGGTGTCCAAGCTCTGTATGAATGTTCACTGGCATCTGGGTACCTATGTGTTTGTGTACCTGAGGGGTCTGTGGGAATTCTGGTCATGTGCAGTGTGTATACGTGCTTGTGTGTTAGTATGTTGTGTGGCGTGCATGCGAGCCCCTGTGTGTCCTCTGAGTGCCTGTGTTATTGTGTGAGGGGAGAGTACATGTTGTGGCCACACATGATCCTCTTCAGCTCTTCCTGCTCCTCCTATAGACAGATCACTGGAGTGTCACCTTCCTAATGGATTTCTTGGTTAGAGGCAGTGTTTGCTGCCTCCCACAACGTGTAGGAGTAATCCATGTGCCCCTAGCCTGACTCTTTGAAGGAAGGAGCAATAGAGGGGGTCAGTGTTGATGACTGCTGCCGGCAAATGAGGCACTTAGTAGAGGTAGTAGCCAGGCCAATTTTTAGTTTAGGTGAGGGAGAATCTACTGTTGAGCCCAGTTCGTAGCTCCTATACCTGCCACCCTTCTTTGTTCATAAGCCCATTGAGCAAGCATGCGCTGGCGAGGGGAGGAGGGTGGCTGACAGCCACAGGACTGTAGGAAGCTGGAAGATGTGGATTAAAAGACGATTGTCCAGAAGCAGGCTCAGGTGCTTTGGGGAGAATTGTAATGAAGTTGGAAAAGAGCTCTGAAAAGGCTCTACTAAGGGCTGCTCTTCCTGTTGTTAATAATCCCTGCCTTGGCAGTTGTGGCCTGGCCTGCAGGGGTGCTCTGTGCACTGGGGCCCTGGCCAACATTTCTTCCTAACAATAGCAGAGGCCCATCCAATGACCCATCCCCGGTACCAGCACTGGGGAGGAGAAGCTCTCCCCTAACCCCAGCAGAGGGTGCTCCAGAGCTCCACTTTCCCGTACACAATAGTAGCCACACTATTCAGCGCTTGGCTTTCTGCCTTCCTGTTATCAGTGCTCAGCTCGCCAGGTGGCAGGTCTTCCCTGCTGACAGTTGAGACCGATCACGTGGTCTGAACTAGACTGACTAGTCCTTGGGTCTAACTATGGCCTTTGAAGTTGAGCATAGGCCAGTCTAGGGCCAGTGGTCTCTACATACTGAGGGCAGCCCCCTGCAGTGTGACTTTGAAGTTCAGTAGCACCTTCCTTACCTGGGTTCCCTCCTTCAGCAGCCTCCCTTTCCCAGATGCCACTTTCTCTGTTATTTCAAATACCTTATCTTGAGTTATAGCTCCCATTTCTGGAAGGGAGATTGTCAGACTAGTTAAGCCCTGTGGGTATTTCCTATTTGGCTGAAAACTCCCCTCCAGGGTCTCCCCTCTACCCCTTGGTCTGTCCTGAAGCTGCTGCAGTTCCTAGCCTTCTCACCTGTCCTGGGTGCGTCCTTCTATGCTTCTCTACGGCTGATCTTAAGTCTCCAGAGCAGTCAGATTCTCCAGAACTTTGCCTGCCATTGGGGACACTCTTCTATGCAGCTGAGCTATTGGGTTATTTCACTGTCACAGCAGTCCTAGTGCCCATGCGGTTGTCTGGAGAGCTGCTGACACCGGACTTTTTTGCTCACCTTTGCTCTGCTCTGAACAACCATAATCAGGTATCTTGTATCTTGGCACTCCAGTTAGAGATGACAAGTCACCCCAACCCCAAGTGTGAATATTTCCAAGTGGTTTGAGATTCCACTGAGCCACCAGCTGACTGCCTCACTGGGCCTCCCTCTGGGGAAACGCCCTCTGGTTGCTCCTTCTGAATCCTACAGGGCCTGATGACTCCCCTCCTCTCCTGGGAGTTCTCATGGTGGCCTACCAGCTCCTGTTCTTGCCTCTGCCACCCAAGCAGGCCCCTTGCATCCTCACCACACTTTCCCCCTCCCCCTTCCTGTCCTGAGCCAGTATACAGACAGCTTTTGTGAAGCTTCTGAGGGTTTTTACTGCTCCTAGAACCACAGGGGAACAGAAAGGGGAAGAAAATAAACAAGGAAGTTACACAGTTCCGTGCTGACTCCTAAGCTCCACAGGTGGAGTTCTAGCCTGCTCAGTGGCCAAAGAGCCCATGTCCCCCGCCCCCCACCCCCAACACATGCCATTCACACCTCTGTTTTGTTAAGCTTGCTAAGAAGAGAACAATGACTCCTCAGTGAGGGATGGCTGTGGGGGCAATATAAAGGGTCCTGGTTTGGGATGTAGATAGAGCTGGGTTTGAATCCTCAGTTTGGTCTAGGTTTGAGCCTCAGTTTCCTTATCAGTAAAAACAGGTCATTTTCCCCAAGGTCATTATAAGGATTAAAGCAGATGATGGCTAGGGCAGCATGAGTCCCAGCTCCTGGCTCAGAGGAGAATATTTGTTGAATTGGTGCTATTGGTGAGGAAGGCTGGTGGTCCTGTTGCTTAACAGAAGTGCCCTGTGTCCTACCCTGCTCCTTTTTCTCTTGCCTGCTCCCCAGGAGGCCTCTTCCTGACTGACTACTCTACCTGCTCACCCCGCAAGCTGAGTCCCTTCCGCTCCTTTGCCAGCACCGAGCTCTTCCACTTCCATGTTCCCGAGGACACATTCCTGGCTGTTTGGAACCTCATCATCTTCAAGGAGCAGGGGGGAACCTTTGGGGACCACTGCCCAGACCAAAGTGTGACTGTGTGAGTGTCCGAGTTAACATCCTGACCCCTACCTCGAACCCCAGAGCACTTTCCAAACTAAAGTGTGACTGTATGAGTATCTAAACTGACCTCCTGGCCCCGACCCCTGACCCATGGCCAGATTGAAGTGTGACTGAGGGACAAGACCTCTGTCTCCTGACTACTGTTTGACTGTGTGAGAGCCTGAGCTGACCTTTTACTCTTTATGCCCTGACCTGGAACACTTTGCTATGTGTATCAGTATAGGGAATTCGCATGTGTTATTGGTGATGAGTGACAGTTCTTTCTTTTCCCCATTTCTCGTCTCCCACCCCATTGCCTGTTGTCTTCCTCTCTTCATTCTGGTCCCTCAGGTATTTCCGGTCCGGGGCACCCCCTGTCATCAATCCCCTGCACACACACTTTCCAGGGGACACGGCTGTGCCTGGGGTTTTCTCACTGACCCTCAGCTGGACACTGCCCAACCGCACCTCAGGCATCTTTAACGTCAGCAGCCCCTTACCTGGGGACTGGTTCTTGGCTGCCCACCTTCCCCAGGCCCATGGCCACATCTCTGTCAAGGTGGGTTGATGCTGCCCAGGTTAGGAGGGGCCAAAGCTGCTTCTCCATGTCTGCTAATCCCCCTCAGAGGCTACCTGGTCTACCAGCCTTGTGCCAGGGTGGGCAACGGCATAAGGGTAGATAGGGTGGGGCATAGCTAGAGGCCAGCAGTTCACCTGATGGGCCAGAGGTCATGATCTGTAGGAGGCAATTTGGGAGCCTTAGGAGAACATGGTGGGTGCAGGTAAGCTGAAGGGAAAGTAAGGGTCTGGAATCGGTTAGAGGCCCTGGCACTGTGGAGTAGAGTCCCTGTTAGAAGGTGTAAGGGTTATTCAAGGTGATCAGAAGCCAGCCAGGGACTGGTCATATGCTGCTGTATGTACATCTTGATTGGTGGTAGCCCTGCAGACTCTTATAGGCTCCAGCCCAGTTGTTGGTCCATCTGGGAGAAAACATTCCTCTCCTGTCATAATTTCAGCTCCCTACACCCTCTGGAAGACCATCAGAGAACACCTGGGGGCAGGGAAGCCCTTTCCTGTTAAAAGTAGGCCTTGAGCAGCTGGTGTCCATCCCAACTGTTGCTTCCCCTTTCTCCAAATGTCAGCACTGATTTCATAGAACAGAGGTTTTTAAAGTCTGAAGTGTAGATTCAAAGGTCATGATGCTTTTCCATTCCGGTTTGGAGGGGAAAGAAACGGCACAAAGGTTTCCTGCACCTCCCAGGTACAGGCCAGATTTTCTCCTTGTAGTGAGAGGATCTATAGGTTTCTTACTCTTGTCCGTTGGCAGGAAGCAAGGGTATTGGCAGAAGCTGGCCATTGGTACAGTGGGATGGCCACATGTGTGGGGCCAGTTGTAAGGGTGAAGGACTGAGTGTAAGCAGAGCAAGGATTTAAGGAACAGAATGCTGAAGAACGCGAAAGCTAGTGGGACTTGGCCATCAAGAATTGAAAGGGGCAGAAATTTCCAATCAGGTGAAGATTTGACTCCGCTATATCTCTGCAGGCTGAATTCCTTGAGGGCGGTAGCTCTGTGACTGCATCAGACTTGCCTCTCCTCCTCCTGCTATAGCTCCGTGTTCACAGAAGGTGTTATGATGCTTTTGAATGAGTTGAGAATTGTACAGGGACAGGTGCACTGGCATTGCTGTTGTCAGTGATGGGAACTATGGCTGAGGGAGCATCTTGAGGCCTCAGTGATACGCCTCTTTTTCCTGAGAGGGCTGTACCAGAGAATTTCCTGTCAAGGTCTGGGAGCCCTGTGGATGACAGCATGTTGGGAACTCACCTGGAAATGGCTCTGGATTCTAGGTAGATCTTGACTCTCATCAGAACCAAGGGTTATTCTATTCTAAGGAATGCCTTAGGTCTTGGGCCAAATCCCAAAGAGCCCATTCCTATTTGTAACTTTGATCCTTGATTCTCTTTGTGAGAATTGACAGGGAAAATCCTTCAGAAGTTCTGTTCTGGTTATCCAAAAACCTTTCTGGATGAGCAGGAAGAACTGGGGGCCTAGGCCTGGACTGGGATTATAGGAGCTAAAGCCTGGTTAGGAGAGGTCACAACCAGCCTTGACATAGCCATTTGCATCTAGATATAGCAAGTGGGGTCTGGGGACTTGGAACTGCAAGCTGTAGGGCTAGCTGGCAGAAGTCCTGAGGTGTGGCGGTATTAGAGACAAGGGGGCACTGTTATACCTTGCGCATGAATGACAGCAGACCTGGATACCATGAGAGTTGTAAGTATTTAGTTAAAGCATCTTTGAGAGGCTTGGGGGTGAGGGACGGGCCAAGGATCATTCTTGTGGTTCCTCTAAGAATTTGATTATCATTTGGAATCTTATATGGGCCTCTAAGGATTCTTAAGTTCTCTGGTTAATTCCCTAGACTCCAGCCTGTGAGTTAATTGTCCAGAGCATTCCTCCAGGGCTCTATCTTCTTGACTTGCTTTCTCCTCATACTGTTGTCCTGACTTCCTGTGAGGGTTGGCCTTGGGTGGGGACTGAAGAGTCCTGACCATAAGAAGACAGCACTGTTTCTAGGGCCTTCCTCAGCTTTGGGAATGAGCTCAGACCTCCCTTTAGACCTTAGTCCTTGCATACGTACTTTGTCCCAGACCTTGGATTGGGTGCAAAGGACACAGATAAATAAGATGTATATTAGTGAAATACCGGGGATGTTTTAAGAGGACAAGGGAAAGATGTTTAAGTCAGCTTGGTAGTATGGTAGAGGTGGTTTTAGGAAACAGGAAGTGAGGTCTGATGTTGAAAAAGCAAGGGAAGGCATTCCGGGTGGTGGGAGTAGCATGGGCTAATATGTAGAAGGGAGAACTGAAGTGGTTGAGTGTGGAGTGGTTGTTGGACTGGGCAAGGGAGCTGGAAGGGTGAGCAGAGGCCAGATCATGAAGGACCTAGAAGTCTGAACTTTATCCTGAGAATAATTGGGACCTTTAAGAGATTGTAAAAGGGAAGTGACTTATCTGGTCCAGGCCATTCTCCTGAGTTCTGGTCGCACACTTCTGAGAGTTCCTGTGTCTGTGCCACTCGCTACTGTATTCCTAGCACCTGGCACAGAGCCTGGCACACAGTGGGGGGGATGGCCAATTTCTATTGTTCTTCTGCTATCTTCTCTAATTCATAGTGTCCAAAACTGATCTCCCTTCTCCTTTCCTTTCCCCCTTTTTCCTGTCAACCTCTTTTGTCTTGACCCATGCTCCACTGCCTTGCCTTCCCTGTTTTGGAGCATGTGTTCATTCTGTGGTGTCCAGTCTGCACTGAGGGACTAGCCTTTGGATTGTAGGTAACATCTGGCACCACCTGACTCATTAGGGGAAAGTTTTTCAAATGTCTGGGGCAGAGTTCGCCTCAAATGCTTCCTCTTTTCAGCTCCAAGATTTGAAAGTAAATGAAAGCAGGTAAAATAATGAAAACAAGGATAAGGAAAGCAAAGAAGCAGATTGTGGAGAAGAAAGGATCTGACTGAATCCATCAACCAGACCAAGTGTAGTTCTGTATCTCAACTTGAAGAGATTAAAATCTGCTAACAATGCTTATTCTGCTCTTCCTCCTCTTTCTAAATTATTATATTTGTGTCTCGAATAGGTAATATATGCACCTGGTACAACATTCGAAAGGTACAAAAGGCATACAGTGAAAAGTAAGTCTTCCTCTTCCTTTCACTCCTTCCAGTCCCCACTTCCTCTCTCCAGAGTTAAGTAGTAACTAGCTGTTAACTAGTTCCTTCTATTACTCTTTCCTTCTTGAAACACTTTCTCCTTGTGGCCTTTGTGACTTTATAGAACTGTCCTGATTTTCCTCCTGCCCACCACTTCTCTGTCTCCTTTCTTGGTGTCTCCTCTGCTTGGTGCATTTTGTGGGGCCCCAGTGCTTGGTCTTGAGACCGTTCCTTTTTTATTTCTCCATTCTCTTGCTAGGTGTCTCCAGTTTTAAATACCACCTATAAGTTATGCCTTCCAAGTGTATTCCATGAGTCCTAATTTCTTTGAATCTCAGATGTTGTATTTGACTGCTTACTTGGTGTCTCTGATTGGATGTCCAAGAAATTCTCAAACTTAGCACGTACAAATCCAAGCAGAGCCAAAAGTGAAAATCTCTTTGATTCCCATTTACTTCTCTCAGCCCATGCCTCTTCTCTCTAGTCTCTTCTCAGTCAATGGTGCTGCCATTCACCATTTGCTCAGGCCCCAAATTTAGGTGTCATACTTGATTCTTCTTTTTCCTTTATTTCTCTATAGCTAGTCTGTAAAGAAAAAGTCTTGTTGATTCTACTTCTAAAGTATGCTCTGAATGCATCTGCTTTTCTCTTTCCATTCTGAGCATACCTTCCCTGAACTTTCTCCTGGGCCCCCGCAGTAGCCTCCCAGTCATCTCCCTGCTTGCACTCCTGCCCCCTGCAGTCTGTTCGGCACTCTTCCGTGTTGATTGGTGCTGACTGACTGTGGGCCAGGGGCTGTGCTGGGTACTAGGATATTCCTACAGGGAAGGGCAAGCGTCTTTGGGCATCTTAGTCCGTAAGCCCTATCCAGAGTCTGCTGAGGCCTTCCTCAGGAAACTCAGCCCAGCCATACTACATCAGTCTAGGGTTCAAAGACCTTCCTCCCCAGCTGCTTTCAGACTGGTTCCCACTCCACTTCTCATTTTGGCCCTCCTGGTTTCTCAAGTCTCCTTGCTTTGGCCCCGTTCCTTACATGACTGCTGATGTTGGCTCAGTTTGTACTCTCTCACTTGGCTTATGCCTTGGCAGCTCCCGAAGACCTGGCTTCTGGGGCCCTTGCTCTGGCCTGTCACAGGGTGACGGCTGTTGCATCTCTGCACCTTCCCTGCTCTCTGCGGATTGAATGCTTCACTCCGCCTTAAGGGAGGAGCGTTGGATGTGTACATTATACGGTTTAAGGAAGGAGCACATTTTAACCTTTGAGTTAAACCTTCAGTTAAGCCAACAGCAAGAAAGATGTGGAGCAAAGTGTTTCTTCTCCCTGGATTGTCCATCCGGAAAGGAAATCGGCCACCTCCAGGGTGTGAGCCCCCACCCTTGGGGCTCGCTCACTGCAAGGTTATTGTGGTGATTCTGCTGTAGGAAGTGGGGCTGATGAGATGACTTTTGGTAGTACTTCTGGTCCTTAGGGTTTGACACCAAAGATGAAGGACATCTGCTTTGGGTATCAGAGATGGAGGTCTTTGAGCAACTAGGTAGGTTGAGGAGCTCTCTGAAAGGACCCTCTTTTTGACACCCATTCTTTAACTCAACAGATACTTTTTTAGCACCTAGTATTTGCCAGGTGGTGTGGTAGGCATTGGGGATGCAGTGATGCAAAAGGCACAGAAGAATTCCAGGCAGAGGGTAGTGAGATCTTCTGGCCTGGCATCATCAAGGCCTCCTTCCAGCCTTGGGGAGCTTTGCTGGAAGTCAGTGCCTTGGCTGGCTTGTTCCATGGCATGGAACCCAGTGGGATGCCTGGAACTTTTGTCAGAATGAGGTTTAGAGGTTTGTGTCGGTCACAATAACAAATAAATAAACAGAGGCTTCCACAGTTTCTTGGGCCAGCATAAGGCCATTTGTCCAGAAGAACAGAGAAGTCTCATCGGGAGCCCTGTCCTCCTTTGACCTGATGGGCTTGGAGGGCTTAGGTAGCTGCAGATGCTGCAGAGGAGGGGCCAGAATGAAGGGACTGTGCCCACCAAAGAGTGAGGAGGCTGTGTGTGCTGGGGCAGTATGAACTGAAATGACAAGGATCAGGGATCTCACCCAGAAGAGCAGCTTAGATGTGCTGTTGTGTCCAGTAACGGAAGAAACCCAGGCTGATTCAGAAGGAGCAGATGTATCTGTGGGTCCCCTGAGGCAGAGCAGTGGGAGGGGAGACAGAAAACAGGCTCTGGCTTCATAAACATCAGAGTTGCCCACAGCTGTGTTGATTCATTTGTTCATTCATTTATTCAGCAGACATTCATCTATGAGGTATGCACTTTACATTAGGCTTCATGTCTGGGGGAGCAAAAATAAAATAAGACAAGGTTGCTGTTTTCAAGTTGCTTACGGTCTGGAGATTGCCTAGGAGGTAGAGTGGCCCTTCCCCGGGGGTGTTAAAGTAGAGGTTGGACAAACACTTGGGAGGGCTGAGTAGGGAATAAAGGAAATGGAAGATTCAGATTAGGAAGGCTGGGTGGGTTTGGACCAGAGGCCTCAGGGAGCTTTCTAACCCCAAAAGAGAGCCAGTGTTCTAAGTTCTTGAGGGGTTGGAGGGGAAATGGGGTGTTTTGAAATTACCTTGAGGGGCTGTCCAGGAGTGCCTACGAGGAGGGATTAGAGTGGAAGAGGTGCAGGCCTGACTGTCAGGAGGGCGTGGCTTTGAGTCCCCAGACCTCAGCCAATGCTGAGGATCATAGCAGATCCTGCACACCTAGGAAAGACAGAAGTGGCAATCAGGCAGGAGGGACCCAGAGTTTAGACCTCAATCCTAGCCCCAGGAGCTTTGTCCCCCACCCTTCAGCAGATTCTGTTCACTTTGCTTTAGTAGCACCCTTGCTGTCTCTCCTCCCACCACTCCTGCTTTTGTCTCAGGGTCTCCAGGACGAGTGTCAGTACCTCCTTCAGCCGCAGCTGATTGTCCGGCGTTTGCTGGACGTTGCTGTGCTGGTGCCTGGCCGTCCCTCAGAGCAAACCCTCTCGGCCCACAATCGCTCAGCCCTGTACAAGTAAGTTGAATACTCCCCCAAACCTGACTGACCCTTTCTCTCTTCCTTTTCTGGCCTCAAACAGGGAACAGGGTTCTTTTGGCCTCTCAGCCAAAACTCTCTACCTGTTCCTACTTTTCCACTGGCCAACCTGGGCTGTGGGGCCATTCAGAGCCCCCAGAGTGGGTTGCACCCCTGCCTCCCTCTCTCCCGGCATAAGGGGGAGGAAGCAAAAAGGCCTCCTGTTCTCCCGTTTCCCCTGTCCCTCCATGCCACCTTCTTCCTGAGTGTTTTCCTCATTCCGGTGTCCCTCTCACCTGTCCTTTCTTACCCGCAACCTCCCCTCTGCCCAGGGTCTTTGTGCCCAGCTTTACTTACAGGGTTTCAGCACAGCTGGTATGTGTGGGGAGCCGTGGGGCATCGGCCTGCCCCCTGACGTTGCGCCTACGTCCCAAGGCCCCACCCCTGCACAACTCAAGCTCTTTGTCCTGTGGAGGTGCCTCGCTGTGCCAGCTGGAGTTGGCACTGCCCCCCTGGGGGCACTGGGTCTACGTGCGCGTGGAGATACCATCCCGGGGTCCTGGCAGGACCATCCGCTTCCAGCTGTGTGTGCGGCTGCAAGGTCAGAAGCCCGACATCTGCCTTGGCCACTCAGCCTGTGCTGACGTCTGTGGCTGGGCATAGGCAACTCTGGTGGTTGTGTTCATTGACCCTCTGCCATATCCCTATAATCTCCCCAACCCTCCAGGCTCTTTCACACCCCCTAAAGCCCTTCCACTTGAAGCTTTGATTCATTAGTAGGCCTTTAGATAATTTTTTGCATTTGACTGGGGTTAACTAAGGACCTCATTACACTCCTTAATTTAATATTGTTCAGTTTCCTGGGGGTAGGTAGGGGCATCTAAAACCTCTGGGACCCTGTCCTTGCCAAAGCCCATGCAAATCAGTGAGAGGGCCCATCATCTGTTTCTACAGTGTCTTCACTGCCCTTGGGGACAGAGAGATGACTTTGACTCCCTCCACATGACATTCCATTGGCTGTGACCACTAGGAATCCCCTGGGCCCTATCTTGTAACCCTGGATGCCCCATACTTCCAAGGGACGTTTGATTCTAGTTCTCATCCCTCCCTATCCTTTGCTAATTCCTGTCTGGCTCAGATCTGGTTTGTGGTGGGGCTGCAGGGCTTGTGAGGGCAGCAGTCCCCAGCACTGATTTCCTCTGCCCCCAGAGTGCCCGCAGCCCAGCCTGTCCCGTGTCCTTGTCCCTGGAGCTGCCATGAACATGCCCCAGTCACTGGGCAACCAGCCACTGCCCCCAGAGCCGCCATCCCTGGGGACCTCTGTGGAGGGGCCTGGGCCCACATCCCCACCAGAGCACTGCTGGCCAGTGCGCCCGACACTGCGCAATGAGCTGGACACCTTCTCCGTCCACTTCTACATCTTCTTTGGCCCCAGTGTGGCCCTACCCCCTGAGCGCCCTGCAGTGTTTGCCCTGAGGCTGCTGCCAGTGCTGGACAGCGGTGGAGTCCTCAGCCTGGAGCTCCAGCTCAATGTGGTACTCTTGGTGGAAAGCTGGGGAGGGGGTGGGGGGGTATTTGCCCTGGAGGGCAACTTGAAGGAGAAGGTGTCAGGGGTATAGGGTTTCTTACCTCCTTCTGGAAGCATATCTTGGCTGCTTTAGGCCCACTTTACAATTAGGGACAATGTCTCAGCACAAGTCTGATCAACAAACATACAAACATTATCCTGAGTGTTGACTTTACTAGAGATAGGCGAGGTCAGCCAGGGCAACTCAGAGTGGGCTAAGTTATCTGAGTTTTATAGGCTAACTTTCTACTTCCCAAGGGCTTCTATGGCAAGAAAAGACACTTTTCTTGCATGTTTCCTGTGATGGGGAGTTCACCACCTATTGAGGCCATGCAGTCCATATTTAGACAGCTCTGATTGCTAAAGGCAGTCCTGACTTTCCATGGAAATCTGCCTCCATGGATTTCTACCCACCAATCTTTGTTTTACCTCGGAAGCTATATCTAGTAACTCTATCCTTGCCTTTTTTTTTTTTTTTTTTTTTTAAAACTTTNTGATTAATAGACTTGATTTTTTCAGAGCAGTTTTAAGCTTACAGAAAAATTGGGCAGAAATTACAGGGAGTTCCCATATCCCCCCTCTTTCCCTGCACAGTTTCCCCTATTATTTTACATCTTTAGTGTGGTACAGTTGTTACATTCCTATCCTGTTTAGTAGTCCTTCAGATGCCCATCATCTCCCCAAAGCCAAACACCCTCAGCATCTTAGACCTCTCCCTATCGTCTGCTGTCTCCTCTGGTCTTAGTGTCTCTGAGATAAGTGATCCAAGGGGGTCTGACCAGGGTGGCAGGTGGTGTTTATGCAGCCTGAGGTCAAGTTCCCTCTTTGAGCTGCTACATCACACTGGGGGATCACCTGGGGTTGTGAACTAAGATCTCAGAGTGTTTTCCTTTTTTCTTTTTCTTTTCTTCAAACCAGTTGCATACATTTACTTTTTTATTATAAAAGTAATAGGATCACATGTAAAAAGCTTTGGAAAATTGAAGAAGACCTAAAATTGTGTGTCTTCTCAGTCCTTTTTCACATCAACTTCTGTGTTTATCTACTCGTCACTAAGGGACACACACATTTTTGTGCCCTGAGCTGGTTCATGTGAACTGCTGCCAATACCCACCTCATATTTTTGCAGTGAACTTTTTAACTTAAGTGAAAGAATTTATGTCCATATTTGAGCCATTGCCTAATACTAGTTTGGGTCCTGGGTCTTCCCTGCTTTATGTAATTCACACACTTGAAAAGCTTGCCTTCTGTACCTCTTAGTTATTATTTTCACCATTAAATAAGACTGGGCTTAGGGCAGAGCCCTCTATCAGGCCATTAGTGGCTGCCTTAAATTGGCGTTGATCCAATAATTTATGTACTCTTCCCCAGCTCTGGGGGGCAGACACCATTTCCCTATCAACCAACATGAGACCTGGTCTGTGGCTAGATGTGGTCTTTTGTAGGACATGGCTCAGAATTTTTTAGTCCTCCTGCTGGTCAGGACAGATCAGATTCTTAAACCCAAAGACATTCCTTATTTTCATACTTAAATTCTCTGTGACTCTTATTGCCTTTGGGCCATGACAGTGAGGTCTTGATTTGACCTTGAAACTATAGAGCCTGTTTCAGAGACCAGTATGACCCATACTTGTTCTTCCTCAGTATCTTGAGAGTAGAGGCCCAACCCCCTTGCACACATCACCCTGTCGCTTTCTGCATTCATCTGCTTATATTACATCCATCTGCATGCCGTGACACTTGTTACACACCTCAAACAGCCCATTGTATTTATTCTTAAAGATATATTGGCACATCTACTATGATTTTTCCCTCCAACTATTTTGTTTTTTCCCCTTGGAATCAAGAATTGAACATTTGGATCAGAGAACTGCATACCCAGAGGACATTTTCCCCCCCTTTGGCTTCCCACTAGAATGACTTTTATGGTATAATACTTTGGTATATTACCCTGGCTTGCATTGAGGGAAGTTATAAGCAGGTTGTATGAAATTCACTCTTGTGGTTGAGGACAGGATGCATGATAGAACAGTGCTTCTTTGATGAGAATTTTCCTGAGAACCACCATTTGGATGCTGTGCTTCTCTTGAGACTGTAATTAAATTTTATCTTATGGACTCAAAAGATAAAATCTGGTAACTCATTATGTTTCCTTTTTTGCTTTGGTCGCTTGGAAGTCAGCATCAAATATATGGCTCACACCTAGGGACAGACTTTATTTTTTTTATGTTGATTTTTAAATCTCCCTTATGTGTATTTTATCGTATTATATGCATTTAATAAGCTACCTCAAATCCTTCTTGAATGAGGTGAGCTTATGGGATTTTGTTACTTTTATTCTTGTAGACACTCCTTACATTTACTCCTGTGGCTATCTGGTTTCTTTAAATCCCAGACAGGTTGCTACATTAACCCTCCAGGCATTCTATTACCGCTGTTCAGTACCTAGGATCATTTCACCCAGGGAAGAGTAGATTTCTTTACGTTCCTTCTGCCTTCAGACCCAAGTGAAGATGACTGAAACCTTACAGTTTCCTTTGTTCACAACTAGTTTCTAAATCCAGCAACAGCCCCCCTCCCACTCCATCCAGTAAGCTAGAGGGGACTGAAACAGGGTGTTCTGTCTTGTCTGGACAGAGTTTAAACAATTCTGCTCAAAGACAATGTTCAGAACTGGGCATTGCCTTCTCATCGGTCTTTGAAAGATCTCTGCTGTGGAGGATCTGGTGTTCTCCAATTTTTCTGTTCTAAGAATGGGGATGAGAGTGGGAGAGAGGGAGAAGAGAGGAGGACAGAGGAAGAGAAAGAGGGAGAAAGAGAAAGGCAGGCTTTGGTATGGAGAGCACCTGCAGGAATGGGATGTCCAGTGAACTCCCAGAGGTTTTCTGGAGAGGGGTTAACAGGTGTAGGAGTCTGGGGGCTGTGGGGTGGTGGTAGGGTCTGGAGGGTGTGACCGCCTCGTCTTCATACCTGCCCTCCCCAGAGCTCCCTGCGCCAGGAAAATGTGACGGTGTTCGGATGCCTGACTCACGAGGTGCCCTTGAGCCTGGGGGATGCAGCGGTGACCTGTTCTAAAGGTGGGGGTGAGGAATGGGGGAAACAGAAGAGGCTTTAACTCTGGGGCTGGGGACAGTGGGGGATGGTATGGAGGAAGGATGAGATAGGGAAGTGGGGTCAGGTGGGTGAAGGTTCTTTAGGTCTTGACCCCAACTGATTTCTCCTCCCTCCCGCTGATACCCCCTCTTCTCCCTTCTCCCTTAAGAGTCCTTGGCTGGCTTCCTCCTCTCCGTCAGTGCCACTTCCAGAGTGGCCAGGCTGCGAATCCCTTTCCCACAGACTGGGACCTGGTTCCTGACCCTGCGCTCCCTGTGCGGGGTGGGGCCTCGGTGAGCGGGGCGGGGCAGGGCGGGGCAGCGGGGCGCCGGGATGGGGCAGGAGCGGCTTGACACCCCGCTGACCGCCGGCTGTGTGCGCAGGTACGTGCGGTGCCGGAACGCGACGGCCGAGGTGCGGCTGCGCACTTTCCTCTCCCCCTGCGTGGACGACTGCGGGCCCTACGGCCAGTGCAAGCTGCTGCGCACGCACAACTACTTGTACGCGGCCTGCGAGTGCAAGGCCGGTGAGCGGGCTGGGCTGGCGAGGGAGCTGTGGGCGGGCTTCAAGAGTTGGAGGGGCGGCCTGGACGGGCAGCGGCACCTTGAAGTGAGGGTGGGTTTGGAGAGAATGGGAAGGCGGAGACCACCCTTCCCTGGCAGTGTCTTAGGGCCTGGCGAAAGGCTACTGGCAGGAGTCCCGAACCTGTGGCTGCCTTGGGCCCTCTTCCACGTCGTGCCTTCCCCACTCGCAGGGTGGAGGGGCTGGGGCTGTACCGACAGTGCGGATGCGCTCACCTATGGATTCCAGCTGCTGTCCACACTACTGCTCTGCCTGAGCAACCTCATGTTTTTGCCACCCGTGGTCCTGGCCATTCGGAGCCGATATGTGCTGGAAGCTGCTGTCTACACCTTCACCATGTTCTTCTCCACGGTATGTGGTGTATCTGTGTCTTCACCGAGTCCTTATTCATGGTGATGGGTGAGGGTCTGCATTTCCACCGTGTTTTCCACGGGTTTGGGGATGTCTGCTCCTTCATTATATGAGGGTGTCTCCCTCTTCACAGGGTCTTCTACAGCAGTGTCGCGGCACGCGTAGAATATGGTAATTTTTGTAAGGCACATCAGGATAAATGAACAGGGCTGTTTGTAACTTAAGATAACCAACAGCCGCTAGAAATAGTGCGTGGTCTCCAGCTGTCTTGCACACTGAGGGCCACGGGGACCTTTACCTCAATATACTGGCGGTCCTACAGTATGGAATGGTGTCCACAGCTTCCCCTTTTCTCCTGCGTATAGCGACAAGAGATCTGCACTTTCTCCCATGTCTCTATATGGAGTTTCCACTTTCATCTCTCTTGATGTGAGGGTTAGCTCTACAATGTTCTTCATTGTACTGGGCATTTCTATATCTTCAGCTTGTTCTTTCTTATGGTATGAAAAGGTATCTCCCCATTCAGTCACCATGGCTTCTTGATTTCTCATGGGAACTTTTGGAAGACGGAGAGAATCTCTATAACTGGGTAATGTATAGAACATTCTGGCTCTTGGAATCCTAAGAAATTTTATGAACTCAACTATGTCCTGAGACAACATGGGAAGTGGCAGTGTGGTATAAAATTCCAGCTCAAAGGAGCATATTTTTTTTTTTTTAATTTTTTTTTTATTTTTTTAAAGATTTTATTTATTTATTTGACAGAGATAGAGACAGCCAGCGAGAGAGGGAACACAAGCAGGGGGAGTGGGAGAGGAAGAAGCAGNAACTGGGTAATGTATAGAACATTCTGGCTCTTGGAATCCTAAGAAATTTTATGAACTCAACTATGTCCTGAGACAACATGGGAAGTGGCAGTGTGGTATAAAATTCCAGCTCAAAGGAGCATATTTTGATGAAGCTTAATATAGTTTTAAATCCTTCCCCTCCCATTACAGAATGTCCACAGTCCCCTCTCTGTGTCTCCCCACTCCTCCATAATCAGAAATTTCATACTACCAGCAAGCTTCATAAATAGTATAAAGAAAAGGTAGAGGAGTGAGTGTGCTAAAGTGCTTTAACCCCTGTGTAGACTGTCCCCTGAGATGCTGCATCTAGGGATCTTTTCAGCTCATCTCTGGGCTCTTGGCATCTAGTGACATACAGTGCCTGCCTATGAGCCCTATAAAAATCTTAGATGGATTCAGACTTTCCTCATGTCTTGGCAACAAGAATATCACAAAAACCAATATGTGCTTCTCTTTTGTTTAGCATTAATAGATCAGACATATGTCCAAATTACAAAAACCCTACTTATCATTTAGCAGAAAGTGGAGGGTGAATGTTCTGAAACTGAGGGGTGTGTTATAGGGTCCTCCAGGATGTTCATGCACAGATGAGGAAGAGGAGGCTAGAACCATGCTGTGTAGAGAGACCTTCACCTCTTAAGCTGGAGTGTGAGAAGAGCACACTCTAATTTTGCTTGGCTGCTCCCCTTTTTAGACCTGCTCTGACAGTGCCTCATTCTGTTTTTACAGTAGACACTGTTTCTCTTTCTCTCTCTCTCTCTCTTTTAACTGCCAGATGCCCTTTATACTGTTGCTTACCAAATCCTCTAGCAACAGCTGTTCCATCAGCCCACTCTTGGCTGCATGCAGATCTAATAGGATTCACAATCAGTAACAGTACCTAAGTGTATCAGGAGCCTGGAACATGTGGGGAGAGTGTGTTCATTCTCCTGCACTTTGCACAAGCATCCTGGACGTTGGCTCTAGAGTGTTTAGTACCAGATGACTGCTTATATTCTGGATACAATGGCAAATCATCCTTGAAAGAAAAGACCTTTTCCCCAGTTGGAACACCAGGGGAGCCTACAGTGATTGACATCACATACAGAGTTTCCACTTTCTTAACTAGGATAATAAACAGAGTGCCTGGCTGGCTTAGTCAGTAGAGCATGCGACTCTCGATCTTAGGTTTGTGAGTTCAAGCCCCATGTTGGGTGTGGAGCTTATTTAGAAAAGAAAAAAAGATAGGATAATAACCAAAAGATCAAGGAAAAGATGCTGGCTCTGTGATGTTGCCTGAAGTCTTGCTCTAACTCCTCTTCTTTTTCCACATGGGCCAAAATGTAGAGCTACTGATCATCCAGTTTTCCTGGGCAGGTTCCCCATTGCTCTTCCTTTCTCATTCTTTACTTAGTTTAGACTTACTTCATTCCTCAATAGTCTCCATTTAAGGACCCACTGGTCATATTGCAGGTAACAGTACCAGGACATAGATGACAGTCTTCTTCCCTGTCTTCAAAGCCAGGACAGTCTACATCTGGGAGTAGTGCATTGATTCCTATCCAGGGCATGGGAGCAGACAGTAGGTTTGTTCTTCAAGATTCTAGAGTGTAAACATGTAAACTATTTAAAATGCAAGATATGTTACATAATATGTAAAATATGTTAAAAGAAAAGCAGGTCACAAATCCAGCATTTGATTTTGTATATAGCCAGACCAGTTCAGATAATGGAAACAGCAAAATAACATCTAGTGTGTGAGACACTGCAAATTGAGTCCTCACAATACCACTAGAGTAATAGATAGGCACTTATATCATCATCATCATCCCTTTTTGCAGATGAGCGCAGTTTAAATACTTTGTCTGAGGCATAACATGAGTGGTAGAACCAGAATTCTCAGAAAGCCTGATTCTAAGTTCCTTACATGTGATCACTGAACTATATTGTCTCCTAGCACCAGGGCAGAGTAATTTGGTAAATTTCTAACCTGACGTCAGTTTCTCAGAAGTCCTGGAGTATGTAGAGAAACTTATGACCTCAATTTACTAGTTCTCACATTCTTCTTTAAAAATAGTTCTCAAATTCTTAAAAGAGAAGAAGAGCCAATCAAAAGATTGGAAAATATAACCAAATGCAAGAAGTCATCGAGGGAAATATATCAAACACTGCAGTTGTACAGCTCATACAGTTCAAGCCGTGAATCCTTCCCAGTGCTAGTCGAAGCCTCATAATCCGTTCCCATGAGCTGACATTTTGGGACCTGTGGGGCCTTTCTTGCTGATTCCTGACATCCTGGCTACAAGTCTGCCTTCTCTTTACCTCTTCTGTTCCTCACACCTCGCAGGTAATTCTTAGTGGCCCTTGGCAAAATCCCGTTTCCAGGAGGAAATGGAGGCCGATAATAAGGGAATAGCCATAAATTCCATTATATCCTGAATGCAAATATTCCAGTCACTACATGGATTGAATGTATTTGCATTTCCAGTTTTACATTCTGTAGTGCCTGGATACTCCATTTTGAAGCATTAGGTGAACTATGTAGTTATGTTATAAAAATATGAAATCTCACAGAAAACAATTTAGGTTAATTTAAAAAAATTACCTCATGAATGTCCAAAGCTGAGGGAGGTGTCAAATTAGATTAGAATTATATAACAGAAACCAGTTTGTAGTCTAAATTTTTTTTAATTTCCCAATCTTTCTGTGTTATTTCTATCACTTCTTTTTATTTCTGTTGACAAGAGGAATACCAATGTAAAAATTAGCCCATAATTTTCAGTGGATCAACAATATTGCAAGTTTCTTTGTTTCTGCATGGAGGAAAGTTTATAGCGTAGGGATGTTCTCTCATGAACATACATGGCACGGAGTATAAGATGACTAAAGCTTACTGAGCACACACTGTGCACCAAACATAGGAGAGTATTCCAGACTTACAAAAGAGTAGCATCTCCCAGGTGACACCAAAACTAAGCCTTCAGTAGGCCATTCCAGTGTTTTGTTCAGCTGGTTGCTCCTAGGTGATAGGCAGTATATTTACACCAGTGAATTCTATGGTGGTGAGTGATTCACTTTACTTTGTTTACTCTAAGTTGTATCTCCTGGTTAAAGATGGTCATGAGTGAGGTGCCCTGGCAATGGATAGTGGATTCTGCCCCAGGAGTAGTAAAGCAGGTGGAAGCACCGCAGGGAGAAGAGACAAATACATATCCAGAACATATGATGACAAGATGATGTCTTCCCCAGGTTGAGGAGTTTCAGTGAAGTGAGCTGACACAGGTTGTTGGTTGGTTTCCAGAGTGAATTGAGCCCCATGAAGGAGGCAGCGATAGCCTTGACCAGGGGTGTTTTTAGACCTTGACCAGTGACCATAGCCAGATCAGGACTGGTGAAAGATACATCACCTTGTTCACCTCACACTGCAATTTCAAGTTAACTCTACTCCTGTAGGTTTTCTACAACCTTAAAAATCTCTCTGACTTTTTAGTATGCTTGGAGAATAATCCGTCATAGAATACTAGTGCAATGATTTCTCCCCAAACCTCTCTGCTCCAGAGACAATCTCTCCATTATCCCCTGCCCTTTATTCATTGCAGAGAAATTCCTAAGAGAACAATCAGCCTTCAATTAATTATTCCCTTATATGTGTCTTCAATATTAGGTGATTTAGCTTTGCTTTTCTTCTGATATAGATCTTCTCTTATCTGAGATTCAAGGATTTATTACAAGTCCCTCTTTCAGAGGTGTTTGGCATTTCCTTTTATAAACTTCAAAGTCAGGCAGATGGAGCAAGCTTGGTGAAAGCTGAAATGTATATGATTAATGTTTTAAAATAAAATCCAAATCAGAAAATAGTATTGGGTAATTTAGTAGCTATAGTATTTATATCTGGTCTTAGAGGTAGAGAATAATCAATATCCAATAAGTAAAATAGTAAAAGACCAAAATATTGATTTGTTTAGGAACTGTTAACTCCCGATTAATCAGCACATACAAGAGGAAGAAAGAATTGAAAAAAATCAATCTTTTAGGTGTGTTCAGATACTAATTCTGATGCAGATGTGGACTCCCATGAAAAGTCTCTCAGAATTTCCTAGTAAGAGCTTGCTTTCTCAATTTAATAATATGTAAGAGGGAGCCATGGTTGCTAAACTTGTAAGCCCTTTCAAAAGCTTGGAGTACTCAGGGGCGCCTGAGTGACCCAGTTGTTAAGCGTCTGCCTTCGGCTCAGGGCGTGATCCCGGCGTTATGGGATTGAGCCACACATCAGGCTCCTCCGCTATGGGCCTGCTTCTCCTCTCCCACTCCCCCTGCCTGTGTTCCCTTTCTCGCTGGCTGTGTCTCTCTCTGTCAAATAAATAAATAAATAAAATCTTAAAAAAAAAAAAGACAAAAGAGCTTGGAGTACTCAAAACATGATCATTCCAAAGCAGTCTCTTCCTGAAGGGACATTCTTTACCTCCAAAGTGAAGGGGAAGACAGGATAGGTACACAAGCTTAAGACTTAAAAATTTGAAGGAATCAAACCCAAGGTTTCCCAATGCCAATTAATATGCCTAAGTTTTCTTTTTCTTTCTTTTTTTTTTTCTTTCTAAACTCCTAGCTTCTCCCTGTTCTTACATTATTCACATTTTCTAAAGTCACAGATTTTTCAGTTTGAATGACTGGATAAAATCTTCAACAGGTTCAAAAGAAATTTAGCAATTTCTTTCTCATCCTTTGTCTTTAGAGACTGAACTTTCGAGTCTGCTTTGTCACTCTATTGTTGGCAGCTCTGCTCCTGGACTGGATTCTGCCAGTTTTCACAACAAACTTGCTTTAGTTTTCCTCCTGCTTTTTTCTAAGGGGGATACTGTTTGATTAAGGTTGGGGTGTCATGGTTTGTGATTTGAGTTCAGGATAGAGTGTTCCTTTTCCCTGAACTCATCTTCCTGACCTCACCTCCACCTTCTCATTCTCAACAGTAATGCATGCAAACAGGAGACCAGGTTCTCCCATTTCCATTCTTTCCTGAAGTACAGAGACCATTGCTACCACAAGTAAATGACCTGTGATATTGCTCAGCTACATCTTTCCTCAGCTGTGGGCTGGATCTCCCTGCCCTCCACCCACTCTCAAGGATATGCCTCTGGAGGGCCGGGCTGTCTGTCTCACAGGTCTGTAAGGCCACCTCTCTTCTGGACTCAGAACCCTTGTGACTTAGGGTTGCCTTTCAGTAGAATGATGAAGAAATTGACCTGGGCTGAAAGTAGTACCTAAAGGGTCCCTTCAGTCAGGGATCAAGCCACTTCCAAGGCCACCTTTGGGTGGTACAACATGTAGCGTTCCTGCCCTGGCTTCAGTTCAGCCTGATGTACTTCAGTCCAGCCGTGGCAACCACAGCAACTTGTTCCTGCTATCAAGAGGTGGCCTCAGCAGCCATGGCTCTCTGAGGACCTGGGGTAACATGCAGGGGACAGAGATCAAGCAGATTGAGTCACAGGATCTTAAGAAACTTTTTTGATCCTGTAAAATCTGCTGGTATGTCTCCAGGTCAGCTCCAGTGAGTAGATTTTCACCAAGTTTATATAGGTCAAAAACCTTTTCTCTCCCATTATAGCATTTTAATTTTCTTTTTCCATCACTGTAATGATCTGTTCTTCCTGACATGGAGCAGGGGCAATATCAGGTGATGGGGGGAGTGAGCATGCCACTGTGATGTTTGTTCTTGGTCTGGAGCTGTTTGTCCTCATAGTTCTTAACCAGTATCTTGTCTTTGGGTGGGGCTCATAGGGATGCATGTTCCTGTCATCTTTGCACCAAAGGTAGTCTTAAAACTATACATTTTCTTAGTGTTTGGCATCAATAAAAAATCACTAAATTCTACACAGAAGTTCAGAGAAAGGTGACAGCAAATGTTCTAAGGTAAAAAGAACTCAGGTCATTTTTGGGTAGCCCCGTTTACAAATAAGGGAACACAGGATGCTTGAGGCCATGATAGCATTGTCCAGAGAGGCACAGGGGTTGGGACCACAGACCAACTGCTCTTTTCCATGGCCCAGGGACTGCCTTTTTTCTTACTCCCCACCCTCTACCAATGACATTGGGTGGGAGGCGATGAAGAGGGCCAGTCAGTGTAAGGCCTGAGGATGAATCCTAACTCAGAGTCTGAGCTATCAGGGGAGACTGGGATATGCAGGGGAGGCTTAGGGTCAGGGTTGGTCAAGAGACCAGCGTCTAGCCCCATAGCTTGGGCCAGGGATGGGGATTATAGGTGGGACCCATAGCGAGCCTGAGAATTAGGGAAGGATAGGCCTCAGTTTGACAGACCTGGAATCCCCATCGGCCTGGTGCTCTCCATAGTACATTCCAGAAGCAGGAGGATGAGGAAGGTGAGGACAGGGTCAGGGTGCTAGCAGATACATATGGCTTGTGAGGCAGACCAGGCTTCCCTACCACGTTCTTCTCAGGAGCAGGGAGTCAGGCATTTCCCAGTTCTGCTCAGTCTGTGACCTCTGACCTCTGCTTTTCTGACAGCAGCACACCACCCTCGTGACCTCTTTCTCCTGTTTCATAGACCTGGACCATTGCCCCAAGTTCTCTCAATGCCTGTCGTTTCTTCCTCCAGTTTTACCATGCTTGTGACCAGCCAGGCATTGTGGTTTTCTGCATCATGGACTACGATGTGCTGCAGTTCTGTGATTTCCTGGGCTCCTTAATGTCCGTGTGGGTCACTGTCATTGCCATGGCTCGTTTACAGCCTGTGGTCAAGCAGGTCAGTCCAGAGTGGGCCCTGGGGGAAAACTGTACACAAATTCTACTTGAAATTCACTCCCAACCTCTCCCTGGGGGCATTGACAGGTGCCTCTTGCCAACCCAGCCCAGCCCCTGGAGTCCTCTTTCTCCAGGTGCTGTATTTGCTGGGGGCTATGCTGCTGTCTATGGCTCTACAGCTTGACCGGCATGGACTCTGGAACCTGCTTGGACCCAGTCTCTTCGCCCTGGGGATCTTGGCCACAGCCTGGGTAAGGTTGGGAGGGCTTGGGGAGGGGGCGTCCCAGCAGGACTTGGGTGCAGGGCCCTGAGGATCTGGTCCCCAATTTAAGATGGGCTTGGACCCTGTCATCATCACTGTGCTGTTCATGGTGCCCACTCCAGACTTGGCAGGTGCCTTCAGGTCACGACCAGGGCTCCAGGGAAGCCTGAGAATGACCAGTTCTCGCTTGGGCTCCAAGGCCTTATATTCCTGAGTCCCACTTCTCTGCTTCCCCCAGACAGTACGCAGCATCCGCCGCCGGCACTGCTACCCACCCACGTGGCGCCGCTGGCTTTTCTACCTGTGTCCGGGCAGCCTTATTGCAGGCAGTGCTGTCCTACTCTATGCTTTTGTGGAGACCCGAGACAACTACTTCTACATTCACAGCATTTGGCATATGCTCATCGCTGGCAGTGTGGGCTTCTTGCTGCCCCCACGTGCCAAGACTGACCACCGGGTCCCATCTGGAGCCCGGGCCCGGGGCTGTGGTTACCAGCTGTGCATCAATGAGCAGGAGGAGCTGGGCCTTGTGGGCCCGGGTGGGGCCACTGTCAGTAGCATCTGTTCCAGCTGAGAGGGGCTTTGGGCCTGGCCCTTGGGGAACTTGAGCACTTCCTAGGGGCAGAGAGCCCTTCCTGGGAGTGTGGAACCCTCCCTGGATAAGAGACAGGTTGTATTTCTTGAGGACATGGAGTCTTTCCTAAGGACATGGAGCTCTTCTAGGGACCTGGCGCACTTCCTGAAGGCCTGGAGTCTTCCTGCATCCATGGAGTCCTTCTTAAGGACTGGAGCCTGTGCAGGCCCAAAGAGACCCTCAGGACCGAGGAGTCCCTCGTAGGGGCGTGGAGTCCTTCCCAGGGATGTGGAGCCCTCCTAAGGACATGGATTCCTTCCCAGGGAGACAAAGCCCTCTCAGGACATGGCATCATTCCCGAGGAAATGGAGTCCATCTTGGGGAAACTGAGTCTCCGGATCTTCCCAGCAGCTCAGCAACGCTGGCCTCAGGCTTCCTTCCTAAGGCAGCGTCTGGGCTGTGCTGTGCCCTGCTGGGAGGGGGATTGCAGGGCAGGTGGCGCTGGGGCTGGGGCTGGGGTGACTGGTATCCTGAGTTGCAGGCAGAGTCTGGTGTGTCTCCAATGAAGTATTTGCTGGTTCTGTGCCGCTTTTTTTCCTGGGCCAAGGGTGTGGGGAGGAGAGGGACAGAGAGGGTCTGAGGGAATGAGCCGGCGTGTGGCAGCCCAGCTGGAATGAGCTGCTGGAGCTTCTGCCTGAGCCTTTTGCCCCATCACAGCAGGCTGCAGCCGCTGGGAGTAGGGAGTTGTGCGTGTGTGTGTGTTTCTGCGTGTGTCTGTATGTGTGTACATGCTGAGAGGATTTAAATTAGTGAGACAGACCTCCCTTTTGGTGCCTACATCCAACAGGAAAGGAAGCTGAGGTCTCAGGAAATTGGACTAGCAGGTACAAGTCACAAATGTGCAAGGAATGTCACAAGAATGTAACTTCTATTTTGAGCCCCCATTTTGCTGAGTGTCATCTTTTTTGCCTGAGAGACATCCTTTGTCATTTGGGATTTCTTCTCTTTCTACAAGGGTCACAGCTGAGTCTTGAGGATCTTAGATAATGGGAGGATGTTGGGAGGTTGTTTTCTGCTCACTGGGGTCCACACTGCACCCATCCCCTGAGAGTTCCATCATTCCACCTGGTCCCCCATCAGCAGTATAGGCAGGCCATTCCAGAGTGCTTTCTTGTTCCATCTGCATAACCATTTTCAGTGCTGAGGTCCTTGACTTCTGTGCCGCCCACAAAGACCTGTGAGGCCTGGGCTGCCCAGACACATCTTGAAGCCATTTCTACTCTGGTGGTCTGCACTCAGTTTTACTTGACCAACAAGGCATGAGTTGCTCCATCTTTCAGATCCTACAAATCTGTACGGGGGTTTGGCCTAGGGAGTGGGGCTCAGGGCCTCTTCCTTTTGGAACCCTTCTATGCCAATGCTCTCACTGCATCCCCTCTTCCTTCTTCCTAGCTTAGGGCATCTTTTATGAATCTGGAGGTGGGGACATCTCCATTTTACTTAGGTTTTCTCCCAAATTTTGTCTATGCCTTCAGTCTCTCCTGTTAAGACTTTAGAGCCTAGGCTTTTGAAGCTCAAAAACCAGGAAAAATCCCTTTGTTCTCTGCTTTCTGCAATTCTATCTCTTCCTTGGACCTCGAGCAGAGTGATGTGGCCAAGTGAATGGCGAGCCAAGAGGGGTGTATTTAGTGTCTGTTCCAGTATCAGAAATATTAGTCCTTCATATTAAGATGTATAGAGTCAGGTCATAGGATGCAGGAACCCAAATAGCTAGGATTCAGGACAGAGTCAGCAGAGTACAGAAGGCACTGAAGAGGGTACTTCAGAGCTGGGACAGATTCCCCCCCCTCGCCCCATGCTAGGAGGGGTCAGAAGGGGTTTTTTGGAAGAGGGGGCAGATTTGAGTAAGGATTGAATAAGTTTCCATAATGCCAAGATGTTAGGAGAGGGTTCTCTCTGGTCACCAGTGTCCATATTGTATTCCTCCACTGAGATTTCTCTCATTCCAAGTGGTCCTCAGTCAGTAATGCACTTAGGACACAATATAGAGCTTGGCGTGGTCTGTGGTAAGTGTCCAGTGCATGGTAGCTAAAGGTCAAGAAGCATCTGGACATGAGAGGGAAGAGCAAGAGGGAGACAGAGGCAGGAAAAACTGATAGTTGCTGGGGAACTGGGAATCGTTCGGGAGGCCTGGGCCCAGAGAGTGTGTGTGTGGGTGGAGTAGGGCTGAGGCAAGCAGCCGGAATGAAGTTGGATGGAGAGGTGGGGTCTGGTTTTTATCCCTTGCGCAATGAGCCATTGGAGGGACTTAAGGAGGAGAGTGGCATGATCTGATTGGTGTTTTGTTTTTTGGCGTTTTGACAGCTAGTGCAGAGGGTGGATTTTGAAGGGAGTTTGCAGGATGAAAGTGCGGTGACACAGCTGTTGCAGTATTTGAGAGTCAGTGAGGGCTTCTTGGAGAGGCAGCGTCAGTAGGAAGGAGGGGACCCATTTAGGAGCTTTTCGGTGGTGGATTCTCTAGGACTTCATGACTGACTGAATGTGTGGGGCGGTGATGGTCAGAGAAAAGGACGACAAATCTCTAGTGGCTCTTGGCTTGACTGTAGGATAGTGTGGCAGCCAATAGGCTATTCACACATTTCTCAGTCTTCCTGCTCCTTCCAGACACATGGTGATTGTGCTTCGCCCGCCCCTTGAGGTTAGCTATGGCACGTACTTGCATTGGTGGGTGAAGTAGAGGCGGAAGTGAAGCTCGAAGAGCCAGTGCAGGCTTTATCATGGTGACCAGCAGTGTTCCAGATGGTAGCTGCTTATCATCCTGAGGCCCAGAGGGATGAAGACCATGATTCAGAGCAGACCCCACCCACCCAGTCAACTGCTAATGGACCTGCAGTGAGAGCGAGAAATAAACCCTTGTGGGTTTCAGCCACTGCAATTGGAAGTCATTACCACGATGCACCTAGCCTGCCATGCATGGTAGAGTTGAAGAGCAACAGGGAGTGTGGGACATTTTCCTGGAGAGCAGGTCTCCCCACAGCAGGGCTATGGCAGCAGCTTTTACCTCTGCGTTCCTCAGGCTGTAGATGATGGGGTTCAGGGAGGGTGTCACAACCCCATAGAACAATGCAATAATCTTATCCAGGGCAGGGTCCTTGGCCTTCGGCTTGAAGTACATGAAGGAGATGGTCCCATAGAAAACCACCACCACTGTGATGTGGGCAGAGCAGGTGGAGAAGGCTTTGCACAGGCCTGCAGCAGAGGGCACCCTAAGGATGGTAGCAAGGATGAAAATGTAGGACAGGCAGATGAGGAGGAGTGGGGCCAGCGTCAGGACCACTGTGGCCACCATTAGTAGCAGTGCATTGAGAGAAATGTCCCCACAGGCCAGTTTCAGCACTGCCAAGATCTCACAGAAGAAGTGGTTGATGATTTTGTGGCCGCAGAAGGGGAGGCTCCAGGTGAGAAGGGAGTGCAGCAGTGAGTTGGCAAAGCCTGCCGCCCAGCTCAGCACTGTCATCCGCACACACGTCTGTCTGCTCATGATCTCTGGGTACCTAAGTGGCTGGCAGATAGCCACATAACGGTCATATGCCATCACGGCCAGGAGCAGGCACTCCGTGGAACCCAGCGCCAGGGTCAGGTACATCTGCAGGGCACAGCCAGGGACGGAGATGGTCCTCTGGGCTTCCAGGAAGTTGACCAGCATGAGAGGCACAAAGGAGGATGTGCCACAGATGTCCATGAGGGCGAGGTTGCTGAGAAAGAAGTACATGGGGCTGTGCAGGCGGGGGTCCAGCATGCTCAGCCCAATGAGGAGGGAGTTCCCCAGCACATTCACGGAGTAGATGCCCAGGCAGAGCACAAACAGGACCATCTTGAGGTGATGGTACTCACAGAGCCCCAGCAAGATGTATTCTGTCACAGCCGTCTGGTTTGCCATCTCATTCTCCCCCCTTCCTGTCTAGACAACACAGGTGTCAGAAGAAGCTCTTGCTGGCCTGGAAGCAAGCAACCTGACCCGGCGCAGGTCATCTCTGCCTCTGCGATTTAGTTTCATCATCTGTATAATGAGAGGGTTGGACTTCAGGCCTGCGAGCTGGCCCTCTCAGCTCAGCAGCTCTGATGTAACTTAGGGCAAAGAGGCACATTCTAGCCCCCTGGGCTCTTCATTGTTCTCCCCATGGTGGGGGCAGGGGAGACAAGAGAGGAGGATTCATGTTTGGCACACTCCTTCGTAATCTAAAGAGTTCTTGGCTCTTAAAGGAAGCATCTTTTCGAGGTTATGACTCCATCTGGCTGAATTATGCTCCCGGTATTTTAGATTTATTCATTTGTTGAGTGTGCTTTGAATACTTATTCTGTGCTAGGTCTTGTTTAGGTGCTAGGGGTATAGCAGTAAGAAAAATAAGTGGACCAAAACACACCACACCTATCATAAGGCTGTTGTCCCTTCCTCCCTGAATTAGGCGGCACGAGCTCTTGCAGGCCCGTGGGTGGTGGATGGTGCTTACCTGGTGGATCCTTTGGGCATTCGGGGTCAAACACTCTCACACCCCAGGATGTGTAAGCCTGATGTGCACACATCTCGCTTTAAGGAATGATATGCCATCCATTGATTTTTTTTCCCCTTACCTCATCTGTTGATTTTTTTTTTAAGATTTATATATTTATTTTAGAGAAAGCATGGAGAGAGATTATTTTAGAGAGCAGGAGGAGAGGCAGAGGGAGAGGGAGACAAGCAGACTCCCCGCTGTGCGGGGAGCCCAATGCGGGGCTTCATCTCAGGACCCTGAGATCATGACCTGAACCGAAATCAAGAGTCAGACTCTTAACCGGCTTAGCCACTCATCTGTTGATTTTTAAAAGAACATACAAGAACGTATATATTCCAGTAAAGCCATTGGTCACAGGATTTATCCCTGGTCATGCAAGCCGAGTGACTCCCTTCTTGGCCTCCATATTGCCTTGAGGGATAAATGATACTGGCAGTGATGTCGCAGAAGGAGGGAAAACCATGTTCTAATCTGGCAGGGGCATTGTCAGTCAGTGACTAATTCTAAAAAGGAAGGGGATGGGGGAGGGCCTCAGTTTTCTCCCAGATGGCTTTCATTGCTCTTCTGAGCTGGTCTCACTGCCTCCTGGGGAAATGCCAGTGTCAGGTATTCACAGGAGGGAGCCCTAATGTCCCCAAGGCACGGCAGTCTTGTTAGGCAGGAAGGCTGTCTTATGACCCAGGTGACCCTGGCCTAAAGCAGAAACAGGAGCTGAGTGTGAAGTTTAACATACAGAAGATATAGTCACCTCTTCATTCCTGGGTTGACTGAGAGGCTGATGTCCTGTGACAGCACTGGAGCCCTGTCTGTTGTTCAGGGCTGGATTTTCCCCCTCATTCCTCCTCCTCAATGCATCTAGCATTTGTTAGGGACTGGTGGCCTCACCCTCTGCTGAATAAAACTTATCTTTTCCCAATGCTAGTTCTTGCCCAAGAAGTTCCCTTTTATTTTGTTATAAAGATTTGTTTCTTTTAGAGAGAGAAAGAGCAAGCAAGCGGGGGAGGGGCAGAGGGAGAACGAGAATCCTGAAGCAGACTCCCTGTTGAGTGTGGAGCCCAACTCGAGGCTTGATCCCAAGACCCTGAGATCATGACCTGAGCAGAAATCTAGAGTCAGCAGCTTAACTGGCTGAGCCACACAGGTGCCCCAAGAAGTTCCCTTTCAGAGGCCTGTCCTCCCTCACTCCCTTCCCCCGTGGGGGCTTCCTGCTTATCCCTCAGAGCACAGTTCCAACTCTGTCTCTCCTCTCGCTCCTGCTCTTTGAGGGGTTACCTGGTCCCTTCTTGTGCTCCCTTAGCCCTTGGCTGTCCCTCTGTGTTCTTCCACCATGTGCCGTGCACCTGTCTCCTCTACTACACTTGAGAGCAGGACCCTGTCTCCTTCCTTCCCACACCTCCCACAGTCAGTGCTGCCAAGAGCAGTCACTCAACAGACATTCAATGCACCATTAAAAAAAAACCCAGCTTTGCACGCCAGTGTCAGCACTGATGGGCTGTGTGAGGTTGACTAAGTCACGTGGCTTCTCTGAGACTCAGTGTCGCTTTGAAAAGTGGAAGTGCTGTGCAGCTCAGATGAGACATACCCACGGCCCAGCACTACCTGTTGTCTGAGGATCCTGATCAAAGACTGTAGCTTCGGCCATAGGGCTGCTGCTGGATCTGTGCTTGCCACCTCCCGACAAGAGCTCCAGCATCTGTCATGACCCCCTCCATGCCTGGAGCCTGTGCCACTTTCCCCTCCTCTGGCCTGAATCAGGGTGATTGTTAAGGGGGTTTCTAGAGCGTACATGGGCAGCAGGTTAATCTGGGTTAGCACCTGACCTTAAACCTTTTCCATAGGAACAACTAAGGGTAAGGTTTCTCTTGCTGAGGTTTGGCAACAAGATAGAGAATTGCCCGAGTGTGAGGGTGGCTCGTTCATTCATTCGTTAAACAAATAGTTGTGGGGCACTTACTGTGTGCCAGGCCCTCTGCTAGGAGGTGGGAATACAGCAGAAACTCCTAACAGAGTTTATACTCCCTCCGCCATGCTAGGTGACCTTGGACACATCCCTTCCTCTCTCTGGGCTTTAGAAACCCAAGGTTGTCTTTGAGAACCTGGGATGTAAAGACAAAGTAAAACCTGAAATCTGTAAAGAAGTTAAAAGGAAGTAGCTTTTTTAGGTTATGACTTCATGTGTCTGGATAATGCCCACAGCATTTCAGATGCAAGTATACGGGTTTGGTCTTTATTGTGTGTGTTGTTACAAAATGACCTATGTTAACCTCGAATTCTGACACCTGACATAGGGTTGTGTGTGTGTGAGGGGTCTCAAGCAGGTGAAAGGTGGGAAACCACCTGTCTTCATATTTCGCTTCCTTATCCTCGTCTCTAACAAAAAGACCAAGTGGGAATGGCAGAGACATTTAAGTGTTTTTGAGAACAGGTTCTGGCCCGCCCACTTGCCTCATCTCCCTTCCATCTCTTCATGCACACCGGCTCCAGCTTCACCAGACCACTCCCCATTAGTGGACAAACCCGCACACTCCTGTCTAGTCCCTCTTCTCATGCTCTTTCCTCAGCCTGGAGCGGCCTTTCTCTTCCACGCATCCTTCGAGTCTCGGTTCTGACCCCCCTCCACTGCACAGCCTGCTGAGATGCCTTGGTAGAACTGACCATGGCAACAGCACGGTGCTCGCAGCTATAAGCACTGGGTGATCGCGTTCTGCCTTGCATGGTGGTGTGTGGTACACTGAGCGACTGCTCTCGAAGGCTTGCGTCCGATCCGTCGCTGCTGCCCCCCAGTGCCCACACCCAGGAGGTGCTGAGGATTGCCACTGAGATCCGGTGCTATTCTGCCGCCCCAAATCCCCCGTCCCAGATGTCTCGCCTTGAGAGCACCTCCCCCACCAGCACACACACAGCAACCGAGGAAGCAGCTGTTGTGATTTGGAGAACAGCGCTGGGGTGCCGGGCTTCTCCCTGCCAGCAGCTGCTCGTTCTGAGGAGCTACGACAGAGAGGAGTGGGGCTCCTCACAATTTAAGAGTCTGATCATAACACATTCATGGAAATTGGAGCCAGCTCATGGAGCCACAGGCTCATGGCCCCAAAGAAGTAAGTCTGTGTCTAGAAAATACCATGCTTCCAGGTAACCGACAGCTTTAACTCTGCACCATGGGCACAGAAGGGGACGTCAGGGAGCAGCTGCTGTTCCCTGGGTGCATCAGTGACGATGAGCTAGTTTTGCTGCGGTTACATGCGTAATCTTAGAGGCTTACCATGACAAAGGGTTCTTTCTTTCTCGTGTTCCATGTCCTTTGTAGCTTTTCAGGGGACTCTGTTCCATGCTGTCGTCCTCAGAGACCCTGGCTGAGGGAGGCTCCACCATCTGGACTTGGCCAGTTGTTACGGCTGAGGAAGAACACACTGGGCATTCACACCCGCAGTCACACACTCCGCCCCAGATGTGGCATGGGTCACATGCACTCACACTCCACCGGCCCTGGGTAACCCTACCACATGCCAGGAGGAGGAAAACCTGAAATCTGCTGAATATTTGGATATGATGTTGTTTCACAATACGCTCTCTGAAAACCACTCTGGCATCTATCTGCCAATGTCTCCCGCTCTGTCATGTGCTGGAAAATCAGGTTCACAGAGAGAGAGCAAACTGAGTGTCTCTGAGAATAATTGTCGAATCCCACACCCCAGTTTTAGACCTCCTGAGAGGCAGGGTGACGCCATGAACCAGGACTGGGAGCCCTGCCACGGGAGTGAGGGATCCAGGTTTGATTGTTGCCTTTGTTCCCATTCTGCTGTATGGCCTTGGTCAGATCTCTCCTGTGAATGGAACCGCTCAATTAGGTGACGTCTAGTACCCTGTCACCTCTGAAACATTTCCTCACTCTATCTAGCAACTTCCAGCCCTGAGGTCTGACAGACCCAGGGTTACTTTGCAAGGTAAATATTATACCAGTTTCATTGGATGGTGAATCTAGTTTGAACCATTTAATATTTTATTTTAGGCCTCACAAATTATTTTAAAAGAAAGGGGATAGGCGTAAAAGGACCGAAACTTCTGTTGCAATTTCCCTGACATGCCTGGATCTGGGATTCCTACTTGACCACTTCCTTGCTGGATGGCAGAGCAAATGAGTGTGGGCTTTGGAGTCAGACCCACCAGGGCTCAAGTCCCAGACCTGCCACTTGCTAGCAGTTTTCTCAGCTTCACCTCCCTTACCTGTAAAGTGGAGATAAGCATAGTGTTTCCTTGTGGGGTGACTTTGAGGATCCAGTGAGATGAGGCATGCCAAGAGAGCTCTTAGCACAGAGCCTGGCACATGGTAAGTAATCAGTAAGTGGTAGCCAATATTACTAGTATCATTATGTCCTCTTTCACAAGCAAATGTTCTGGTTTTCATATGTTTAAAAAGATTTCATGAGACTAGTCCTCATGCTAGATGCACTGTCCTTACCTCATTGTACTTATTGCCCAGTGGCATGAGCACATGCAGGTAGCTGGAGCAGGCTGTCAGGTGTCCTGACCCAGGGCTTGGGAGAGCAGAGCCGGCAAGTGCTGAGCTCATTACCAGCAGACACACTGTGCTGGGATGGGCCAGGGCCAAAGCCTCGAGGACCCGCCTCCTGGTCCCCTGCCACATAGCTCTCTGCTCTGTGCCCTGGGGAACATCGCAGTCCCTGCCCAATTTAAAGTTCAAACTCTGGAACTATACAAGTTTGCTGGTTTGGCAGCTGTGGGGCTCAGAGACCCCCGGATTCTTGTGCTTCCCCTGGGGGGGTGCCTGGCTGCAGTGAGTGGGCGCAGGAGAGACACTGGACAGAGTCTGATCGGGTCTCGCTGCTGCCCTGCCCCTTGGATCTGAGGATTGAAGTCTGTGGCCGCCTGTCCTCGGCATGGGTATCTTGGTCTGTGAAAAGGGGTGTCTCCATTCCAGAATGTTGTGAGGATCGGGATTCATGAAAGTTCTGGAAAGCTCATTGCTATATAGAGTATGAGGGCCTGAGCACTTGTGAGGGACATTAAGTCAGGGGTTCAGTCACGTGCGTGGGTCTTTACAGGTTTCCTCTCCCTTCCCTTCATAACAAAGAATAACAACTGACACAGTTGTTGTAGAGACTACAACACAGCCTTAAATAAAGCGGCAGCAGCTACAGATTTTCCCCTTATACTATGATTTGTCTTTTGGAGTTTTTATCAAGTTCCCAGGTCAAAGTCAAACATTCTGAGACTGTTACCACTTGTTTTCTCTATGCTCATAGAACAGTGCCCTCTTCCCACACGTGGACACCTGGAACTCAACACCATGTTCCTACGCCTCTCATCTTCTCCATCTCTGTCTCAGCGGGCAGCACTGCTGTCCACCCAAATAAGCCAGAAACCCAGGCTGCAACCCACAGGCCTCTCTCTCTGTCTTCCAGCTCTGCAGTCATCTGTATGTCCCAAGTATTTCTCAGCTGCCCTCTCTCTGCTTGGTTGCCAACTAAGTCGGGCTGCCCGGACTTATTCCCGTCCCCACCATGAGAGCCTGGGTTACACCAACAGCTTCCTTACTTCCTGCCCCTCAAGCTGGAGGCCTTCTCATCAGTGCTCGATTCTGGAGTCAGGTGATCTTGCATTTTTTAAAAATGCATCACCTTATTTTTAAGTTCAAAATTAGATTTTGACTTTGAACTGATTTTTAAGTTCAAAGTCATGTTCATGTTATATTAATATTGGAAATATTGAAATTAGTTAAATAAGAAAACAATCTGCTCTAACTGATCAATCCTATAACCCTGCCACCCAGTGGAAACAACTCTTTTTTTTTTTTTTTTTAAAGATTTTATTTATTTGACAGGGATAGAGACAGCTAGTGAGAGAGGGAACACAAGCAGGGGGAGTGGGAGAGGAAGAAGCAGGCTCATAGCAGAGGAGCCTGATGTGGGGCTCGAACCCATAACGCCGGGATCACGCCCTGAGCCGAAGGCAGATGCTTAACTGCTGTGCCACCCAGGCGCCCCCAGTGGAAACAACTCTTAATATTTTGTCATAGTTTCCCAGGATTTTTTGCATATATACTAATTCATAAATCCATAACAAAAATGATTTAAAAAATAACATTGGGATCATAGTGAATGCAAAGTTATGAATTCTGCTTTTTTCTATTAATTACTTTGTGGGCAAATCTCATTATCAAATATTCTACCGAAAATAAGAATTTTTTGAAGACTGCATCACATTCTATCATTGGACACCACCAGTATTTATTTGGACATTCTTCTATGATTGGATGTTAAGATTCTTACAACTTTTTGTTATTATAAATAATGTTATGATTAATGTCCATATACATTTCCTTATTCATAAATCTTTGTGGTTCTAATGATCATATTAGACTAATTCTTAGAAGTAGATGGGTTAGGTCAGAGAGTCAAGCAATTTTTTAAGTCTTTTGATTCATACTTCCAACTGACTTTTCAGGAAGTTTATATTAACGTATTCCCATCCCCACCAGCAACGTATGACATTACTTCTTCACTGCACCTTCATTACAATAGACATTTGAAAAATTCACCGATTTCATGGGTGGAAAATGGCATCTAATCAGTGATCTATCCAAAAGTAAATGTGACTGTAAATCCCAAAGCCACATGATAACATTGAAACTCCTGTCGTGGCATCACGACCCTGGCTCAATGCTGGACATCTTGGCAGGCAACCTCCACTTCTCTCCTATGTGCCTCTGTTCTGATCAACACGGGAAGCAGGAAGAGGGACTGGAGGAGAACCGAGGGCTCTAGCAAGGACTGTGCTTCTCTGTGGCAGGGGGCAGGAGAGCTAGACTGCTTCTTGGAGGCCAAGGCCAGCTCCCCATCATACAGATGGTGCCACTAAGGCTGGGGGTGGGGGCAGGCAGGGAATGGAGATCTCTGTGAATCTGCATCTGTTTCTACTCTGTGCTCATTAAGTTGTCAGAAAGGGAAGCTGGGAAGAGGCTGAGCACCAGGAAGGGGCAGCTCTGGCAGGATCCCTGTGATCAGGTAAGGAAGGGTAGAGCCAGTCTCCCCGAAGCCAGGTGAGGCCTGGATGCTGGGCTGGGAGGCATGGCAACAGCTGCTGTTGCTGCTCAGGTGTTGCAACTCAGATGTTGGGAACACAGGCCCTGGGCTGCTCAGGGTGATCAGTACCCTGTGGCTGGACTGCTCTGGAGATCATGGACTCTGGGCCTCCTCACTGCCTCTACTGTCACCTCCCAGGGCACTAGGTTTATCTTTGAGCTCTGTCTCCACTCTGCTTAGGTTCAGGAAGGACCCCAGGCTCTGCCACTATCACCCCTACACTGTTGTGTTCACGTATTTATTTACAAAACCTATGGGCGCCTGAGGGTTGGGCAGGGCTGGACCTTGGGACAGAGTAAAGCAGGAGGAGCTCAGCGAGGAGGTTTCCTGGGGGAGGTGGCATTTGAGCTGGGCCTTGAGGGTCTGGCCATCCTGGAGTTGGTGCTGGGTGTGGCTGCCTTGTGGGAAGAATCAAGAAGAGCACAGAGCCAGGCAGGGCTGGGCAACATTGGGGCTCACACCTGGCTGGTATGTGTGGCTGTCAGGAGGGAGAATGTGGGGCAGAAGGCTAGGGGTTAGTCAGGACCAGCAGGGCCAGCTTGTGAAGGCCCAGAATGTCCCATGAAGGAGCTTACACTTTGTCCTGAGAGGGGGAGCCATTTGGGGGTTTCAGTCAAGAGAGGATGTGATCACATTTGCTTTTCACAGAGGTCCCTCTGGAGGCCCCAGGGAGGATAGAGTGGAAGGACCACTGGAGTGCAGTCTTGAGGCCACCCAGGAGCTGGTGTAAAGGTGCAGGAAGAGATGCAGAGAGCTGGCCAGGGCGATGCCAGAGAAGGGGCTGAGGGGTGCTTTGTGAGCAATTCTGTGGTGACATCAGTGGGACTTGGTGCTGCCTTTCTGGGATGAATATTCCAGACTCAGCCCTGCACCCCACCTGTCCGCACTGTAGGCCTATGAAGGCCTCACCTACTAACCTGAAGATCCCAGGCCTCCCTTACTTGGACGTCCAGCTCCTACCCCACACTTTCCTGGCAGCCTCCTTCACCTCCTTGTTCCTCAAGCTGTAGATGACAGGGTTCAGCATGGGCGTGACCACGGCATAGAGGACTGTGAAGGCCTCATCAGAGATGCGGGTCTCTTTGCTCTTGGGTTTCATGTACATGAATATGACGGTGCCATAGAAAAGCATCACCACAGCCAGGTGTGCCGAGCAGGTGGAGAAGGCTTTGCGGCGCCCAGCAGCTGAGGGCACTCTCAGGACGGTGGCCAGGATAAGTGTGTAGGACAGGCAGATGAATGCCAGGGGTATAGGCAGCAGCAGGATGGCCCCTACCAGCAGGAAGGCTTCACTGACTGACGTGTCACTGCATGCCAGCTTCAGCACGGCCAGGATCTCACAGGTGAAGTGACTGACCACATGGTGACCGCAGAAGGGCAGCCTCATGGCGATGACTGTCTCAGTCACTGACTTGACGAGACAGAGGACCCAGGCAGTTGCCACCAGCAACAAGCAGAGCCGGGGGCTCATGAGCACGGGGTACCTGAGTGGCCGGCAAATGGCCAGGTAGCGATCATAGGCCATGATGGCAAGAAGTAGACACTCCGTGGAGCCTGTGGCTAGGCTCAGACACATCTGGATTGCGCAGCCAATAAAGGAGATGGTCTTCTGGGCTGACAGGAGGTGGACCAGCATCAGAGGCACAAAAGTAGACGTGTAGCAGATGTCCAGGATGGAGAGATTGCCCAGGAAGAAGTACATGGGCGTGTGCAGGCGGACGTCCAGGATGCTCACTGCCACGATGGCCGTGTTCCCCAGCAGGGTCACCAAGTACATGGTTGAACACAGGGGGAAGAGCAGGTGCTCCAGGGCTGGGTGGCCAGAAAATCCTTTCAGAAAGAACTCTGAGATCTCCGTCCTATTGACCAGCTCCATATTGCTGTGCTCAAGGGGGCCAGAGGGTGCAGGGTGCTGGAGAGCCCACAGAGCCGCTTTTGGGTGGGAGTATGTTGCTAGGGCCTTTTCCAGTTCTTACACACAGTCTGTCCTTGAGTTAGGGCAATCCGTGCACCTCTAGGCTGCATTTCATCCATGTGAAAAGTGAGCATTGATCTGAATCAGCATTTCCTTGAGAGAGTGTTAATGGAAATGTTAGTAGGCAATCTGAAAAATTAATTTGAGACAATACTAAATTAATTAAGTAAATAAAGCCCTTTACTGCAGGACTTTTTATACGCCAATGTGATTTGTGACCTTCCAAAAGTAGTATAGGGCGTGTAATTCCCAAACTTACTTGACTGTGGGTCCTCTTTTTACATTAATCTACAGAAGATAAGTATTCTTTTTTTTTTTTTAGATTTATTTATTTATTTGATAGAGTATGTGCACAAGCAGGGGAGGGGTAAAGGGAGAGGGGGAGACCAAATCTCCAGCAGACTCCCTGCTGAGCGCAGCCAGACACAGGGCTCAGCTCAGCACCGGGTTGAGATCATGACCCTGAGATCATGACCTGAGCTGAAACCAAGAGTCACCCAGGCTCCCTTATAGCAGATAAGTGTTTTACTAACATAGTTTGGGGAAAATCAGAGGTCCTCAAATCTTAATGTGTAGGAGAATCACCTGGAAAGTTTGTTAAAACACAGATTGCTGGGCCCCATCCCCAGAGCTTCTGACTCAGTTTGTCTGGGTGATGCTGCTTCTACTGGCCATGGCACCACCTTTGAGGATCCCTGGACTAGATGGTTCCTGAGGGTCCTCCCGGCTTTCAGGAAGCCTCTGAGCTGCTTTACACTCTTCCCACTGTTGGGAATGCCCTTCTCTTTTATTTCTCAGCCTGCAGACCTCTGGTTGTGTCTTCAGCTTAGCTCTGGTCCCCATGCATGAGGCATACATTGTGCCTCTCATCAGAGGGGCTGCTGAACCCTGAGCCTGTCAGCAGGCTTATCCACCTGCCCCTCCACAGGGCCTGTTCATCAGCTACTGTGTGTGGGCTGACCTTCAGAATCTGCCTTCACTGTGGGCTATGGAGCTGAATTTGAAGGATTGGCTGGCCTGGCCCCCAAACTCCTATTTCCTCTGGGCCTGAGCCAGAGCTGCTTTGACCCCATGAACTTGTAGGGCATCAGCATGGAAAGCTCCCTGAGAGGTGAACCTGTTGGATCTCACTGTTCAGGTAGGAAACTGAGATCACATCGTGGGTCTGTGGCAAAGTGAGTCTAGAATCCAATCCTCCCAACTGTGTGACACTTACATCATGCTCATGGCAGGGTTTGCCTCTGTCAAGGACCAAATGTTGGTGGTCGTTTTATCACACTAGGTGAACATCTTTCTCCTACATTCTCCCCTCAATCTTCCCACCAGTTAATGAGCGTAAGTTTCCTTAGTGTTTTGGGCACTTGGCATTGATGTCAGTAAACCCGTGGGACGGGACACGTGGGGCTGGAGGGAGCTCTGATTCCTGTGAGTGTCTCACTTGCAAGAGACAGTTCCATTTTACGTGTCCCATGTTTATCCGTTCCAGAATGAAGATGAGATTGAGTTCCTACCACACACCCGGCACCATGCTAGGCATTAGGGGAACGAATGAGGACATACGTGTTCCCAGGCCACTAAATTTAGACCATTCCTAGGCAGAAATCCTCTCTAATTTCCATGCCTAGCCTCATCCTGCTTCTGTCTGCAGGCCTTTAGTGATAAGAAGCCTGTTTCTCCCATAGACATACTTTTCTTCTTCTTCTTTTTTTTTTTTTTTCTTCTCTTCTGTCAAGCCATGCTAAGGGTCACAGAAATCCTTCCTAATATGGAGTCTCTGGGTGTTATGGGGCCTACACCATCCAACAAGGTGCAGGCTGAGTGGCCCCTGTGGACACTTCCCTCCCACACAGAACAAACACAGTTTCCAGGGTGCCGTGCCCACTGCAGGGATGAAGGGCCCCTTTCTGCAGCAGGGAGAGCTCTGCCCTAGCCTTGGGACCTCAGGCAGAAGGTCTTGCCTCTGCTTGACTGTGTCTAGGACATTGTGGGGTTAGGGGAGCGTGATCTGCAAGCTCCCTCCAAGATGCAGCTGGGAAACCCAAGCCTGGGCTCCTGGAGGGGCACCTCTATTTAACTGAGTGTAAGTAGCAGCAGACATTTCACCAGGGCTGTGGGTGGCAGAGAGGTGGCGTTGCGTGCAGCCCCAGTAGTCGGGTCATGCCATAGCTTCCTTCCGCATACTAGAATGTATCCCCTAAAGTCACTAGCAAACATGGGCAGCCATTGGCTCTCTATTGCAATATATACACACCCACAGCAAGTCCCCACATATGGCCCCCAACTACATGCATATGCACAAACAACTGTTTGACCTGCACGTACACAAGTATGTGCCTGTGTGAATATATGCCACACGTAGGCTCATGTGTGTCCCTGTACCGTCGTTCACGTGAAGGTGTGCACATGTGTAGCAGGTGCTCTCACTTTATGTGCTAGCTCGCGCTCTCTCTCTCTCTCTCCCTCTCTCTCTCTCTCTCTCTCACACACACACACACACACACACACACACACACACACACACCAGTAGTGCAGACACTCGGACTTGTGGCCAGGGCTTCAGAGGACCAAGCGGGACTACTAGGACGAGTGGAGACCACGCAGGGGCCCTGGAGGTGTCAGTAGAGAAGGAGCAGCCCTTGGGGTGGGGAGCAAACTTTGTCTGGGCTGAACCAGGAGGAGAAAGAAACATCAGAGCAGGGACATGGTCACGGAACCAGCTCCGTGTCTCGTCTGCTTTCTAGCCTGAGTGCTGAGTTGCTGGGTCTCCCTGCTCTGCTGTGTCTCCTTCAGCTGGGGGATGGGGGCCTGTAGGAAGAGAGCTCAAGAAGGGTTGTGGCTGGATGCTTAGAACTCTGGTTCCCAAAGCAGGGCTAGGAAGCTTTGTCTGCAGAGCCCACAGTGTCCTTTCTGCCTTCGCCTCACTCCTGGACATAGCCTACCTAAAAACCAGTTCGGATGCCATTTCTCCCAGGGAGCCTTCTTTTATTTCTCCCAGGCCAGCTTGAACCCTCTCTCCTTTGTGCGCCATGGCCCTGTGTTGGCATTTCCAAGGTGGTGCTCACCTCTGTCACTCACTCCTTGCCTGTTGCCTACCCTGCCAGCCCGTAGGGGTGTCACTTCCTTCCCCTCTTCCTCCAGGCTCTGAAGGCCAAGTTGAAGCCCCCAGCCTGGTCATAGCCAACTTCTTCCTGTCTTGCTGCGACTTCATGGGGCTGAGACAGATTGGAAGTGAGCAACCAGGTGACAATCATGAGCTGTCCCTAATCTGGAAGACATCCTGGCAGAGCTGGGAGGGTCTTGCAGCTCAGGGAGAACACCCCCTTTTTACATACAGAAACTGAGACCCAGAGAGAAGGGGCTTGCCCAGCATCATCACACACTGAGTTGGAGGGGGAAGCCAAGGCTCCAGTAATTCCTGGGGCTCCTGACTCCCAGCCAAGTCTCCTTCCACTCTCCCCACATCTCTGCTTTTTTACTTACCTTGAGGCTCTTTCAGACCCATGACCTCTGTTTCCCGGAACATAATTCAGAGACGAGGTGCCTTTTGGTTGCAGCTTGGAGAACACAGTTCAAAGAAGTGGGCCCACAGGGAACCCTGGTAGGCAGGACATGAGGTTTCATACTGACCCAGCTTCCCAAACTAAGAACACATGCCTAGATTTGTGCAGAATTCAGGGAAGTGTTTGCAACTTGATAGAATTAAGTGGAGATTTTAGAATTGGTGGAATTAGACCACATACTCAGAATTCAGTGGAGGTTCTCTAAAGGATGTCAGGTTTGGTGGAATTTGGAAACGCTGATGTGCTCAATGCTGCACAGGGTCCTCAGTAGCTTACTGTGGGTGGCCAGGGTCTCCCTGACCTGGGCAGCTGCCAGCTCCATCGTGACCAACAGCCTCCCAGGGAGCAGGCAGGCCAAATGGAGTAGGCACCTTTCAAAGCTCCCTATGTGCCAAGGGACTGTGCAATCCCCAAGGCAATTTAGAGGGAAAAGGGGAAATGCGCCCAGCTTAGAAACTTTGGGGTGCTTCAGGGATGATGTCCCAAAGACCCAATTATGACAGTCTATTTGGAAATCTTAATTGGTGTGAAAAAGTTGGAGAAAGTGACTCGAGGTCAGGCTGCACACTCATAGGTCAGTCCCCAGCCAATGTGGCTTGTGCATGTGTACAGAATGAGTGAATGAGTGGATGGATGAAAATTAAATGCATAAACACTTCTCGGTGAATAAATTTAAAAATTAACGAATGGGTGAGTGCACAAATGGTAGGCAGAGTTGCTTTCCAGGAGTTAGAGGTCCTGCCAACTTTCATTGGGATCTCAAGAAAATGCAAAATTTGTAGAGTGTAACGTGGAGGGAACCGGGTGAAGAGAGACAAACAGAATTGCAGAATATCTGAGCAAGGGAGTCCGTATCTCCCATCCTGGCCCACCCTCACTGTATGGACAGGAAAACTGCTCTAGAGAGCTGAAGCGGCTGGCTCAGAGCCCTGGGTTTGCTTTGTGAGGCTAATGTGTCTGCTCTTAAATGCATCGCCCTCAGGTCAATGCAAAGCAGGTCTGCGGGTCAGGTGGTGACACCGCACCTGGCTGCTCTTCATGCTCAGCCCAGGGGTCCTGACTGTGGCTCCTTGAGGCTCCTTCCAGTTCTCAGAGTCCATGCCTCTGGGGGCTTGAGGGGCTTGTTATCAAATACGGTCATTTTATTTTGGAACTGGGTATTGTTGTTGTTGGATTTTTATTTAACTATTTTAAAATACAAGTGACTTTAGTAGCTTTTTATGTATTTATACAAGTTACACATACAGAACATTTTTTTTAAAAAGCACGAAGAATATAGAAGTATATGGTGTAAAAAGTCTCACCCCCTTTTCATGCTGCCTCTCCCTGACTCCCCGAAGGTAACCAGTGTCCTAGTTTTATGTATGTCTATCTAGATAGCTTTCTGGTCGTTTCCATATGCATATCTACACAGAAAGATTGATTTTGTAATCATATATAAATATGGCTTTTAAGCATGCTTTCTTGTTGCAGTCTTATTGACGATAAGTGATGTACAATTGCATGTATTTAAATCATATAATTTGATGAATTTTAACATAAGTACACAGTCATGAAACCATCAACACAATCAGGACTGCGAGAATTTATCTGTCATCCCCAAAGTTTCCTCATGCCCCTGGGTAATCCAGTCCTCCCTCCCCCAACCAGGTCACCTCCGATGTGTTTTCTGTGACTAGATTACTTGCATTTTCTAGCATTACGTTTGTTGGAACACTGTTTATCAAAACTCATTTTTCATATATTCATGAATCTCTTTCTAGACACAATGTTAGGTTTTATTTTTTTAATTTTTTAAAAAAATTTTCATTATGTTATGTTAGTCGCCATACAGCACATCCTTAGTTTTTGATGTAGTGTTCCATGATTCATTAGTTGTGTATAACACCCAGTGCTCCATGCAATACGTGCCCTCCTTACTACCCATCACCGGCCTAGCCCACTCCCCCACCGCCCTCCCCTCTGAAGCCCTCAGTTTACAATGTTAGGTTTTAAATAAATCTTATTGTCTCTTACGGTCCTCATACCACACTATTTTAATTACTGTAGATTACTAGTGTATATTGATACCTGCTAGATCAGATTCCCTCGTACTAGCCTTCTTAAACAGTGTCTTCGTTATTCCAGCACATTTCCTTTCCCAGAAAAATTTTGCAGTCAGCTTGTCAAATTTCATGAAATTGTTTCTGGGATTTTCCCTTTAATTCATTGACGAATTTGAAGGGCAGAATTGACATCATTATAAAATCAAGTTTTCTCATCCAGGAACATTGTCTCCCCATCGATCCAGGTCTTTTACTGTGTCCTGGTCATATAGCTCTTCTCCTTCTAATATGTTCATGAAGTGATTTCCATCAATATATATTTTTCCCCAGTGTCAAATTCTTGTATTTCTGGGATAAACCCTTCTTCCTCTTAGCGTTTTATTCTTGTCTTAAGCGCAAGATTTGATTTGGGGGGGGGTGGTGAGCTGATGGGCTCTAGCTCCTGGGCTCCACCTGGTGGACATCAGGCCATTCTTGATGACCTTTGGGGAGGTGGGAGGAGGTGGTTGGAACAGCTATGAGGCCATGAATTCCAGGGCTCAGGCCTGGGGAGATCACTATGGCAGCAGGATGACAGAGTGAGGAATCTGGTGGACATGAGGTCTGTGTGCTCCAGTTATGTGGCTGCGTATCCTCTACTAGCTTCTAACTGCTCGGAGACCCTGAGGGAAGAGACCAAATCTGTAATGAAAGAATCTATTCTCTCAGAACCCAGCAGTCGATTCACTAATACATCCTTTCTCTAAGCTTTATAATTATCTTTATGTCATTTCCAATGAGGCCAAAACCTCAACTATACTTTCACTTTTATGAATCTGGATGACCTTTTGTATCAATAAATTTACAAATCAGAAAACTGTATTTCATCTTTGGTGCAGAAGGTAAGATCTTGAGCCCTTGACACCAGCCAAGTTTGGATACTCAATATGTGTATGGAGGTCTTACCAAAAAGTTGTAGCAGATAGAATTTATACATGGTTAAATAAAAATAAATTCTTAACAGCACTGAAAAATCAGAGTGCTCACAGCAGACCAGAAATGAGGAATTGCTGAAAAATGATAAGCAAAAGAGATTGGATTGTTAGAGGAAACCACAGCCAAACGAAGTAAGGATGGGATTACTGCAATAAGGACAGTGGTTTTGGGGGTTCTCAGCTCATAGGCAACAGTTATAAGGAGCAGGAGGAAGGGCCTGAGGGAACTGTCAGGATGACTGGTAAGGGACAGTAAGAGCAAGCAGGCAGGTCCAGGTAGTGGGCATGGGAGACACTTGCCCTCAAACGGAGTCAGTAATTGTCAATGCTTGAACCAGACACACAGAGAAGCCCCAGGAGGAATGGGGAGCCGCCAGGCCCAGCTGACATCCTCTCAGTAACTCCTTCAGCACCTCTATCATCATTCCTGGAGGTAGTAAATGGAAACTGAATTCATAGACAAGGCATAGGGAACTGTAAATAAGAAGACGAGCCTACCATGTGGCATGATATAGTATTTGTATTTTTGGTAACTGGCTTATTTCAATTAGCATAATGCCTTCAAGGTTCATCCATGTTGTCCCCATTGTGTGAAGCCTTCCTTTTTTAAGACTAATATTCCATTGTATGGACATACTACTTTTTGCTTATACATTCACCAGCTGATGGAAACTTGAGTTGTTCCCATGTTTTAGCTGCTGTGAACAATGCTGTTATGCTAAGGTTAACCCTGCTTTCAATTTTTGGGGGTGTATACCCAAAGTGGAGTTGCTGGCTAGTATGGGATTTCTTTTTTAAATTTTTTTGAGGAACCTCCAAAATTTTGCGGACCCTCCATTATTTTCTACAGTGACACTACTATTGTTTTACACTCCCATCAACAGTATGCAAGGGTTCCAATTTCTCCACATGCTTGCCAACACTTGTTAATTTCTATTTTTTTCCTTAATAGTAGCCATCATAATGGCATGAGATGGTATCTCATGTAATTTTGGTTTACATTTCCCTAATGATTTGTGATATTGAGCATCTTTTCATGTGCTTATTGGCCATTCATGTATCATCTTGGAGAAATGTCATCTTGGAGAAAAGTCCTATGCCCAATTTTTATTTAATTAATTAATTAATTAATTTTTGAGGAATAACTTTTCTAATTATGTTCAGTTAGCCAACATATAGTCATTACATCATTAGTTTTTGATGTAGTGTTCAATGATTCATTAGTTGTGTGTGACATCCAGTGCTCATCACAACATTTGCCCTCCTTGATACCCATCTCCCGGCTACCCCATCCTCCCACCCACCTCTCTGTAACCCTCAGCTTGTTTCCCAGAGTCCAGAGTCTCTCATGGTTTGTCTCCCTCTCTGATTTCTTCCCCTTCAGTTTTCCCTTCCTTCCCCTGTGGTCCTCTGTGCTATTCCTTATGTTCCACATATAAGTGAAACCATATGATAATTGTCTTCCTCTACTTGACTTATTTCACTTAGCACAATCCCCTCCAGATCCATCCATGTCGATGCAAATGGTAGGTATTCATCCTTTCTGATGCCTATGCCCATTTTTAAGTTAAATTGTTTGGTTTTTTGTTTTAGAGTTTTAGAATGTCTCTAGAGATTCTGGATATTAATCCCTTATCAGATATACGATTTGCAAGTATTACCTCTCATTTTGTAGACTACCTTTATACTCAGTAGATAGTGTTTTTTCAATACACAAAGTTTTAAAATTCTCATGGGGTCCAGTTTGTCTAAAGTTGTTTTTGTTTGTTTGTTTTTGTTACCTATGTCCTTGGTGTCCTATTTAAGAAATAATAATGAAACTTTTGTTCTATGATTTCTTCTAAGAGTTTTTATTGTTTCAGGTCTTACATTTAGGTCTTTGATCCATTTTGAGTTAATTTTTATATATGGTTTTAGGTAAGGGTTAAACTTCATTCTTTTCATGTAGATACCCAGTTTTTCCAGTGCCATTTGTTGAAAAGACTGTCCTTTCCCCATTGAGTGGTCTTGGCATGCTTATCAGTAGTCATTTGATCATATGTGTGCGGGTTTATTTCTGGGCTCTATTTTTATTCTACTGGTCTATGGATCTCTTTTTTTGACAGTGCCACACTGTTTTGATTGTTGTAACTTTGTAATGACTTTTGGAATCAGGAAGTATGAGTCTTACAGTTTTGTTCCTTTATTCTTTTTCTAGATTGTTTTGGCTACTTGCCATTCCTTGAGATTCCATTGAATTTTAGGATGAGTTTTTCTATTTCTGTGAAACCTTTCATTGGGATTTTCTTAGGGATTGCATTGAATCTGTGGGGCACCTTGGGCAATTTTGATATTTAAAGTATGTTAAGTCTTCCAATCCAGAAACATGGGAAGTGTTTCTATTTATTTATGTCTGTTTGAGTTTCTTTCAGCAATTTTTGTAGTTTTTATTGTACAAGTCTTTCATTTCCTTGGTTAAGTTAATTCCTGAATGTTTTATTCTTTATGATGCTATTGAAGATGAACTTGTTTTTGTGATTCCCTTTCAGATTGTTCATTGTTGATGTATAGAAATGCAACTGATTTTTGTGTGTTGACTTTGTGTGTGGTATCCTGCTATATTGCTGTGTTTGTTTATAGTGCTAACAGCTTTTTTTGTGGAGTCTTTAGGGTTTTCTTAATATAAGATTATATCTGCCAATAGAGATAATTTTACTGCTTTCTTTCCAATTAAGATGCCTTCATCTCTTTCTCTTTCCTAATTGCTCTGGCTAGAACTTCCAGTACTGTGCTGAAAGGAGGGCATCCTTGCCTGGTTTCTGATCTTAGAGGAAAAGCTTTCAGTCTTTCACAACTGAGTATGATGTTTGCTGTGGGTTTTTCATATATGAGTTTTATTATGTTGAAGTAGTTTCCTTCTGTTTTTACTTTGCTGAGAGGTTTTTTTTTTTTTTTTTTTTTTTTTTTTTAAAATGAAATGGTGTTGAATTTTGTCAAATGCTTCTCTGCATCAATTGAGATGGTCATGTGTTTTTGTCCTTCATTTTGTTGATGTGACGTATTACATCAATCAGTTTTTGTATGTTGAACCATCCTTGCATTCCAGGAATAAGTCTGCCTTGTCACAGTATATAATCCTTTTAATATGATGTTGAAATCAGTTGTTTAGAATTTTTATTGAGGATTTTTGCATCTATGTTCATCAGGGATATTGGCTTGCAGTTTTTGTTTTTATTTTTTTATTTTTCTCATGGCGGCTTTATTTGGATTTGTTATCAGGGTGATGCTAGCCTCATAAAATGAGTTTGCAAGTATTCCCTCTTGTTCTGTTTTTCGGGGAGAGTTTAAAAAGGTTTGGTTTTAATTCTTCTTTGGATGTTTGGTAGAATTCACCCATGAATCCATCTGGTCCTAGTCGGTCTTTCGTGGGAGGCTTTTGGTTATTGATTCAATCTTTCTATTTGTTATTGGTCTGTTCAGGCTCTTTATTTCTTCTTGATTCAGTTTTGGTAGGTTGTAGGTTTCTAAGAATTTATCCATTTCTTCTAGATTATGTAATTTGTTGGTATGTAATTGTTTATAGTAATTCTTATGTTCTTTTTAATTTGTTGTAGTGTCTCCTCTTTCATTTCTGATTCTATTTATTTGAGTCTCTATTCTTTTTTCTATTAGTCTAGCTCAGGATTTACCAATTGTATTTTTTTTAAACTACTCTTGATTTTGTTGATTTTTCCTATTGTTTCTCTATTCCTTATTTGATTTATATCTGGTCTAATCTTTATTATTTTCTTTTTTCTGCTACCCTTGGCTTTCTTTTTCTCAATTTTTAAGCTCATTAAGTTTCAGACTTTATTTTTTCTTCTCTTTTTTCTTTTTTTGTTAAAGATTTTATTTATTTATGTGACAGAGAGACAGCCAGCAAGAGAGGGAACACAGCAGGGGAGTGGGAGAGGAAGAAGCAGGCTCCCAGCAGAGAAGCCCGATGTGGGACTCGATCCCATAATGCCGGGATCATGCCCTGAGCCGAAGGCAGACGCTTAACCACTGTGCTACCCAGGCGCCCCATAGACTTTATTTTTTCTAATATAAATGCTTTTTAAATTTCACTCCACATATCTTGATATGTACTCTTTCTATTTCTATCTTGTTCTAAATAATTTGTAATTTCTACTATTATTTCTTTTAGTTATTATAGAAGTATATATTTTTTTTAAAGATTTTTATTTATTTATTTGACAGAGACAGCCAGTGAGAGAGGGAACACAAGCAGGGGGAGAGGGAAAGGAAGAAGCAGGCTCCTAGTGGAGGAGCCTGATGTGGGGCTTGATCCCAGAACGGCGGGATCACGTCCTGGGCTGAAGGCAGATGCTTAACGACTGCGCCACCTAGGCACCCCTAGAAGTATATTCCTTAATTCCCAAACAAATGGAGATTGTTGGATAAACCTTTAAATTTTTAAAATATATCTCAGCTTGATTTCTAATTTAACTTCATTGTAGTCAGAGAATGTGGTCTGTATGATACCCATCCTTTAAATTTGTTGAGACTTGCTTTGTGACCTATTTTCTGGCAATTTTTCATCAATAGTCTCTGTGTGCTTGAAATGAGTGTGTCTTCTGTGCTGAAGGCAGGGATTCTATATATGTCCATTTTATCAAGCTTCACAGTTAACTTTGTTCAAATCTAAATTCTTACTGATTGTTTTGTCTGCTTGACCTCTCAATAATGTAAAGATATGTGTTAGAATCCTTTTCTTTATTGTGAATTTGTCAGTTTCCCCTTATAGTTCTAGAAGTTTTTGCTTTATATACTTTCTTTTTTTTTTTTAAAGATTTTATTTATTTATTCGACAGAGATAGAGACAGCCAGCAAGAGAGGGAACACAAGCGGGGGAGTGGGAGAGGAAGAAGCAGGCTCATAGCAGAGGAGCCTGATATGGGGCTCAATCCCATAACGCCGGGATCACGCCCTGAGCCGAAGGCAGATGCTTAACCTCTGTGCCACCCAGGCGCCCCTGCTTTATATACTTTCTTACTATGTTATTAGGAGCGTACAACACTATAATTGGTATATCCTGCTGGTGAAAATGATCTTTTATGTTTATATATGGATCCTTTTTATCTCTAGAAATTTTTTTTTGCCCTTAAATTTACTTTGTCTATTATTATACCAGCTTTCTTTTGCTTAGTATTTGCTTGACATATCTTTTCTGTCTTTCTGCTTTCAATTTTTCTATCACCTTTTTAAAAACTTTTGTAGTAAATAGCATATAGCTTAATTTTTAAAAAAACTGTAAGCAGGAAGGAAAAGGAATGAGGCCCAAGAAGGGTCACTTCAAGTATCTGGTTGGCTGGAGGCTCATGATACCAGGCACTGAGACAGGGAGTCAATCTCAAAATATCCCACTCCACCCCAATTCCTGACCCTACTCCCTCTCTCCTTAATAGGAATGTCATTCCATGAGTCACTCCCCTTCCTTGGGGATTCCCATGGAATATAGGACTCCATCTTCTTGCATCTTTAAAATAAAACCTTCTTTGACATAATTTCCTCTTGCAGCTGCTGCCTCCTCTCTCTTCTCCCCTTCACTGACAAGTTTCTCAAGAAGTTATTCCTGCCTATTCTACCATTCTACCATTCAGCTGTTCATTCCAGATCCCTAGGTTTGTACTTGGCTTCTACTTCTCCTTATCAAATGCGTCAGAAAGCTCTCTTCGTTCCATCTGAACAATAATTTTAAGTCTGTTCCACCTGCTTTTCTCCCAGGTACTGTTGTTATGCAGGCACTAGCATCTCTTGCCCGCACCGCTGCACCTTGTTCTAGGAAGGGATTTCTGATCCTTTCACGAGCCAGCAGTGATACTTATCTATCTCAGAGTCCTTACACCTTTACCTAGTGCTCAACTAAGGCCACAGATCTGGGGCTCTGTGGAGTTTGAGGACTTGTCCTTTAGGTGAAGTTATGTAGGACACCCGTCCACACTCCACATCTCCCATCAGCCCCTGAAGTCAGACAGAAGTAACTCATTTTCACTGGGCACCACCTCCAGAAGTGGGCTGTTCCTGTGGCATTTTAGAGCCTGATGCTGGAGAGCGGTGCCCTGAGCTCTGGGTACAGGCTCCCAGATGGTTAATTAGGCTGGGCTAATTGAATGCTGCCTTTGGCAGTCTTCATAATCAGACAGGTTTCCTGCTGGGAGCCAAACCCTTGGGTGTCCTTAACTCTCCCAGGGTAGATTTCCTACCTTTAAGGAGATATGGAATTAGTTTATGTGATTCAGTACCCCAGGAAGTTCCTTGTTCTTGCCTGCATAGAAATATTGGTGCTACCTCTGTGGGTTGATGAACAGGCCTCAGAGTCCTTATCCAGCGGGTAGAAATAGGTGTGTCATTCTTCCTCTACTGGGTTTCTCAATAGGTACACTACTGCTGTTTTGGACAAGATAATTCTTCCTCACGTGAGACTGTCTTCAATGTGGGATGCTTACCTTCCCTGGCTCTTGCATGTGAAATACTGATCCCAAATTCTGACCTCTTCAAACACCCCCCACATATTTCTAAATGTGTTCTAGAAAGGCTCTGCCCTTTCAAGAAAGGCACCACATGGACACTTACAAGCAAGGAAGTCACTGAGATTTACCTAGATACTGAAATCCTATAGTGTTTTCAGGTCTATCTGGCCTTATCTCCCAGACCCAGGCTTCAGCTGTCTGAGGCTGTGACTGTGTTTGATTCATCCCTGCTTACCTTGGCACAGAACTGGTCCAGAGCAGGTGTGAGTGAGCAAAGGAATAGGATCTGTGGTGACTGGATACGGTAGGTGACACTGTTCAGTAGAAATGCTATACAGGGTGTACATGTAAGTTACATGTGTAGCCACTTTAGAAAAGTAAAAAGATGCAGGTGAAATTAATTTAAATAATATATTTTATTTGATCCAACATACAGAAAGTTATTTCAACCTATGAATAGGATAAAAATTATTAATGAGGTATTTCCATTCTTTTGTGTACAAGTTTTTGAAATCTAGAGTCTCTATTACATATACAGAACCCCTCAACTCAGATTAGCCACATTTCATGTTCTCAGTCGCCATGTGGCTAATGCTACCATATGGGACAGCACTAGAAAACTCTCTTCTCCTACGTCTCTGTCCAACTATTGCTTACTTCCCCCTGCCTACAACATTGTGTGTGTGGGGGGGTGGTGGTGGTGGATGTGCATGTGAAAATTTTCAAACATATAGAAAGGCTGGAAAAATGGTAGTGTGAATAGCCATATACTTAAAATCTAATTTTGACAATTGTTAACCATTTGCTATTTGCATTATCACATACGAATTCATCTATCCAGCCATCTTATTTTTTGATTATTGTCTACTTTAAGAAGACTTTTCTTTTTGGTGGAGGAGAGGTTGGAAAGCCACTCAGGAAACTATTATCTCTTTGAACATTGTTCTACACAGGTCTAATCAGAGTTTTTCAAATTTTCAGGGCAGAAGTCTTGAAAGACTCTTCCCTTTTACTCTCCATTATCCTCCCATAGTTTCTTTTTCCTCTCTGGTGGATTCTCAGAGACATGGCTTCTCTTTCCAAGGGGGGCGTCATGCCTCATTCAGTTCCCTCTCTCTGTCTAGCACTGGGTTAGCGGTGGGCTTAGGGGCCAGGCCAGCCTGGGCTGCATGCTGGCCCTGCCACTTCCTAGCTATGTGCCTCATATGTAACATGAGGATAATTGAATTGTGGGAGGTTTAAGTGAGATCAATTTGTAAAGTGTAATTATTCTAGCAATTATTAAAATAGTAGGTTGAGGAGAAAAGGGAGAGAAGTTTATTGCTTATGAATGACTGTCTCTTTTGCGCTTTGCTGGGGCCTTGTGAACACTTAGGTCCCAGAATTTACCTGGTACATTGTAATCATTTCTGTTTCTTTCGCCTATCCAAGGTAAAAAGCTCCCAGAGGGGGCGCCTGGGTGGCACAGAGGTTAAGCGTCTGCCTTCGGCTCAGGGCGTGATCCCGGCATTATGGGATCAATCCCCACGTCAGGCTCCTCCGCTATGAGCCTGCTTCTTCCTCTCCCACTCCCCCTGCTTGTGTTCCCTCTCTCACTGGCTGTCTCTATCTCTGTCAAATAAATAAATAAAATCTTAAAAAAAAAAAAAAAAAAGCTCCTGGAGAGCAAAGACTGTGTTTTTCTTCTCCCTAGCCTTAGCACCAAATGCAGGGCCTGGTTAAATAGATATTAATTAAATAAATGAATAGAGTTCTAAGTGTCACAGTTATCTTTTAATGGTGGTTTCAGAAAATTATAGAAACTTGAAAAGTCAGAAAGGAAGGCAACTTAGACTGTACAGATTCAAGCTGTCACCAGTCTTTCCCTCATTGTGCATAAGGGGAAAGTGAGACTCAAGAAAATTTACTATGTTTACCTGCATATGTATGTCTAAATGCCCATGGGCACACCATCCAGGAGGGTTGGGGAAGAGCAGTCCCCTTGGATTAATCAGCTCCCTCACATTCCACATACACCAGCCAATCTGGTATATTTTTTTGCATCTTTAAGCTGACACCGATTGAGTTTATGATTCTGGAGTCTGGGTGCTCTTATCTTTGGTGAATGAGGTGGATGGCTTGGCTGGGATTCAGAGCTATTCTATTTGGGTGGGCGTGGTTTCTGAATATTTGTTTATTTGAGAGAGAGCAAATGAGAGAGCACATGAGAGAGAACATGGCAGGAGGGGCAAAGGGAGAGGGAGAGAGAAACTCAAGCAGGATCCATGCTGAACACAGAACCCAACGAGGGTCAAGACTCTGAGATTACGACTTGAGCAGAAACCAAAAGTTGGTCGCTTAACTGACTGTACCACACCGGCGCCCCCTGAATATCTTTTCTAAAGCTGCTATAACTTTTGTTGCTTTCATTAATATACAAATAAGGTTTTTATTATAGAAATGTTAAAAATATAGATTGCTGGGGCACCTGGGTGGCTCAGACGTTAAGCGTCTGCCTTCGGGTCAGGGCATGATCCCAGCGTTCTGGGATCGAGCCCCGCGTCAGGCTCCTTGCTCGGTGGGAAGCCTGCTTCTCCCTCTCCCATTCTCTCTGCTTGTGTTCCCTCTCTTGCTGCCTCTCTGTCAAATAAATAAATAAAATCTTAAAAAATGTCGGGGCGCCTGGGTGGCACAGCGGTTAAGCGTCTGCTTTCGGCTCAGGGCGTGATCCTGGCGTTATGGGATTGAGCCCCACATCAGGCTCCTCTGCTGTGAGCCTGCTTCTTCCTCTCCCACTCCCCCTGCTTGTGTTCCCTCTCTCGCTGGCTGTCTATATCTCTGTCAAATAAATAAATAAAATCTTAAAAAAATGTATATGTATTTATGTTGCCAAAATAAAAAGTCAATCACTGGTAACCCCACCACTCAGTGAGAAGCACTGTTAATATCACGTTGTATTGCTCTCCAGCTCCCATCTGTGCATATGTCTAAGGTTGAAACTTGAACATTCCCAGCTGCCCTGTATGCACAAATGAGTTCACATTTTTATGAATTCCCAGATTTTGTAGACTGCATTTTTTATCTACATCACGTCGGTGTCTACTTGCCACTTATTTTTGGAATTCCAGGGGCTGCCTCACAGATTTTATACTTCACTCCTCTTTCTTCTGTCTCTTTTCTCTTTTCCGTCATCACTTGGGCCAGAAGGGACCAGGCTTCCCCTGGCCCTGGCTGTCATGGCCCCCTCTGGCTTACAGGTTCAAACCTCTACTACTCTACTACTGTCTCAAGTGCAAGTGGGGAGATTTCTGCACTATGGGCGTTATGGGGGAGCTCTGGGGGCTGGGTCCTCAGCTTGGTTCTTGATTCAGTGTGTCGGAAGTGGGAGAAAAAGGAGCTCTCAGAATAATGGCTTGACTTAAAAGGAAGAGACCTGCTCTGAATGTCAAAGATTGCATATTCATTCCTTCTCTTTGTATTTTTATGTAATAATTCAAATCTTTCCCCAGACAGATGCTCTGGGCCCCCAAGGAAGAAGCTCACATATTTCCTTCCAGAGCAAAATGTTTTTTCTCCCCACCCCTCCCCCCACCATTAGTGTTCTTGGTTAATTTATTCCCAGAGATTTTATATTTCTTGTTGCCATTTTCAATGATGTTTTCGCTCTGTTGTGTTTTTAAATTAATTATTACCATTATGTAGGAAAGTCACTGCTTTTTGTGTTTTTATTTTTAAATAATCTTCTTTATTAAACTCTTATTAGTGTGTATAGTTTTTAGCATAATCTCTCAAATTTTCTAGATATGTAATTATATAATACATTATTTCTACCTTTTATTTTATGTTCTTTTAAAACTGTGCTAAGTGAAAGTGGTTAAGAGTGAGCATTCTTGCTTGTCCCTGGTTTTCATGGGAACATCTCTGTTTTCTTACCATTAGTCATGATGTTGGCTGCTGGTTTGGAAATATTTTCCTTTTTAATCACGTGAAGAGAGTACCCTTCTAACACTGGACTTCTATTTTTTTTTTGTTCATTTGTATATTTATCAGGAATGAATAATGAGTTTTATCAAATGTCTTTCTGCCCCCATGGAGGTTTTATTCTTTTTACCTATTTATTTAACTAATTACATCAATAGATTTCTAAAAATATCAAACCACCCTCACATTCCTAGAATAAACTCTATTTGTTTATGGAGTATTAGTCTTTCAATATTCTGCTAGGGATATAAATATGTTACTTATTTTTTAGCATTTTGATATTTGTGGTGTTTTTATGCCATAGTTGTCAGGGTTGGTATCAGGGTTATGCTAGTTTTAGAAGGTAAATTTTATAAATTAAAAAATAAAGAAAAATTCCTATTTTCTCTATTCTTTGAGATAGTTTGAACAGCTCCAGTTGTTTGTAGGATCATTTCTTAATCCTTTTACCTTTTTAGAATAGACTATTTTTTTAGAGCAGTTTTAGTTTCACAGAAAAATTGAGTGGAATGTACACGAATTTCCCATATGCATCCTGTCCCCACATATGCACACCTTCCCCACTATCATGTGGTACCAAGGTGGTACATTTGTTATAATCCGTGAACCTCCATCGATACATCGTCAACCTAAGTACGTAATTTACATTAGGGTTAACTCGTGTGTTGTACATGATAGGGGCTTTGACAAATGTATCCAACATGACAGTGTCCTGGGGAATAGTTTCACTGCCCTAAAAATCCTCTGTGCCCCACCTATTCATGCTTCTCTTGTCTCTGGCCCCTGGCCACCACGGATCGTTTTGTCTCCACAGTTATGCCTTTTCCAGAATGTCACATGGCTGGAATCATACAGTATATAGCTTTTTCAGATTGTATTCTTTCTCTTACTAAAATGTATTTAAGTTTCCTCCATGCCTTTTAATGGCTTGATAGCTCAATTCTTCTTAGTGCTGAATAATATTCCATTGTCTTAATGTACTTGGTTTATTTATTCTTTCACCTATGGAATGGCATCTTGGTTGCTGCTGTAAACATCTATGGCAGGTTTTGTGTGAACGTAAGTTTTAAACTACTTTGTGTTAATACCAAGCTGTGTGATTGCTGCCAATATAGTAGAATGTATTTAGTTTTGTAAGAAACTGCCAGACTGTTTCTATATAGCTGTACCATTTGAGTTCCTTTCTATGTTTTTTTACATAACATTTTTTCATGTCAAAATTTCACCTGGGTGTACCTAGACGGTCTACCCTGGCCTCTCCAAATAGTTTGCCTAGTACTCAGTGAGACTTTTCATCTAAACACTCAATTCTTCAGCTCAGGAAATTTTCTTTATTTCTTTAACGATTATTTCTCCATGGGCTCTGCTCTCTACTTCTAGAATGTCTATCATATAAGCATATTTGAGTTCCTGGGCACTTCCTCTCTCTCTCTCTCTTTATTCTTTTTTTCTCCAAACTTACGAGATAGGTTCTCAGAGTGGTCTTTCCTGATTTGATTTTTAATCTGAAAGTAAATTTCCTGCTTTGTATAATTTCCCCAAATTCATGTATTGATTGACTTTTGAATATTATTTAAATAGAATATCAATTTTGGAATTTTACTATTTCTCCATTTTTTAGATTCTAATAACCCTGGTAATAAGGTATAATACTTGATATCCTTTTTTCATATGTCTAGCGATTTTTCTCTATTTGTTCACTTTAAAGAGGGACCTAGATCTTTGTTTGTTTGGTACTGTAATTGAAATCATTCTATAAAAATTATGTAGCTTAGTTTCAAGCATGTTATCTTCAGACGGCGGGGAAAGAAGAAGAAGAAAACCTGGTTGTTTTTGGCTTAGTGGGTGGGGGTGGGTGGTGGTCTACCTGGCCATGATAAGAGCAGGAAGAGCTCCTGAGAAGAAGAGAAAAGTTTGCTGCTGTTCTGGGCAACTTCTTTTCAATATTTACTGAGGCAGCCCAAGGTTAGGCGGAGGACTATCTCCCTTCTCTAACTGGCATGAGCACCGGGTTAGGAAACTTTTATCCCTACTTTTCTGTGCAAAACAAAAGATGGGCTGAGTCTTGGCCTTTCCTCTGAGAGCAGACACTTGTGCAGTTCCTAAAGTCACTCATCTTGTTTCCTGCCGGTGCCCACCTCACCCTTATTCCTAGTCCTGGCTATTTATCATAGGGCTTAGGGAGGCTCTGCTGGGACATACCCTCCACTACCTCCCAGAGACACCCTTCCTTAGTCAATGCATCCAACAATATGGTTTCATTTGCACTATATCTTGTAGATATTCCTTAAATTTTCTGGACCAGACTTTGTAACAAAGAAGTTAAGTGCATGGGTTCAAATTATGATCGATAAACAAAGATCAGGAGACTGTAACTTTTGGCGGGTCGGAATATGAAACTGATTTTTATAGTTTCGCCACTAGGTGGTGCCACCAATTACTGAAAACAAGGGTTGGATCGCGGGACAGCCAAGCACCACTTGTATCTAGTATAAGCACGTTTGTCAGCTTGTATGGAGCTTGAATGCACTCGTGCGTGTGTGCATGAGTATGTGCGCACACAATTTTTGGTGCATGCGTTTACCCACAGAGCAGTTTACAAGGGCACACAGTCATATAAGTGCATGCATAAGTCTGTGCGCCTTGGAAAGTGTGGGCATGAAGCCAATGACAGGAACTCCAAAAGGCTGACCTATCAGGGGCATGATATGAAACTCCAGTCCCTCAGCTAGGGAGGCAGCCTGTAGAGTGTGCAGAAGACCAAACCCTATGGGAGAAACACCATCACAATGCTATAGAACAGCTTTTCTGACGCAACCACACATTCCTCTAAAGTCATCAGTCCTGCAAACTCTTGTGTCCAGTCAGGCCTCCAAGAAGGTCTCAATTGCTTCTGCAGTCCCAGAAGTCTCTATACCTTCCCCCAAGAGCTCAAAGCGTCTCATCAAATACCCACTCTGGGGTCCTATCTTCTGTCCGATGGGAAGTGACTCTGCACTTAAGAAAACAAATGTCACGTCTTCTGTGTGTGAGAGGGTGGGGCATTCAGCGTCATCCACACCTGCCCATCCCTGTCCCTGTTATCTCTGTAGAAGGTCCCCAGCAGATTTCAGACTCTCACTCTGGATGCCCCCCTCACTCCAGGAATAGTGCTGTCTTTGTTACCTGCTGTACAGAATAGCCCACAAACCTGGCAAACCTTAAGCAAGTTGCTTCCCTTCTCTGGCCTCAGTTTCTCTAACTCTCAGTGAAGGCTGGGTCTGGATGATTCCAAGAGGCCCTTTGTGCTGAATGAAGCCCTGCATGTCTGCAGTTTGCAGGGCCCTGCTCCCATCCCGTGGCTGGTGTGGAGTGAGTCTCCTTAGAGAAGAAGGAGAAAGTTCTGTTTGCCTTCCTCCTCTTCTTTCCAGCAGACTTCCCTCCTTAACAAGCCCTGAGAGAAGACAGCTGGGCTCCCAGGGCCCCAGAAGCCACAGGAGGGAGTTCTTACTCTGGCATCATTAAAAGTTTAAGTGGCTTTCCCCCTGAGGGCAAAGGCCCCTGGATTCATTAGAGCTGCTTCCCCCTGGGTCCAATTTGGTTGAAGGGAATGTTTGGCGTTTTCATCCAGAGAAGGTTTTCACTAAGGGTTTGGGGCCTCCCTGAGAGAGCTCATCTCATTGAGGTCTGAGAGGGAAAGTCCCTGGAGGTCACTGCTTGCCCTGGCACTTTTCCAGAGGAGGAACTGGGCTGGGTCAGGGTCAGGGGAGGGGCTGGCCTAAGGACACAGGGGCACCAGGGAAGGATAGGAAGGGCGGGGGCCTCGCTGTGGATGGTCCCTGGGCATCTCCCGCAGGTGCAGAGGGGCTCTGAGGATGGCTTGACAAGCGCACAGCAGAAAGGGCTCCCCAGGGAGAGAGTGGGTGCCTGGCCCCGAGGCATGCGAGCCGATGGACAGTGCTTGTTTTGGACGAACAGAGGAGATTCGGACTAGGAGGGGCAGGGGAGTCTGAGTGCTCAGGTCCTGACTGCTCTGTAAATTCTTCACCAGGAAGGAATGGCATGTCACTCCTGCTGTGAGGAAGGTATGGGATGGAGCCAGAAGTCTGCCATTTATGGCCAGTCAAGACTGTTGAACGGGGAACCGGGAGGCGGTGACAGGGTCTGGCCTCTCTGAGCTCAGCAGCCTCCTTCCTGCCTCCTGAGAGTGGGCTAACACCCAGACAGGGTGGGACCAGGACCTAGAGACAGGGTTCAGCTTCCCTAATGATGGAAATCTGCCCGCGGAACCTCACTGAGCTCCTGAAATACAGGACAATTCATTCCACAGAGCCTGTCCCTGTCCTGGAGGACTCGGGTGGAAGGACAGGGAGCCAGAGATTCTCAAATGCTGAGATCTCCCCCGTCCACACTCCACTACAATAATATTGATGGCAAATGTGTGTCAGGGACTGGTTTAAGTGCATTATAAATCTTAACTCCTTGAATCCTTAGAAAACCCTATGTATGCGGGAAAGTACTCTTATTGGCCATTTTGCAGATGAGGAAATCGAGGCACAGAGAAGTTAAGTAACTTGTGCACAGTCACAGAGCTAGTGAGTTGTATTGTTCCAGAACCCACATTCTTACTCGCTATGTTGTACTGTCTAAGAGTGGAGGGAGCTGAGTCCAGGGAGGGGAAGGGGCCGGCCTGGTCACTTGGCCAGGTGGCGGAGATGGAGGGGCCTGGACCTCTTGTCCCCAGCCTCAGGGCTCTTCCTTCCACAGCCCTGCCTGACAGCAACTCTGTCCACACCCAGTCTCCCCACGGACTTCCCCAGAGTTAACAGTCTCCTGGCCTCACGCTTGGCAGGCAGCTCCAGCCCAAAGAGGCTGCGCCCACATTCCCTGGCTGCTCTCCAGCCCGCAGAAGCGGAGACAACAAGGTCCAGCAACTGTGAGGGCTGAGCAGAGGCTGCTGAAGGGGAGGAAGCAGCAAGGAGCTGCCGAGGGGAAGGACTGTCCAGCTCCCAGATGCTAGGCCTCGTGGGCTTGGTCATAGGCACTGCTGTGGCCGTTCTGCTGCTGCTGCTGGTGGCCGCCTGCCTGTGCCGGAGACGCCAGGACCACGATGTGGAGACGAACAGGCCTGCAGTGAGGAGAAACCGAGTCCGGTGGGCCCAGCCTTGGTTCTTCCCGCGCCGGGGCCACCTGGGACACCTTCACTATTTCCGTCATCCTGGCCACATGTCTCACACGCACCATGTGGGCCACCAGCACCACCTCCACCATCACCAAGCCCACCAGCAAGCCCACCGCCACGCCCACCACCACGCCCACCGTGGCCGCCGCTAACACCCGTGAAGGGCGGCGACTGCCTGCCCTGCAGTCACCAGGACTCGTGGACCCCCCGTGCTCCCGTGCAGAGGGGCGTCCCTGTGGTAAAAGCCGGGTACTGTGCCTGGGTCCTGCTGGACTTCTGCAAACGACGCCCCAGGCTACGATGAGGAGAGAACCGAGGGCCACTGGGGGTGGCCCTGCACTCACTGGAGGGTGACGGGGTGAGAGCAGGGGGTCCTTTGGGGATGGACACCGCCTCGTGACTGTAACTCCCAGGGGACACCGGTGCAGGTGGACACACCGAAGACGTGCCGCGATCTCTGAAGTGCTGTCTTCCGACTACTGTGCGCAGGCCGCTGGCCTGGGGCTAGCTGGGAGGGGCTGGCACCGCCCTTGTATTTGGAGAAGGCAGTATGAGGCCGCAAGGGCAATTCGCTTGTGCTTGATGCAAGAAAATAATAACCACCGAGAAGCTTTTGTGAAGAGGCTCTTGATTGTAACTCAGGTGGGAGAGGGAGCAGCCAGGCATGTCTGCTGTGCCCTGGGACCTTCCTCTCCGCGGAGAAGTGAATGCCCGGCGCAGGCGCCTTCTGCCTGGTGCTGGAGGGCCGGCTGTGCGCGCGGGGTGGGGGTGGGGGGACCCGGACGGGCCCTGTGGTGCTCCAAGGGCAGTAGGGAAGGAAAGTTCGGGACCCAGGCTCTGAGGGAGGATTCAGGGTTTGCATGCAGCCCTGCCCAGAGAGGGCTCTCTGTGTACCAGGGGGGTTCTGGGCTTCTGTAGGACAGTCTAGGGGCTCAGGGAGAAGAGCGATGAGGCAACCCAGACTTGCCCCCAAGGGCTCTACCTCCAGTGCTCTTCCTAGCCCATCTCCAGAGCAGACTGAGCTCTGAGACCTGCAGAAGCCTCACTCTGCAAGCTGTGTTGAATTCACTCTTTCCTTGGTAACTGGGTCAGGGTTTCTTATCCAAGCCTTGAGTCTCCAGCTCCCCGTGCCCACGGGGGTCTCTGTATATCAGAGGGGTGGAGAGGTTCTTCAAACTAGAGGAGGTGGTGCTGGGTGGCCTTAGGAGAGTGCTTGCCTCCTGGGGATCTCAGTTTCCTCTTCCCTAAAATGGGATAGATAGCAGATTCTTTCTTGCCAAAGCCTGGAGGCATGTTCCAAATATCCCATGAATAGCTGGCAGAATTCCACAGGGAGGAAGGAAATTTTGTTCTGGGGCCTTCAGCCTGTGCTTGGGTGGAAAGTGGAGGGAGGAGAGCCTTGGGGGCCAGGAGAGGTGGTGGGGAGGGGCTCTAGAATAAGCCAGAAAGTCAGGGGCCTGGTGACTCTTGGAACAGAACACCCTGTTTCTTTTCTATTTCCCGGTGGATTCTCCATGAGGGCTGGGGTGTGTGAGGGGAGAGAGAGGCAAATTCACACTGACAACCGCACTAGATTTCTGGGCTGGGAAAGTGGGCGATAGGTCATCAGTATGTATTGCTGATTTTATCTCTGCTGTGTCCTTCAAATCCTCCTCCCCTTCCACCTTCCCATGTTTGCCCTAGCTTGTCTCCCCCCACCCCCCATGGATCCCTGCCTATCTCCAGCCCTTCCCTTTGTGAAGTGTCTCTGCACTGTGGCCTGAGGGGTCTGCCGAAACACCTCATCACCCTAGGGGGAAAGTCCCTTCTTTTCAGTTGGCTATTCAGGGCCCCCAGATCTGGTTCCTGCCCCTTGCTCCTTTTGTCCTGTCCACACTGCTCCATCATTGGCCCCAGGAAACACTTTGCACCTTCCCCTCTCTGGGTCTTTGCTCGAGAAGAATTTGTTGCTCCCTCCTATAGGTTTCCAATCTGTTATTAGTATTTTTGTATTCTGTTGGAACATGATTACATTGTCTCCTTCCCCTGAGATTTATGGCAGGATTCAGGGGCCCCTGCCCTCCTAGATCTGAGAAGCTTTGAGGGCTCCCTGCTCCCAGCACAGAACCAGCCAACACAACAGATGCTCAGGAAAAATTCTCAGAACCTCATGCTCTCTGGAAAAGTAAATACGATTGGAATAACCACTGCCAGAAATTTGGGGCTTGTGGGACACCAAGTATAGCAGTAGGGCCCCGAGAGGATTAGGCCTCTGAGCTCCTGGGGCCTTGCTGAGGGGGCTTGGGTTCCCACTCCATACCTGGTGTTGGGGGTCTGAGAAGTGGGAAACATTTAACAGATGGACGTGTGTGGCCTGTTGGCTTGGACATCCGCTCTCCCTCATCTCTCTGCAGAACCCCATGTCAGACTCGGCTGGCCTGCCTTTCCTCAGTGTGGCCTGGAGTCTCTGGGAGAACTCTACCCTCTCTGTTCTAGGATGTCTGCCACCGTCTTTGCCCTTGCTAATGTAAGGGAAAGCATGGGATGTGGTCTTTTTCTGATCAGTTGACGATGGTGGCTAGGGGAAGACACATACGTACCTAAGTAATAGTTCCCTTGGGGAGTCCCATGGGGTCTGGGGTCCATGGGCAGTGGGTGCATATCCTGAGAAGAAGAGAAGATACCCAGGAAAAACCCTTAGTACAAACATCTCTGAGCTGTGGGCAAGCAGGTATGGGTGTCTTGATCTTTTCAACTTGCCTGATAATGCTGCTGCCACTTGTCACAGGACAGGGCTGTGGGGGGATGGGTGGGGGCGAGGATCCTGGACTGAATGGGCACTGTGGTCAAGGCATTTGCACTTCGTCCGTCTTTATCAGAGGTTGCTCCTTTTGCCCTGGGCTCGAGATGCCGTGTTGGTCATCCCACATGGCAGACTGCCTGTGCAACGTGAAACCCTGAGGGGCCTTCAGAGCAGGCTGCCCCTGTCCTCACAACACAACCCAGGTCCTTCTCATTGTGCCCCACACCGTCCATTCAAATACTGAATGCCTGCTGTGAGAACGGACCAGAAGGCCTATTTTTCTGATGAATCAAGGAAGGGCCCCCAAATCTCAGGATCAGATAAGGAAACCGATACAAAGCAGAAGATACGAGGGCTGAGCAATCGCCCCTTATTCCAGTTTAAAACTGCTGAAAAGTGTGCACCTACCATAAGTGGCCTCCGACTCTCTGCATCCACAAAGAACGAGCAACCAGAAGTCAGAGAACAAATAATTCAGTTGAAACCCGATTTCTCTGGTGCCTCTCACCTCCTGAATCCCGAGTTGATCTTGTTAATTCAACCTGAAACCACACAGAGCAGATTGGCTCATCATGTTTCCTTCTCTCTGCTCTGGTTGCCCCAGTTAATACCAGTAATTCGAGGTGTCCAGCTTCCTGCCATGGGCCCAGCTTGCCCAGTGCTGCTCATGCAGAGGAAGAGCCCTGAGCTCATGGAAAAGGGAAGAGTGAGAGTTTGACAGGCTTCATGTAACCCACATAGTCACTGTCTCATTCTGCCCTTAAGCAGCTTCCTAAAACTGGTACTAAAAATTCCCTGGGGCCTTGGAGAACTTGCAAAGCACCCAGGCTGTGTGACCTCTGGCTGGCCCTTTGCCCTCTCTGGGCCTTTGCACTCCGATCAGTAAAACTGCAGAAGAGGTGAATGCTCCATGGCCCTGTGGTACCTGGGAAGAGCACTGAGCTAGGATGGAAAGGAGGGAAGGCCCCCCTTCAGCCATTTGGTGCTCTTGTTGTCACAATGACTAATTAGCTGTAGGCTATGGGCAGGTCATTTAACTTCTGACTATATGCGTTTTGTCTGTAAAATGGAGACAAGATCACTTCCCAGGGTTGCTGGAGCCATTCTACTAGATAATACCTGGCTGTGTCTGGTACCTGGAAGCATTGTTTCTCTCCACTCCATTCCTCATACTTTGGGTAAAGCCTCCTTTCTGGAAGTGGGATAGTCTCAGGGGGTTAGCTGTGGAAGAGCTGTGACTGAGGGAGAGGGTACAGCCCTTCTGGTGGACTTACTCAGCAGCCTGGCCGGCTCACCCCTCACCCGGAGTGGCTAAGTGGAGAACCCGACTGCGCAGGGCTGGAATGGCGTGGGTGTGCATGGGGGTGGGGTAAGGGCAGTCACCAAGGGGGCAGGCAGCTGTGCAGGTCCTGGGCCCAACTCACAATTGGAGGAAGGAATTCAGGAAGTGCTCACAGCTACTCAGACATCTCGGAGCCTTGTCCGAAGCAGGACAAAGGCTGAGGCTGAAGCACCCAGGGATGAGTGCGCCATGCCCTGGCCCGTGGGGTGGCTCCCAGGTCAGGAGGCCATGGCGCCACGTACAGCCCGCCCGATCGCTTGGGGAAGCCTGGGGTAAGTGGTCATAGCACGTGAGTGTGGGCAGCAGGTGTGAGTGAGCGGGCGGCACGGAGGGCTGGGGGAGGCCACGCAGAAGAGGAACACGACCCGCCTGCCAAAGGAGCCCCGTCATAAGTCGTTGAAGGGGTTCAGGCCCTGGCAGGAGCATACCCTGCCCTCTCTAAACAGCACTGTCCCAGGCCCATGCAGAAAAAAGGAGGTGGAGTGAAAGGGACCACAGCCCCTGCCGAAGGCCCCATGGCCCTTGTGGTGACCCTGCATTGCCCCCACCTGACCTTGCCCAGGGCTGGCATTGCCTTCCTCCGCACCTGCGTTCCCGCCCCCTGCCCGCGGCCGGTTGCTCAGGAGGCAGCAGAGAGTCCAACTCATGGTTCTTCCAGGGGAGGAGCCCAGGCTCATCCTGAATCCCCAGGAGGGGGAGTATTTTGTCTTTTGTCTGAGCAGACAAGCTCTCTTGAGATGGGTAGGCGTCACCGGAGGGCCGGGTTGGCAAGATTCCCTCTGAGCAAAGTCTTCTGCTCCCTCTTTCTCAGCCCCTCCGAGTCGAGGGAGTCTTGAGCTCACATCTTTCAGGACAGCTCTTCTTCCAGAAGCTGCCAGTGGAGTTGACCACGGCTCTTGGGATCCTGGCCAGAGGCTTAGAAAACAGTAACAGAGCCCAACTGAGGTCTGACTGGCGCAATGAGGAGTGCCCGACGGCCTAGTGGGGCCGTGACCCAGGGCCTCAGACCAGCATCTGCCTAGGAGCCCACAAGGAGCGCGGCTGGAAGAGCAGGGTGCCTGCTACCACCCAGAGCCCCCTGTTTCGGATGGGGAGCTAAGGCTCTAAGACACACCCCCGGCGCTCAGCAGGTCGGCTGCCAGGCAGAGCCATGGAAACAGCAGTGATTGGAGTGGTGGCGGTGCTGTTTGTGGCCACCGTAGCCATCACCTGCCTCCTCTGCTGCTTCAGCTGTGACTCGAGGGCCCAAGATCCTCAGGGGGGCCCTGGCCACGGCTTCACCGTGGCCACATTTCACCAGGAGGCTTCTCTCTTCACGGGGCCGGGTCGCCATGCCCAGCCGGCGGTGGCGACAGCGGGTGCCCGGGACTTCTGGACCTTCATGTGAGGCCTCACAGCCCCCAGGATTTGTTCTGCTGGTGGGTCAGACCCACTCACCCCCCACAAGCCTTCCCTGGTATCCCACTCCTCCAAGTCCGGCCTTCCTGGCCTTGCCGTCTGTTGTATTCGGCAAACTCCCCATCCCATCCCATCCCAGTTTGCTGTGCCCTCCATCCTGGGAGATCTGCGGGTTGGGACCAGGTGGAATTCAGCTCTGACCCCCTGAGCGTTCAGCTGGACCCTGCCCACAGGATGGGGCCTGGGAGAGGCCTGAAGAGTGAGTGACTGGGCAGCGTCGGATTGCACGGGGCCAGCTCTTCTGAGTTACTCAGGGGACAGCAACATAACTGGAGTTTATTGTGAACAGAGAGCTAGTTCACTCAGGTTATCCCAGCATGCCCGTGAAACTGGTTCTATTGCCACCAGAAGAAACAGCGCCCTTGAGTGGACATTTTTACATTTTTATCTGCCTGCCCCTCTGATCAAGGCGTTTGGTTCCTTGCAAGGGCACATTGCATGGAACGCAACCCTGAGACCTGTCGGTTGCCTGAAATCAGCCCTGAAATTCTGCAAACAAGGGGCTGCTTCCTTGGAAAGCAGCGATTTACTTTATAATTGAAAATGTATATCCTCATATAGGTCTCTCAAGAACCAGGGTTGAAAACTACAAAAGGAAACAGAAGAGGAAAAAAGAACAGTCACAGAAAAGTACAAGCTGTTTGATTAACAGGAAAGCCAGAAAGAAGACTTGGAAACATATTTTGGATGAAACTTTATTAATATATTCTTATAGGTCACTTCTGTTCTTAGACAATGTGAGTGACTTGCGTCACTTAGGAATGATAGAAAAATAGTGAACTGAAAGATAATTCCAAATAAGTTAAAATGTTATGTTACATCGAAAGCATGTAACAAAGCTCTTGTTTTCATTACAAATAAAGAGATGCTCAGTTTTTATTAATAGAAAATCTGGGTTTTTTTTTTCTGTACCAGGAAATAAATGCTGTGCCGTATTTAGAATATAGTTTGAAAGGTACAAACTTCTGGGTCTCCCGGCTCATATGTCTCCATTCAGCCCTGAATGGATAGCTCTCCTAAGACCTGCCTATTGAGGGGGGCAAAACTGACCTTGACAGGGGTCTGGCCTCTATGGGTACCTAGACAGGCCATCTTGGCCACAGGAAGGACTCTCAGAGAGAGGCTAGGGGCCACAGAGGTGCAGAGGGAGGAAGGGACCAGGGAGAATGTCAGGCTGGCAGAGAGGGATGGAGTAGGGGAGCATGGGGAAGGGAGAGGCACAGCCCATGAACAGGAGTTCCTGGGAGCTTGTCTTGGTCACTCTGGACCCGAAAGTCCCCAAACAGGGCCTTCATAGATACACGCGGAAGGGAACTGTGGCAGGTTGCGTTCTCCACAAATGAACACTGAGGCAAAGCTCGGGGTACAAGATGTTTATAGGGGTCAACGTCTGTGAGGGGAAGGAGGAGAAAGCAGGACTAGATAGAGGAAAAAGTCAAATTATAATGCAGGCCCTTAATACCTGCCTTCTACCTTTGCTCAGTCTCTGGGTGCTGCCCACCCCCATTCCTTCCCCCAAGGTTTGACCTCCAGCAAAGCAGCTCTGTGGCTGAGGCTGCCCCTTGAAGGGGTCCTGGGTGGTGCCTTTCTCACAACTCAGCAGGGGCCTGTTCTCAGAGGTGCCCGGACATCAGAGGTAGGCGAGCATGTCTAGACACAAAGAAATACCTGGGCATGGAAGCCCCAGATAGGCAGAGACAGCAGTGCAAGGTCTGGGAGGGGAGCACACAGTCAGCCCTCGTCCAGGTCAGGTGCCTTTCAGCTGCACCCAAGTATCAGGACCCCAGGCCTAGATCTTGTTCCTGTGCTGCATGGGCACAGCCTTCCCGGGTCAGTGGAAGGAGGGTCTGCAGGCTGAAATCACATGACTATGAAAACAAAGTGATGATGGGGAGCCTGACCTCACTCTTCAGGCAACGGGCAGTCTGTCAATCCCTGAGGTTTCCTCATTTGTTCGCTTGCTAATCCACCCATTTATCTACCCATCCATCCACTCACCCACTCATCTAGCTAGCCATTCATCCATCTCCATCCATCCATCCATCCATCCATCAACTCACTGAGCCTTCCTTCCTTCCTCATGCATTTGTTCATTCATTCTGTCACTTGTTCTCTTAGTCATTCACTCCTCTATTCAATACACACTGGCTGAGCACTGACTGTGTACTGGGCTCTGCCCGGGGAACGTGGGAGTCAACCAGACATGGTCCCAGCACTTGGTGAACTCCCAATTTAGTGACCTGGACAAGGCTGAAGCTAACACACTCAGGTGCTCAGGGGAGGGAGAGCTGGGAGACCCAGGGAAACCTGGGAGGAGGTGGCCCTCAAGCTAGACCTGAAGCAAAGAGGGCACTTCAACAGGGAGAGTTTGGGAGAGAGTGTTCCAGAGGGAGCAGCACGAGCAGTGATTCAGAGAACATGCGGGGGCAGGGAGTAGGCAGTTCAGTGGGAGGAAATGAGGCTGGACAACAGCCAGCTCCCGAGGGAAGGACTTCTTGCCACACCGGGCCAGGGTGTTTCTGGGCAATAGACGATGAGGACAACGAAGAGGCAGCCTCGCTTGTTGGGCTGGACAGATAGTCTTTCAAAACACGCGCGCGCACACACACACACACAACACGCCAGCATTGCAATCTGCTATTGCTACAAAGGACCTAGAGAGACTCTGGGCAAGGCCAGCCTCGAGTGGAGCAGGGCTTGAGGGTGTGGGAGAAGCTGTCCCAGAGATCAGGGAGTTTGAGGAGGGAAGGTAGGCACGGCCAGGATCCTGGAGCAGGCTGGTAGAAGGAGGGGGCTGAGGAGGAGAAGCTGAATAAGGGACAGGAGGGTGGGGAGCACGTGGGACAGAGAAGCAGGGAGTAGGGTTGCCAGATTTAGCAAGTAAAAATGAAGGACATCTAGTTATTTTAATTTCATATAGACAAAAAAAATAGTATTTAGCATAAGTATGTCCCATGCAATATTTGGGATTTACTTATACTAAAGCATTATTTGTTGTCTATCTGAGAGTCTGTTTTAACTGGTGTCCTATATTTATTCTGGCAACCTTGCAAGGGAGAAAGTGGTTCTCAGAGAGGACGAGTCAGTTGGTTGAAAGCATCAGGGGGGCTGGTGACAGTGAGCACAGAGCAGAGACCTTGGATTTTGCAACATGAGGGTTGACAGTGACCTTGGTGAGAACAGTTTGAGAGGAGTGAAGGGAGTGGCCCAACAGTGGTGTGCACGCGCATGTATGTGTTGTGTGCGTGCATGTGTGGGTGTGTGGGTGTGCAAGGGCAGTTGAATCAGTGGGAGCTGGGAAGGGGAGGTTGCAGTTGAAGATAATTTGAAGGGAAGAAGAGCGATGTATTTTGACCAGAATGGCACCACGCTGAGGGAGAGGTGATTATTATTTTTAGGAATGGGAAGGAGGCTGAGCAAGGAGGATTGGGGAGGGAGACACTAACAGTACACCAGCAAGGAAGAGACCCACAGAGGTGTCCCCAGGATGGGCCTGGGAGTCAGAGCTCAGGAAGGGGTCGGGGGGTCAGGCCTGGATGGTGGCGTGTGGGTGCAGCAACGCTGCTGGGAAGGATGTTCGGGGATGCAGGTAAATGCTGCGTGCTTGCCTGTCGGGGGGAGAAGGGAGATGAGCGTGTCATGCCAGATGGTCTGTTTTCTCAGCGAAGCAGGAGCATCTGCTGAGAGATGGGTATGGGTAGCTGGGATTAAGGAAAGTCTGGAAGGATGACCCAGAGAAGGGACGAGCTGCTCCTACAATCCCACTTTGCTTGTGTGTGTGGAGTGTGTGGGTGCAAGAGTATGCGTGGGGTATGTGGTGTGAGGGTGGGGAGTATGTGTGGTGTGTGTTTGTGTGTGATGTGTGTGGCATGAGTGTGTATGTGCATGAGGTGTGTGTTGTGTGTGTGGTGCGGTGTGTGGTGGCCCAGGTGCTCCTGCCCTTCCGCCCAGTGCAGCCTGTTGCGTAAGAAGAGGGACTGGCTCTGGAACAGGCCAGCAGCGAGCGCCTCTGTCTCCCAGGGGGAGAGGTGGCAGTGCAAGGACAGAGACACTGGAAGGCCAGCAAAGCCAGGAGTGTTTGTCTGGTGGCAGCAAGGGAAGGGGCCGCTCAAGGTCAACCAAGCAACCTGGGGGCGGAGCCTCACTGGAACCCGGTTTCCGAATCCAGTATTCTCTCCGTTCTTTCTACTGCCGTTACCAGTTCCTGTTTATTGGATTTCTATGCATGAACTCCACGCTTTCTATAGATCTTCTCAGTGCTCACAGCCACCCCATCCCCTCTGTTCTGTAGCTGAGGAACCTTGCTGCCCGCCCCCCCCCCCCCACTTTGGACCAATGCCTTACAGCTCGGCTGTGGCAGGAACCCGCAGGCGCAAAGCTCAACTGTCCTTTTCGTCCATAAATGGGGTCTGGCTCCGGCCAACTCTCAGCAGACCCGTTTCCTATCTTCAAAATGAAGGGAAGGCCAGAGCACCTGGGGATCTGATTTGCCCTGGGTTTCCCTGGACAGAAGCTTTGTGCCATGACCTAAGGAGCGTGGGGGCCTGGCAAGACACAATGACCCTTTTCTACTCCTTGGAACAAGTGGTTTCCTTTAAGGAACGTACTTTTCCGGAAAACATGTTATTTCATGGCCTACTGACTCCAGAATCCAGCCTGTCCCAGAGAGAAACACCTCCCTGGCTGCAGGGCCAAGAATGTGGAGGAAAAGCAGGGCAGGGGTGAGCCCCTCCTGACAGCTGGGTTTAGAGATCTTCCCGCTCTGACTTCCTCTAGACAAAACAGGACAGAATCCGGTAGCCCTGCAGGTGCGAAGCCTCAGGGAGGCTGTGGTGGGCTGGCTGAGGGCTGAGGTTCCGCTCTTGACAGATGTTTATCAGCCTGAGACTTCCTGGGCGGCTCATGAGGATTGCGTATGGCAAAGACCCCTTTCTTCCTCAAAGTCAGAGATCCAGGGAAATCCACATGTGAACAAAGCTTCACTGTTGCTGTCCTTGCACGGACTTCACCACTGTAATATCCTCTGACTGACCTCCCTGTTCTCACCCCACCACTGCCTGCCTGGTCCCTAGAGGGATCTTCCTCACATATATTCTAACCTCTTTGGAAATCTCCTATATGGGCTTTGATCTCAACTTCAGACTCTTGGTATCTGTGCTAGGCATAATAATGGGCTCCCAAAGATGTCCACATCCTAAGCCCCAGGACCTGTGACTATGTCCTATTACATCCAAAGGGGAATTACTCTTGCAGATGGAATCACAGTGGAAAACCAAATGACCCCAAAATAAGGTTATCCTGGATCATCCAGGTGGGCCCAATACAATCAAAAAGGTCCTTAAATGTGGAAGAGGGAAGCAAGAGAGGTCGGAGAAAGACTTGGAAGGAGAAGGGACCATCAGCCAAGGAATGCCTCTAGAGGCTGGAGAGAAAAACACAAGGAAATGGAATCTCTCCAAGAGCCTGCAGGTAGGAACCCAGCCCTGCCAACCCTTTGACTTGAGCCCACGGGGTCTGAGTTTGGACGCTGACCTCCAGAGCTGTAGGACAAGACATCTGTTATCTATAACAGATTTGTTATAATACATGAGTTGTTTTAAGCCACTGAGTGTGTGGTTACAACAGCAAAGCATCCTTGGCTTGACCATCATTGCTCACCAAGACTTCGGCCACGATTTGCTCCTCCAGTTAATCCCAGTCCTGGCTGAGTCGGGTGGCATCTGAAGAGCTGAAGAAGGTCGTTGGGCTCAGGGATAGGAGTGCCCTGCAGGGAGGGATGTGGAGATAGAAATCACACTTTACAGATGCTGCTGGGAATAGGCTAAGAGTAACAGTGTGGGTTGTCAGGCTCTGTGTAGGTGTTGGGCAATGTGCGTCTCCAGCAATCCCAACACAGGGAGATACCCACCATGTGTGTAAACATGTATGTCCAGGGTTGTTCTTACAGTATTACTACTTATTTATTTATTAAAAAATTTTTTTAAAGATTTTATTTATTTATTTGACAGAGAGAGAGACAGCCAGTGAAAGAGGGAATACAAGCGGGGGGAGTGGGAGAGAAAGAAGCAGGCTCCCAGCGGAGCAGGGATCCTGATGCAGGCCTCGATCCCAGGACCCTGGGATCACGCCCTGGGCCCAAGGCAGACACTTAACGACTGAGCCACCCAGCTGCCCCTACAGTATTACTATTTTTTAGAGGATTATTTTGAATAGCAAAAACATGTAAAGATCAAAGTATCCACCAATAGGGAAACATATGTGTCCCTATTGGAATTATTATGGTACATCCACAAAAGGGAATAATAACCATTACAAAAATGTACTGGCTTGGAAACTGCCCACTATAAATAGAGAAAAAATAGCAAGTTACAGAATGATCCCATGAAACGGGGTGGAGGGAGCAAATAAACATGTCTTCTCCTTAAGAAAACAAAAGCAAAAACAAAAAGCTCCTAAATTACTCTTATGCGTATATGCATACATATACACATGGAAAGTCTAGAAGGATATGATTACCACTGGGGGATAGGCTTGCAAGGAGGAGGAAACTTACTTTTGACTTTGTGTACTTCTGCATTGCTTGAATTTATTTTAACAAGCATGTGTTGCTTTTCAGTACATGCAATAATATTTTTTTAAGGATTGTGCAGAGGTTAAGAAAAGCAAACTTTACTGCTACTGTTCAGAAAATGGCTGTTATTTCCAAAAAGAGCTCTCCGGGCTGAGGAATGCCAGAGCTCCACTTAGCAAGAACATTCCGGACACAGATGCACAAAATTGATTCCTGTTTCTGTGTGAGCTCAGCTGGGGAACAGGGCAGCATGAATCCTCGTGGAAATGTGGAGTCATCCAGGCCCTCCTTGCTTCTTACAGATGAAATAGTTCTGAAGATCTGAAGTTCGGGGAGGGGAACTGACATATTCCTCTACATTTTATGGCTCCCATTTTGGTGAACTTGCAACTTGCACAAAATTCACACTTCCCTTTTTATAATCCATCACTTTCATGTGAGGAGTGTAATTTTCTGCATTCTACTGCCTCATCCCAACTAGGTGCAGAATGACTCCACTATAAACCTGAGGTCTTACTTACATCTTGAAGCTCCAGCTCTTAAAAGGGACAGGCACTGGCAGAGAGTCTAGAAAAGTGGCTAGGATGGATGGAGTCTGGGGTTCCTGTCTTGGCTCTCCCTGTCGGGCTCACATTACAACAGTGTATCAGTTGTGTGGACGTCCTTTATCTGTCTGGCACTTAACCCTCTACAAGGTGTCCCAAGGTTGCAAAGCTCTTCTGAGCGTCATCTCAGCTGCCTCCCGTAAAAACTGGGGGGCGGGGGCCAGTAAAGCATCATCAGTTGCAATTTACAAGTGAGGAAACCAAGACAGAGACACTTAAGTGACAGGCCCCAAGTCACTCAGCAATTTCGTTGCAACGTTGGGGACAGAATCCTATCTCCTAAGTCTGTCTCCTTCAGCCAGAGCTTCCTTTTATATCTTTTGCATCTTCTGTTTCCAAGGTGGACTTTGATAGTAAAGGTTGGCTGCTTTAAAAAGTTTGAAAATCAGTGATCCAGAGTAATGTTTCCAAATTTCCAACTGATACTAATATCAACAGCCAGGAATGACAAATTGAAATTTCTAGGATTTCTCAAGATTCCTGACATTGTAAATCATTCTGCATCTTTCATAGTATTTATTTACATGCTTTTAAATGAGAGACCATAATAATGAACAGTGAATAATTTTCTGATCGTATGATACTAAAGGTTTTAGAAGTTTTCAGCAAATAATACGGTTTTATATTATTATTATCCTCATGAACCAATATACGGTGACAAGATTATTTCAATAGCATGTGAAACTGATCTCTACCTGGTGCAGACTCTGGATATAGAAAATGATAAAAGGAAGGGAATGGTAACACAAAATAAATGCCAAATAGAATCACTTAAAAATAGAAAGAGAACACTGCAAATATTTGATATTTAAAAGTTATGATTTACAAAACGAACTTTAAAAACACAAAGCATGAATTAGTCCATCTGATAGTTTTGATATTTGCTTTGCAACAAGCATTCCAGATGTAGAAAACTTTCTTTCATTTTACACTAATGTTTTTGAATTGAGATTGTGTCCCAAACGTCTTCAAGTTGATTATTAAGGGTACATGTTGCTTCAGAGAAGTTCATTTCCTTTTTTTTTTTTTAAGATTTATTTATTTATTTGAGGGGGGAGAGAGAGAGAGAAAAAAGGTGTGTGCACGGGGGGAGGGGGGCAGGGGCAGAGGGAGGAGGGGAGAAACCCAAGCAGATTCTGCGCTGAGCAGGGAGCCTGATGCGGGGCTCAATCCCATAACCCTGAGATCATGACCTGAACCGAAATCAAGAGCAGGACACCTAACGACTGCGCCACCCAGGCGCCCCTTATTTCCTTTTTTTTTTTAAAGATTTTATTTATTTATTCAATAGAGATAGAGACAGCCAGCGAGAGAGGGAACACAAGCAGGGGGAGTAGGGGAGGAAGAAGCAGGCTCATAGTGGAAGAGCCTGATGTGGGGCTCGATCCCATAACGCCAGGATCACGCCCTGAGCCGAAGGCAGAAGCCCAACCACTGTGCCACCCAGGCGCCCCGCCTTATTTCCTTTTTTAATGACAATTTTGTCTGCTTGCCTTAGTCTTGATTTTGCTGTTGAATTCGATATTGCTCTTGCCGATTCCGATTTTCGTGCGGTTTCTGATTCCATGTTGGAGTTCTACAAAAGCAATCACATCATACTTTTTTTGCATCTCTTTTATTGAATATTAACAAAGAACTGTAGTCTGGTGAAAATACTTGAACACATGGAAATGCCAGCAACCATTATTGGGAAGTTTTCAAATCATATTAACATTCAGACCCACTGGGAAGGTTAATAACACTCCACAGAATCGCTTGTTGAAATTGCCAATAGAGGGATTTATTTTGCCTCAAAATTTGTTATTTTCTCTAACACCACTCATAGGATTTGTATAAGTATCCTATGTGCATAAAGTTATTAATATTTATTTTATTTGTAAAAACGACTGTTAGAAGCAGACCAGTCCACAGACACACACTTAAAACCAGTGTGTGCTGGTAAATCCACACCCTGGGAGAAAAATCAAAGCCCTGATAGGTAGCATTTGCCAGTTTCTGAAGGGAGGTATAAATATTCCCACTATGGTCAATTTCGCGCTCCCAACGTGATGTCACTGAGCGCTGGGGAGAGACGCACACAGCCGCTCTCTGGAGCCCGGGCGAGCCAACGCCCGCGCACAACTGCTCCTAACACGGCGACGGGATTCGTTCGGGAACTGTCCACCTTAATTTTCCAGTGTGTGCTTCAGCGTCCTCCATGCTTGCTTCTGATTTGACATCCGTGGATTCCTTTGAACTAGTGACATCTCTATGTTGATTGTTTAGGTTTTTTGTTTGGTTGGTTTGATTTGTTTTTTTTTTTTTCTATCCTAAAAATTTTTTATTTTTATTTTTTCAGAGTAAAATATAAAATAATACAATGATCAGTCCCCGAATTGATAAAGTAAATCTTTTTTAAAAAATTGAAGTATGGCTGACATTTTCTTAGTTTCAGGTGTACAACATAGTGATTCCACAATTATCTACATTACAAAATGCTCACCACAGTGTCGTCACCATCAGTCACCACACAGTTATTGCGATATTATTGACTATATTCCCTGTGCTGTATTTTTCATCCCCGTGGCTTATTTGTTTTGTAACTGGAAGTTTGTCCTCTTACTCCCCTTCACCGAGTTTGCCCATCCCCCCACTCGATCGTTAAGTTTTAGTTCTCATGGGAGAAAACTTTCCCCAGGTTTCTAGATCTCTCAACTTATTTTAATTAGGATACAGGCTTTGGAAAAACATAGCATTTCTGAGAAATGCCAGGAAGGATTTCTTGCAGAGAAACACTAACCGAGAAGATCTGAGTTAAAAAACCCAATTGTTTGATCACGATTTCACTGGATACTTTTTTGTGGGTCCCCATTTTGCCCACTGGTCATGGATTTTATTTTAGAGGATTTTAATTGTGGAGTCCTATACAATTTGGTGTCAACTTTAGTGATTTTCCAGAGAGGCTGGCCCCCAGGGTTGGGTCAGGAATCACTTGACCTTGTGTCTGATTCTAAGCACATGTCATACAAGTTGTGAACACAGCCAGTTGTCCCCCTTCTTCCTTATTATGAGAAAAGCAACAACAACATAGCCTCCGTTGGATCTAGGAATGACCAACGGAAGTAATGTGCAACTTCCGGGGAATGTCTGAGGTAGAGAGAGAGCACCATACTTTGCCTTTCCGCTTTCCCTCTGGCCAAAACGTGGCTGTCATGGCTAGAGCTACCCAAGTCACACTGGACCATAAACTGACCTTGGAATGGAACAACAAGGTCGAAGGAGCCTAGGTTTCTGACATTGTGGGGACACCATACCTCACCCACCTCTTGGCCCGTATACAGAAGGGAAATAAATCATCTTATCAAAACCACTGTTGAGAATGAGCTTTCTATCACTTTCTATCAAGCTGAAGCAAATGAAAGCGCATATTCACCCATTTGTTTCCCGTTGAAAGCACAGCCCACTAGCAAGAGACTAAGAAAGATCAGTAACGGAAGGCAGTCGATGAAACACCTCAGCCTTACTCAGTGACTCAGGGGGCATCTGCGAGGAGATCTTACCTAAAGGTATGGATGATGGCATTTGTAATATAAGAGACCGTGGCTCCCCCGGGGTACTTGCTGTAGGTTTGTCAAGAAGGTGGATACCTAAGAAAACTTCTGTACTGCTCTGAGCTGGTTAGCCTGGAAAAAGAATTTAGACTTCTGATTCTTACAGGATCTGTTTACAAATGTCTGTGACCTTAACTTTGTAGCAACCGGAGCCCTGGAAGGCATAGAATGTACTTTATTGCCCTGCAGGCTGGGAGTATAAGTATGGGCTGAAGAACTAGGGGGTTCAGACCAGGGAAGAGATTAGGGGAGGTGGACGCTGGGGATCTGAGAACTGCTTTCACACATCAGAATAAAGAAGGGTTTAGGGGCTTCTTGGAGACTCTCAGGCCCAAACCAGCACCCTTGGGTAGAGGCTGCCAATTCTGCCCTAAGTTACAAGGAAATCCGTCTCAGGGCTGGAAGGAGGTGGTCGAGGGGAGTGCCTCTCCTGGTCGAGGGGGTTTAAGCAGAGGCTGAGCAGAGTTCCCAAATACCAGTCTCCACATTGGTACCTGTCCGTGAAGCTTTCCAGGCCTCATTTTCCTACTGAGGAAAGAAAAGATTGCGTGGTACATTTTTTATCAAGCTAAATATCTGCAACTTGAAGCACATTTCCTTTATTCTGAGATTATGTTCCTTCTTTTTTTTTTTTTTTTAAAGATTTTATTTATTTATTTGACAGAGATAGAGACAGCCAGCGAGAGAGGGAACACAAGCAGGGGGAGTGGGAGAGGAAGAAGCAGGCTCATAGCAGAGGAGCCTGATGTGAGGCTCGATCCCACAACGCTGGGATCACACCCTGAGCCGAAGGCAGACGCTTAACCGCTGTGCCACCCAGGCGCCCCTGAGATTATGTTCCTTCTATTTTGGGGGGTGTTAAAATGGTTTTTTTTTTTTTGTTTTTAGATAGCAGGTGGTATTTGTTATTGTTTTTTAACATCCTAAATCAACAAAACCAAACCTTGACAACTCCTTATAAGTCTCCATAAAAAAACCCACAAAAATCCTTACATGTATGAAGTCTGGAAATCTGGTAACTACTGGCAAGATGGACCATATGATACGGCTGTCTCTGACTTGACCTTTCAAGAAGCTGTAGTTCATGCAAGTGACCACTAGATGACACTCTTGTCTATTTCCCGCAGCTGGGTAATTTCAGGGCGCAAATACAGAAATCAGAAATGGGATCCACTTGCTTTAACCTTCATTAATAAAGTATTCACTTTTCCCACACATAACTACTTTGGGATAAACATTAATTTGTTATTAGCATTTGAAAACAAAATTAATTTTCAAGGTTCTATTCTTAAAATGGAAATGATTACTTTCCTAAATGCTCTCTTTAACTCTCCAGTATTCTCAGAAATTTAGTCTACTTACAACAAACTTTCTCTTGGTCGAGAGCCTTTTGTGAGCATCTCAACCAGCTGCTGTCTTTACTTGTGTGACAGTATGTAATGTCCATTTTTACAGAGCACACAGCATGTAGCATGATGCCACATTGATATAATAATAATAATAATAATCTCTGTTCGTCTAGTGGTTTGCGCTTTACAGTGCTCTTCCAATGGGAGCAGAGAATGACCTTTCCTTTGTCCTTCTTTGTCATAAACCTAAGTGAGTCCAATGCACGTTCTTTTTTTTTTTTTTTAAGATTTTATTTATTTATTTATTTGACAGAGAGACAGCCAGTGAGAGAGGGAACACTAGCAGGGGGAGTGGGAGAGGAAGAAGCAGGCTTCCCGTGGAGAAGGGAGCCCGATGTAGGGTTCGATCCCAGGACTCTGGGATCGTGCCCTGAGCCGAAGGCAGACGCTTAACGACTGAGCCACCCAGGCGCCCCTAATACACCTTCTTCATAGTGAAAACCTTCTACCTCATTCATTTATTCAACAAATATTTATTTGAGCATGTAATGACTATTCTGTGCCCTGTGCTGGGTACTGAGTGTTAGCAATAATCACAGCAGAGGAAGTCCATTCCCCCATGGAGTGGACACTCCACTGGGGAGATAGTCCGTAAACAAAGAAATGAAGAGATTGTCGGGTGGTAATGCGTGCCGTGGGGAAGAATAAAGGTGTAGGGGGTGGGAGGGCATCCATCTTCCGCATGTAGAAAGATGCCCTTTATGCAGAGACCTGAGGGACGTGAAGGGTAGCACAGGGATGATGTGGACGAAGCATGTGCCAAGTCTCGTAGCAAAAAGAACTGGGAGGTTTGATGGTGAGAAAGGGGCTTAGAAGGATGTCAGCTGGAGACGAGGCTGAAAAGGTGGACAGGACACAGATTGTGTGGGAATTGGGATTTTACTCCCAAGTGCGACAGAACACCATTGGAGGGTTTTGAGCTGGGAAGAAACATGCTTTGAAACATGAGGAATGGCCTGCAGGGAAGCATGTGTACCAACAGAATGGACCCAATTTCAATATATTTTGAAGGAGGCCAATAGGACTCCCTGATGCATTGGATGTAGAGGGTGAGGGATGGAGTAAATGAAGTTGATCCATAGGCTCTTGGCCTGAGTAACTAGGTAGGGGGTGGTGCCCCCATTTACTTAGATGGGAAAAATGGGGAAGGAACAAACTGGAAGAACGGCACTGAGAAACTGAGAGTTCTGTTTTGGATTTATTTGATTTGAGGATTTATTATACATCCAAGTACAGATGTCAAATAGGCAGGTGGTTATTCAAGTCTGGACTTTGGAGGATGGGCTGTGGCTGGTGAAGTTACGGATAGATCCATTCTTGTGGACCTCTGCTATCTGGCAGCTTAGGTAACAACAGGGTCTTTTTAACTTACTCTAATGGCACTTAGAAATTTGGCATGATCTCATAATATCTTTACTGCACTTCAAATGGAATATTTAGTAAATTCTCTATCTACCGAAGTTGTCAGACATGAGACCAATATGTTTCAAAACATACAAAGCCTATTTTGAAAAGTTAAAGATGACAGTTTTCTATTAAATTTACTTAATGAAGTTAGAAGTTACTTTGCTTCTGAATGACAGGTGTATCAACTTGAGAGGACCTTCCTTGAGCTGCTGGTGACAGCACCATGGTCCAGACACCTGCCAAACCTGCAATCCTCTTCAGGGACTTAGTCCTAAGGAAATAATCAAAGAAGTAGATAAAGTTTTCTCAACAAAGATGTTCATTTCATCATTATTTACAAGAAAAATATTGGAAAAATAATTGTCCGTCAATTAGTGACATAGTCAAGAACTGTGGCAAATTCATAAAATGGAAGATTGTTCACACTGAAAGGATGTGAACAAAGGGTTTTTAGTAACATGGTAGGGATAGTTATGATATAAAATTAAGTGAATCCTAAGATTTAAATGTGCACATACAATATAATCTCAATCACATGAAAGTATTTATGTATTAACATGACAGAACAGAGGGAAATTACTTCAAACTTTTAAGAGCGGTTAACCATAGGGGATGGAATTCCTTCTTATACTGCTCTGATTTTGCCCAGACTTCCTATAATGGGCATGTATTAATTTGTACTCTGAAAAAAAAATCATCATTTGGATTGAAAGCACAAAGAAATGGGAAAATGGAAAGAACTACCATTGGCCTGGAAATCAGAAGATAAAGGATTTGGGTCAGAGTCCTGGCTTACCCTTTGAGCCAGGAAAAATTTATTTTTTCTTTGAGCCTTAGGTTTCTTACCTATAAAATGTGACTAGGAACCCAGCCTGTCTCCCTTTCGGAGTTGATGTGAAGATTTAGCAATTATGTCAGCACAGGGGCTGATCCCAGGAGCCATTCAAAGTTTGAAATGCGAAGTGCCTACACCAAGATTCTAGGGACAATGTCCTGCCTTCCCCACTAGTGCAGAGTGAATGCGAGAAGGTAACTGAAGCGGAAGGGAAGTCCACAGGTGCAGTAACTCCTCTGAACACCCTGTCCTGGACCCAAGGAAGTGGGTCTTCCGGTGTCTGCTGGTTGTGGGCCCAATCCTGACTCATTCATGCCTTAGAACTTTGGTGGTAAGATGGGAGAGACCTCAGTGATCATCCAGTATTAATACTTATTTTATGGTTGTATTTATTGAAAATTCACAATGTGTCAGGCACTGTGGTTGGTGACTTTTGCTAATTTTGTTCATCCGCTCCACCCAACAAATATTTATTGTGCACAAACTCCATTTGTATATGGCAGGATTTCCCCATTCCTTACCCCTTTTGTAGGACCCATCATGTACCCACTCCGCTTTTGGTATGAGTGAGACTCACACCAAGCTAGGTAACAGGAGTGACACAAACTGAAGGAAAGAAAGAGACCGCGACTTTTGTGGCATAAAAATGTATACACGACAAATTAAGAGACAGCCAGGACTGTGGTAAAAAACCCTAAATGTCTCATGGGTACTTGACCTTGAGGCTGTACTTCAGCCTCCTTCATGTTCATGCATTTCAAATTGTCTCTGGCTCCACCCAAGAGAAAACAAGAGGGCACCCAGTGATCAATAACCAGGACCAGATGCAGGGGATGAAGGAAGGCTCTGATGCGAGGGAGCAGGGAGGTTAAAACACCACAGTGCTTGGGGGTTGGTAAAGGGGGAGGAAGTCTCCAGGGAAGAGGTTCCCAGGCAGACTGAGAGAGGGGCACCTACCTGGGCAGCAGCAAGGGTTGAGAACAAAGGTCATCATGACCTTTGTGGCACAGAGGAGAGGCAACCTGAACGGGGCAGAGGATCCATTTTTTTTTTAAGATTTTATTTATTTATTTGACAGAGAGACAGCCAGCGAGAGAGGGAACACAAGCAGGGGGAGTGTGAGAGGAAGAAGCAGGCTCCCAGTGGGGGAGCCTGATGCGGGGCTTGATCCCAGGACTCCGGGATCAGGCCCTGAGCTGAAGGCAGATGCTTAATGACTGAGCCACCCAGGCGCCCCAAGAGGATCCATTCCTGCTCCCTCCGCTATAGTGGACACTGTGGACATGGCAATGGGTGACTTGAACCCAAGGAAAAGAACTGTAAATCCTTAGTGGTGACTACTTGGCTCATCCTCAGACTGCTGCTTTTGTTCAGTTATGATCTCTGCTGCCTTGCCTTCCTGAAATCCAGGCTATAATAAGCGGGTCACAGTTAGATGAAGAAATTGAGGCTTAAAGGGTCAAAGTACAATGTGAGGATTGTTTAGATCCTTATTCAAAGAAACTGTAAGAAAAAAAGAAAAGAAAGAAAAGATTGGGACATTAGGAGACAATTGGAAATTCCAAATTTGGAAATGAGTAGATATTTGAGTGTATTAAGAAATTACTGAAAAATTTTATACATGGTGATGGTATTATGTTTAAAAATGTCATTACCTTTGAGAGATACACTGTATTTTTTTTTTATAGGTGTAATGACAACAGTGTCTGGAAAATAAAGAAACTAGCTGATCAATTCCTGTGACAGAATATTGGCAATAATCATTCCCTGGGGGAAGGGACATAATAAGAGACGCGGAACAGGATTTCTAGCAGCAAACTGAGGTAAAACTTTCCTCATTTTGTTCTTATTGTTTTATATTAAATTAGGGCTGCCAGATAAAACACAGTTTGCCCAGTAAAATTTCAATTTCAGATAATCAATGGAAACTGGAAACTCTTTTTAGTAAAAGTATATATACTTATACTAAAAATATATGTCTTTTAAATGTATGTATTTTTATGTATGTTTATATATATATTTATGAAAGTATTGTTTATCTGAAATTTGAATTGATTTGGGCATCTGAATATTGATTTGCTAAATCCGGCACCCCTACAGTAAGGCATGGGGGCGCCACTTGTGAAACAGGACTTTGGACTTCTAGGCCCTTTAGTTTTCTTTCTTGGAAGATGGTTGAATTTTCTTTTCTTTATTCAATCTCCTGGTTGTGTGTGTCTATCTAATACTATAGCATTATACTGTAAGTAATCTCTACACCCAATGTGGGGCTTGAACTCATGACCCAGAGATTAAGAGTTGCAAACTCTACCAACTGAGCCAGCAAGAAGTCCACTTATAGCATTATATTTAAAAAGATGACCTACTTTACATTAGCACCAACGGAATATAAGAGTATTTATTTCCCTCTGTTCTCATCAATGTCAGACATCATCCGCCTTTAAGTTTTGCTAATCTTCAGGACACAAAGTTTGAGAATTGCCAGTTTAGAATACTTTTTAAATGAGACGAACTTTTCTTTTGTGATGCCTAGCATCAAGGTTTTCTTTAAAATAATTCTAAATATTATTCTACATTATAAAAATTTGCACCATGAAATGTAATGACTTACAACACACTAGCCATTTTTAAGTTCCAAGAGTGGATTTCCTAGCTTCTCCCAACAAAACTGAGCTTTTCTGTGGATACTCAAGTCAACGCTCAAGAATTTCAAATTAGCTTTAGTAAAAGCAAATATTTATACTTAAAAGGAAAATATTTGAACCCAGAACTCATTAAGATAAAAAAATTTAATAAACTGAAGATGTGTTGTTTGTTGATGCCCCTAAAGCCAACATCTAGGTCAGATTACTCATATTGATTTAAATAGTATTCCCATTAGCTTCATGTAACCGTGTTTGTAATTATTGCAATAAGGGATTAAAAAAAAAAACTAGTCTCTTTAATCTATGTTTCCACAAAAAGCTGTTGAAAGAACACATTTCTGCTCAGTTGCTTTTTCCTTTGCTTAAAAAATAAAAGTACCAGGAATCCCACCCCACCCTGCTGCTGGGTAACAGTCCATCATTTCTTATTCTTGGATCAAATGCAAGCATTCACGCCTGGGAAGACATGTTACAACGAGCGGGATCTTGGTCAGTACAAAAAACAAAAAATGGCTAAAAAGAGAGTTCAATTTATTTTCAAATTCTATGGCTGAATTCCTATAATTCCTCACTGGTAAAAACATTGGCAAGCCACTACATTTTACTTAGGATTGGATTTACTTCTTTGGTGTCTGCCTAGACGTGCCATTGAGAGCTATTTGTGGCTAGCTTTTTAAGAGACCAGACGGGCCTCAAATGGAATGAATACTGACCCTGATGTACAATGTACAAGGAAAGATTGGAGAGAGAATTGAATACTTGAGCTTTTTAAAATAACTCAGCACAGCCCATTTGGACTTCAAAGTTTTAATATTTGGCAAACCAAAAAGGTTACTTCTCAAAATGAACAAACTTACAGCTGAAACCTTTCCTTTTATTTTGATATTAAAACAGGAGTTACGCATCTTATCAAAATTCTTATCTAATCAATCAATTCAATCAACCTCAAAAATAAAATCACCGTGGATCCAGACATACTCAGTGGTCGTCCCTTCCTCAAGCCTCATCAACCCTCAACCTAATTAAGCCTCTAGAAACTAATACATCCCCCCAAAGTAATCACTCCCTCTGCAAAATTATCAAACTCCTTCTCCCAAGCATTCCTGGTCATGCAGTTAACCACTAACTATGGTCCAGCAATCACCCATGAAACAAAGTCACTGTGGTAGAGACCGATAATATTTCAAAGTTTATACATTCTGATTATTTTCATTTGGGGGATGGATTCCTATATTGTATGGTACCACAGCAATAATTTTTGAGAAAGACTGATGAACTGGGTCAAAGAACCGTTTCCTCCGTCTTCTGTCGTCTTGTTCCTGTTGCTACATCTTGTTCATTTTGAAAGCTTGGGCCAGGAGACGGGGGATTGACTTTGAAATACAAGGAATGTGAGACAGGAGGGCTGGAATAGACATAGCCATTGTTCCGAAAGAAAACAACTAATGTGATTATTAACTTAACAATTACATTAGGATCATGTCATCCATAATATAAAATGATAAGGTTGCCATTACTCAGAGGAAAAGCAAGGGAGCAGAGGATGGTCTAACAAGAAGGTGGGCTTGTTCAAAAGGATTCTCTGTGCCAGTCTGCTCTCAGTTACCCTGAGGAGCTACGGTTGGCTTAGCAACATCATCTTTATTGTCAAGGTATTTTCAGAACTATCATACTCTTTCCATTGTTGATGACGCTCTAGACACAGTTGGGTAAAGTTGGGCAGTTTTGGCATAGGAGAAAGGACTGGGACTCTTTGGGCTGGAGGGGAACTATCTAGAAGAACGATCCTCACATACAGAAGCAAGGAGTTTGGGTGCATCTCATGTAGAGGCACGAAGCCCAATTAGGAGTGCAGGTAGAAGTTACTGGAGAATACGGGCTAGCATAATTTGAGCAGGAATTTGCTAGAGCTAAACAAAAAAGCTAGAATCTGGATGTCTTGAACTCTTTGTCCCTGGAGGTGTCCAAGCAAATGCCAGTTGATTAGGGGGAGGGTCATTGGAGAGGAACTGCATGCATCCTGTATAGGGTTGAACAAGAAACCCCCCCCACAAAGCCTCTTCTAACAATGATATTGCAAGGCTCCCCTAAATGTCTGAAGTTTGTTTAAATGGCCACTAGATGTCATTTGTGTATATGCAATAGCAAGATTGTTCCCCTACTGGTGCCAAGTGGAAATCAGGAACAGGACTAACATAAGGATGTGAAATTTAATTAACAAAATATGCATCCTTAGGCAATTCATTCTTAATAAATATAAGAAAATGTAAATACCACTTGAAGCACAACCTTCCAACTTCCAAGATCTATTCTCAAAATTGGACTCACTTTCTAAATTCTCTTTTTAAATAAGTCAGCCAATGATCAAAACATTTCATAGAACTTGCCATAAAAATGCATCTATTCATCTGCTAAAATCTCTGAGTATCTCATTTACCTTGTGTGTCTATTGCTCTATATAGGGACCATGTCTTACTCTGTTCCACACGGCACAAAACACTGTGCAGCATTCATGATACCACCACTACTAGTATCGAATCGTTCCATCGTGCTGCCATTTATACAGTACTTATCTATAGTAACTAATTGGTGTAAAATCAAGTGGTTAGGTGTAAAATATGAAGAAATAGACTGGGAAAGGTTAAGCAGCCCACCCAAGGTCACAGGGAAGGAAATACTTCCCAATTTTTGTCCTGCTGAGCTACGGAGTCTCAGGAAGTGCTCCCAAGTTTCCATGTCTTGGACGGTCACAGGGTACTGTAGCATATGAAAGACATTGAGAAGTCCTGGAACAAAGAATCATGTCAAATGCTAACCCTCAAAGTCTTCAAATATATTTAGCCTCTATCTGTCTGTCTATTTCTCTATCACCTTTCTTTTTTCAGAATGTGAGTTATTATCTCACCAAATATTAGCTTTTCTAGTGGGAATTCCTGTATATGATGAGTATCAAATTCAAGCTCTATACGCCTTTTGCAGTTAACTTACTAGCATGTTTCATAATGTGAAGTGCATTGAGAAAAAATAGCCTCAATTTTCTCATAGCTAAAAAGAAATTTAGTGTATCGGAATAGATTGTTCCCAGCCAAAAGCTCTCTATGTGGAGAACTTGTCTTTGTCTCTTCTTAGTACTTTGGGCAAACTGAATCTAATAAAGAAGTCCAAAATGGACATTTCCACTTCCTCCTTGTTCCTGTGACTCTCCTGGGGAATCCAAGAGGGATGGCCACAGTGCTGGGAGCGCCCTCTCTCCTCCGGGTACTGACTGTGTAGCTTAGACACAGCATAGGCCGTTCAGCTTGCTGTCATGGTTCTTCTCTCCTCATGTCTAGCACATGTTCAGAATGTCTTTGTGTATTCAATTAGAGATTTATTGTCTGGAATCTGTTGAAACTCTCAGATCTATGACTAAAACTCAGAAGATATATTCTGAAAGTTAAACATTCCCTGAAAATGGACTGAAGGGCAAGAGAGCATTCTGGATAACTTCACTTGTCCAGCTATAATGATCAAAAGTCCTTTTTCCCATACGCTGAGAACCACAGAGGAGCCCTCCGTCACTGGGTGAAACGTTTCCGAGGCACCAGGTTCCTCACAGCAGCCTTCACATCCTTGTTCCTGAGGCTGTAGATGATGGGGTTGAGCATGGGGGTGACCACCCCATAGAAGAGGGGGATGAGCTTGTCTGAAAGGTCTTCTTTGTCTGCCCCCAGGGCATCCTTAGACTTGGGCTTCCCATACATGAAAAATAAGGTCCCATAGAAGATGACCACCACAGTGAGGTGAGCAGAGCAGGTGGAGAAGGCCTTTCTCCTCCCCTCAGCTGAGGGGATCCTCAGGATGGTAGTAATGATGAACACATAAGAGACAGAGATGAACAGAACTGGGACCCCCAGGAAGATCACATTGGTCACCCCCATGCTGATGACATTGGTGGAGATGTCAGTACAGGCCAACTTCAGGATAGCCAGGATCTCACAGGTGAAGTGGTTGATGACATTGTCCCCACAGAAAGGCAGCTGAATTGTCAAGGATGTGTGTACCACAGAGGCAGTCCCACCAACAGCCCAGGAGCTGACAGCCATGGGCACGTAGGCAGCCTTGCTCATGACCACAGGGTACCTCAGGGGGTTACAGATGGCCACATAGCGATCAAACGCCATCATGCTCAGAAGCACACACTCTGTCCCTGCCATGGCAAAGGAGAGAAACATCTGTATGGCACAGGCTGAGAAGGAGATGGTTTTTCTGGGGGTCAGGAAGCTGTCAAGAATGAGGGGGACTGAGGAGGTTGTGTAGCAGATGTCCAGGAAGGAGAGGTTCCCCAGGAAGAAGTACATGGGTGTGTGCAGGCGGGAGTCAAGGACGGTCACCAGGATGAGGACCCCGTTGCCCAGCAGGATCACCAGGTACATCAGGAGGATGAGCACAAAGAATATTTTCTCCAGCCGTGGGTGGGCTGAGAGTCCCAGGAGAATGAACCCCGCCACAGGGGAGGACCAATTGGCTTTTTCCATGTGCTATCCCTTCTGTCATCAGCAAAGTACAAAGGCAGGACAGGAGGCTTTCTTGAGAAGAGTCTCAGCCATCTGGTATACCATCACTCCGAGCTACATAATAGAGCATATGTGTATAAGAGATAAGTGACTGAAAGAGGCAATAGGTGGGAGTCTGCTTAGCTGTTCGATGAGAGAAGGTCAGGGCTGCAACAGAGCTTACAGATATTAGACTGAGGTCCAGAGAGGGGAAGTGACCTGTCCAAGTCTTCTGAGCAAGGTGGTGAGAGAGCCCAGGAGAGATAATCTCTAGTGAAGGAGGCTTTTTCCTCTGCTTTATGATGAGCATGGGAAAATGCTGTAAATTATTTCTTTTTGATGTAAATGCATAGAAATTTCATTTAGTCTGGGCTTTCTTAGATTCTCAGAGAGGAGAATCTCCAAGCTGATCCAATTCTTAAAACTACCACGGTTTCAAGGCTCTTTAAACTTTGAATACTTTTGGAAGGTACCTGTTTAAAAGTGTTAATCCACATGCAGGCAGAATAAAGCCTAGGTAAAAGTTCAGCGTATGAGGGACACTTCCTTAGTCTGCCCACCCTCAGCAGCACAGACCTGACTGTTGTCAGAATTGGCATCTGCCTATTTCAATACATATTAAACACAATGTGTGAGGGAGTTTCCCCCGTGGGGAAGAACGTTATAAAGTACACAGAAGGTGTAATTGGAGTGAGTGGACCCACACTGTGGGATGACAGCCACACAGCTTACTGACCAGTTAACTCAATTCTTTTTTATTTTTTTAGGATTTTATTTATTTATGTGACAGAGAGACAGCCAGCGAGAGAAGGAACATAGCGGGGGAGTGGGAGAGGAAGAAGCAGGCTCCCAGCGGAGAAGCCCGATGTGGGACTCGATCCCGGAACGCCGGGATCACTCCCTGAGCTGAAGGCAGATGGTTAATGACTGCACTACGCTGGCGCCCCAGGTTAACTCAATTCTTAATAACCAGGCTGACTCTAGTTATTGGACATCAGGATACATGGCATTAACACTTAATTGATCTAAGCCAGGAGAGGTCTCCTCCGTAATGCCACCATGGGTTTCATTGTATTTTCTGTGCAAGCCTATGACCCTTCCCTCATCCCTGAATTCAGCTCATGAGTGTGTTCCCATCTGCTCAGTGCAGGTCCACTCTGGGTTCCCCACCATGAAATTCTGCCCCAACTTATCTCCCGTTCCTCCCAGTGGCTCTCCCAGCCCCTCTCTTGTCCCAGAAAAGGCAAAGTAAACATTGCAGTCAGTGCCACAAGCAGGATTCAATAGTGACAAAGATATGCTGTGATTGGAGAGGCCAAGGAGAGTGGCTTCTGTTAGAGAAGCCATCCTGTCCACTCCCGTGAGACAGAGCTGTGCACACAGAAGCTTCTTCCCCTTGGGGCGCCTGGGTGGCACAGCGGTTGGGCGTTTGCCTTCGGCTTAGGGCGTGATCTCGGCATTATGAGATGGAGCCCCACTTCAGGCTCCTCTGCTGTGAGCCTGCTTCTTCCTCTCCCACTCCCCCTGCTTGTGTTCCCTCTTTCACTGGCTGTCTCTATCTCTGTCAAATAAATAAATAAAATCTTAAAAAAAAAAAAAGAAGTTTCTTCCCCTGAACAATGAGTAGTTGGCATGAGTGATGCCCAGGATTTGACCCGCGTGAGAGCTGCAGCCTTGGAAGTCCTTAGTGCCTGCCATGTAGAATTTGCTGAATGAAAGCTGGTTCAATGGGAAGGAAGCGAATGGCTAGGAAGATCTTGCCCACTGAGCCCAGAGCTGGGGGACCTGCCCCTGCCCATGACATGGATATTCTGTGTAGCCCGAGCAAGTCCCCAGGCCTCAGTTTCCCCATGTGCATCATGAAAAGCCTGAACAGGTGCTTCCCAGGGTATCCCAGCTCTGTGGTGGACTTCCCAGCACTGTCCTCACGAGGCAGGGAGCAGTCTTGGGTGAAGGTGACAGCCCCCTCCTGTGTGTGTGTGTGAAGGGGAGATCTGAATGGTTGGTTTCCCATCAAGGTATGGCCAGCAGGAAATAGTGCTGTGTCAGGTCTTGGAAGAGACTCGGGATGGAAGGAAACAAGGAGCTCTGGCACCTACATCCCCAGGTGGACAGGAGTCAAGTCTGTGAGAGTGGGAAAAAAGGGAAATTTTTACCTTTGTGTCTGCATCCTGCAGGTGTGATTCCTCGGCTTATCTAGGGATAGGGCCTTGCTTGTGGCGTGATCACTACTTATCTCTGGAGCCAGCAGGCAGCTAAGAAAAGGAATGTAGTTCGGAGCCCCATGCATCAAACAGCCTCTGGAGAGCAGTTTGTGTAGAAAAACATAAACTGGAAAAACCCATATAATTCAGCACTTCTACCTCTGGGGAAAAGTTCTAAAGGAACAGTGAGAGTGGAGGGCCAGTATCTCTCAATAAAGCCATTCATCACAACCATATTTGTGAATGAATATAGGAAACATAACTGTTTACCAGTAAATGCCTAATGCTGTCATTTCATATAATGGAATATTAAACATTAAAGTTACATTTATAATTTTTACACTAGTACATCATTACGCTTCAATGATAAAAGAGAATGGAAAATTGTACACACTGTTTTGATCTCTATTAGGTAAACAATATATGTGGATAAAAGTGACTGAGAAGAAATTATAGCAAAGTCAATTGGGGAAGGGATTCCTCTTTCTGCCTCTTCAATATTATCAAATTTTCTTTTCTTTTTTTAACATTTGATTTATTTACTTTTAGAGAGAGCAGGCATAGGAGTTGGGGGAGTGGAGGGGCAGATGGAAAGGGAGAGAACCTCAGGCAGACTCCTTACTCAGAGCTGGACCAGGGCTTGATCTCACAACCGTGAGATCATGACCTCAGCTGATATTAAGAGTAGGAAGCTTAACCAACGGAGCCACCCAGACGCCCTAATACTATGAAGTTTTCAATACAAAGGGCAGAATTACTTTGTATTTAGGGAAAAACATTCTCAGTACAATAACCGCCCCCACTCACATTTTACTTTCCAAAGCTTCAGTTCCTGCCCTGCCATCACCTAAAACTGTGGTTTAGAGAAGAAGATGGCTCTTCTCTCTCTCTCTCTTTCTTTTTTTAGATTTTATTTATTTATTTGAGAGAGAAGGAGAGCATGATATGGGGGAGGGTCAGAGGAAGAAGTAGATTCCCTGTTGAGCAGGGAGCCCGATGTGGGACTTGGTCCTGGGACTCCGGGATTATGACCCGAGCCAAAAGCAGATGCTTAACAGACTGAGCCACCCAGGGGCCCAAAGATGGCATTTCTGACCTATGGTCACAAGGTCAAGAGTAGCCTAATGCTGCATCTCAATACCTAGTCACTCACCTCAGTTCAGCTCATCATGTGGACATTTTGCATCTTGCATCATCACAGGAAGATGGGGGAGTCCGCTACAATAAGATACCTTGAGGGAGAGACCAAATTCACATAACTTTATATGCTATGTTGTACATCTCACTGTGTCAGATTTATAAATTAAACTTTATCATGGGTACATGTGTATAGGAAGAAACAGGATACAAAGAGTCCAGTGTTATCTGTGGTTTCAGGCAACCACTGTGGTCTTGGGGAGTATCCCCTGTGAATAAGGGGTAGAAAGAAAGTGAGGAAAACAGAACTAATCACGGACTGGGAATCACAAACAGAGTTGGGACCCAGCTTGTCTGTCTGATCACCCTCTGACCCTGAGGAAGTCTCAATCTCTGGGAAATTTCATCAGGATGAGGGGTGGAAATCAGGCTGCCTTCCTCCCAGGGCTCTGGGCTCCTCCCGGGGAAGAGCAGTGTCAGGGCAGGGGCTTGGTCACTGGTGAGCTGTGCAGAGCAGGAGGGACGGCCTGGGCTTAGCCTCAGCTGTTCCTTCTGCTCCAGCATCAGCTGCTCACAGTCGGTTGCAGCTGGAAGGTGCTTGGAGCAGAGGCAGGGTGAGGAGGAAAGTCCACCTTTGGAAAATGCTCTGCAGAAGTCATGGCCACCACCCCTGTCCCCACCACAGCGCAGCCCTCCCCACCTGCATCCTGCTTGCAGCCTCTTCACTGAGTCTTCTGATCCCAGACACATTTCTCAGCTCCTCACTGTGCCCTGGGCCAGATCCTGGATGCCAGACAAAGACCCAGACACTCCCCTGCTGGACTTCCTTTACCTCTGAGACCGTCTTTCTCCTTCTTCCCCAAAAGTTGCCTCCCTGTGGCAATGTTAGATTCCGGTGGGGTTTCTCTCACATCCTTCCTTCTAGACGTGCAGGTTGAGTGGGTGCCTCAGCCACAGAGTCTTCATGGAGAGGACCTGTCACCCTGGTCTGAGGCCCAGAAATCCCAAGGGTACATTTTCCCAGCAGTGAGAGGAGTCCTCAAGCAGCAGCTGTGAACTCCTACAGGTACCCTGTTAAACCCAGAAGCAATTTAAAGTTTGGAATGTCAAGTGTGCAGAGGGTACGGGCCCTAGGCATACCTGGGACCTCCAGGGACCATCTCCCTGTCCCAATTAGAGGTAACGAGTGGGACACGGTCAAGTGGAGATGGAGAAGAGTGTATAGCAGATGGTGGCTTCCTCCTGAGCTTTCCCCAGGCTCCCAGAGAAGCCAGTGCTCAATTCGGGGCCAGAGTATGTTGTCCCCATGCTGAGTCCTAGACATCCAGAATGGGGAGGCAGGACGAATGTCTAACAACAGCAACAGGCAGAACTGGCTACATTCAGTGAGGCGCTCCCATGTGCCAGTCACTGTGCCAAACACTTCACAAACATTCATTTAAACATGTCTCCACTTCCTCACGAGCACAGGTTATTTCTTGTCATTTTGATTCTTGGCTCTGACTGTGTGAAGTGGTATCTCACTGCGGGTTTAATTTGCATTTCCCTGACGCTAGTGATGTTGAGCATCCTCTCGTGTCTGTTAGACATCTGCAGGTCATCTTTGGAGAAATGTCTATTCATGTCCCCTGCCCATTTTTAATCAAATCATTTGTTTTCTTGGTGTTGAGTTGTGCATTCTTTGTATATTTTGGATAGTATCCAAATATGTTGTTTGCAAATATCTTCTCCCATTCTGTAGGTTGCCTTTTCGTTTAGCTTATGGTTTCCTTTACTGTGTAAAAGCTTTTTAGCTCAGCGAAGTCCAAGAGTTTTATTGCCTTTGTTTTGTTTGTCTGAGGAAACATATCCTGAAATATGTTGTTGAGGCTGATGTACAAGAGATTGTTGCCTATGTTTTCTTTTAGGAGTTTTATGGTCAGGTCTTACCTTTATGTCTTTAATCTACTTTTATTTCATATTTGTTTATGATATAAGAAAGTAGTCCAGTTTTTATTATTTTGCATGTAACTCTCTAGTTTTCTCAACCCATTTATTGAGGAATTGTCTTTTCCCCATTGTGTATTCTTGTCTCCTTTTGTTGTAGATTAATTGACAAGATAAGCATGGGTTTATTTCTGGGTTTTTTATCCTGTTCCATTAATCTATGTGTCCATTTTTGTTCCAGTATCATATTGTTTTGATCACTACAGCATTGTAGTATAGCTTGAAATGTGGTATTAACTCCCTAGTTTCTTATTCCAGGGAATAGACTTTGAAAGGTTAAACAATTTACCAAAGACCACATCTTTTTTGAATGGCAGAGCTGGATTCCAGTCTCCATACATCTGATTCTCTTTATCATCATTGATTGCATCCTCCTTCTCGACCTCATCATCATGATTGTATCCCATTAGGAGGTATTACTTGTACCTGAAGAAAAATTTGAAAGGTATAAATGAATATAGATTAAAAATTAAGCCCCTATCTTGTCATAAGTATGTTCCTTTAAGGCAACCCATGTTAGCAATGTCCTTATGCTTTTTTTTTCAGAGATATTCTATGAATATTGTTCAGTGAGAAAATCAAGTTAAGACAGTGACAAATTTTGCACAACAATGTCCTGTTTTAATATCTTGATATTCTCACTGAACAATATATCTTGGGTATATGTATCTGAAAAAATCTGTAATACTGCCTCTATTTTTTTTAAAGATTTTATTAATTAGAGAGAGAGAGCTTGAGTGTGGGGATGGGCAGAGGGAGAGGGAGAAGCAGAATCCCCGAGCAGAGAGCCCCATTTGGGGCTTGTTCCCAGGACCCTGAGGTCATGACTTGAGCCCAAGGCATATGCTTAACCCACTGAGCAAGACAATAGACTGCATTATTCTTTTTAATGGCTGCCTATGTTCCATTGTAAGTTTGTGCCATCATTTAATTAACCAGCATAATACTGATGGACATTTAGATCTTCCAAACTTTTCCAATCTTACGCTATTATAATCAATGCTACAACACATTTCCTCACACATTCATAATTTAGCACATAGTAAAAATACAACTGTTTATGTACGTTTGTAATTTTGATAGGCATTGCCAAATTTACACATTCCTCTCATTAGCATATGAACATGTCCGTTTCTACACTCTGCTAACATACTATTTTAGTCTCTTAAGAGCTCTTTTTGGTCTTTGTCAATCTGAAAGAGTAGAAGTGATATCAGGCTGTAGTATTTAATACTTAAGGAATTGAACATGTGAAAAATAGCACAGGTATGTAAAAGCATATGAGAGTACATTAAACTCATACATTTAACTTAAAGAATAACAAAGTAATAATCTCCTAATTCAAGGAGTACAACATTGCCAGTACCTTGAAAGCTCCCTGGTTATTCCTTCCCAGTCCATCCTCTCCCTGTCCTCCCAGAGATAACCACATTCCTGATTTTAGTTAATCATTTCCTTGTTTTTCTTGAGTTTTATGACCTATGCATATATCCTTAAATAGGCTAGTTTAGGCTTTCCTTTCTCTAAACTCAATATAAATTGAACCCTTATAGGTATTCTTTTTGACTTGTTTCTTTAGTCAATATTATGTGAGATTCATTCATATTTATGAGTATAGCTAAATTCATTAATTCGTATTGCTAAATTCCATTATATGAATGTAGCACAGCTTATGTAATGATGGATTACTACTTTGATGGATAATTGAGTTGCCTCCTAGCTGAATGCTGCTATAAATATTTTATACATTTCTCCTTGGTACAGATATGTCTAGTTGTCCTGCTTGCATTTGTGACCCACCCTTTCTCCAGTGATCTGTAACACATCAAATCTGTTATATATCAAATCTCCAAACATGCATGGGTCCATTTCTGAGATCTGTATTCTTTTAACAAATTTTTATTTTATTTAAATTCGATTAATAACATAGAGTGTATTATTAGTTTCAGAGGTAGAGTTCAGGGATTCATCAGTTGCATATAATACCCAGTGCTCATTACATCAGGTGCCCTCCTTAATGCCAATCACTCAGTTACCCCATTCCCCCCTCCCACCTCCCCTCCCGCAACCTTCAGTTTGTTTCCTGCAGTTAAGAGTATCTTAAGGTTTGTCTCCCTTTCTGTTCTTGTCTAATTTTGTTTTTCCCTCCCTTCCCCTATGATCCTCTGTTTTGTGTCTTACAATCCACATATGAGTGAAATCACAGGATAATTGTCTTTCTCTGATTGACTTATTTCGCTTAGCATAATACCCTCTAGTTCTAGCCACATCATCGCAAATGGTAAGATTTCTTTTTTCTTGAAGTCTGAGGAATATTCCGTTGTATATATATACCACCTCTTCTTTTCCATTCATCTGTTGAGGGATGTCTGGGCACTTTCCATAGTTTGGCTATTGTGGACATTGCTGCTAAAAATATTGGGGTGCAGGTTTGTATCCTTTGGGTAAATACCTGGTAGTGCAATTGTGGGGCCTAGGGTAGCTCTATTCTGAACTTTTTGAAGAACCTTCAAACTGTTTTCCAGAGTGGCTGTACTAGGTTGCATTCCCACCAACAGTGTAAGAGGGTTCCTTTCCTCTCATCCTCACCAATGTCTGTCATTTCCTGACTTGTTAATTTTAGCCATTCTGACCAGTGTGAGGTGGTATCTCATTGTGGGTTTGATCCGTATTTCCCTGATGCCAAGCGATGTTGAGCAGTTTTTCATGTGTCTGTTGGCCATTTGTATGTCTTCTTTGGAGAAATGTCTGTTCATGTCTTCTGCCCATTTCTTGACTGGATTATTTGTTCTCTGGGCTTTGACTTTGATAAGTTCTTTATAGATCTTGGATACTAGCCCTTTATCTGATACGACATTTGCAAATACCTTCTGCCATTCTGTAGGTTGTCTTTTGGGTTTTGACTGTTTCCTTTGCTATGCAAAAGCTTTTTATCTTGATGAAGTCTCAATACTTCATTTTGGCTTTTGTTTCCCTTGCCTTTGGAGATGTGTCTAGCAAGAAGTTGCTTGGACGAGGTTGGAGAGGTTGCTGCCTGTGTTCTCCTCTAAGATTTTGATGTGTTCTTGTCTCACTTTAGGTCTTTCATCCATTTTGAGTTTATTTTTGTGTTTGGTGTAAGAAAATGGTCCAGTTTCATTTTTCTACATGCAGCTGTCCAATTTTCCCAGCACCATTCGTTGAAGAGACCGTCTTTTTTCCATTGGATATTCTTTCCTGCTTTGTCGAAGATTAGTTGACCATAGAATTGAGGGTCCATTTCTGGGTTCTCTATTCTGTTCCATTGATCTATGTGTCCATTTCTGTGCCAGTACCGTACTGTCTTGAGAGTTAAAGCATTATTATATAGCTTGAGGTCCAGAACTGTGATGCCACCAGCTTTGGTTTTCTTTTTCAACATCCCTCTGGCTATTCGGGGTCTTTGCATGGAAATTTTAGGATTATTTGTTCCAGCTCTGTGGAAAATGTTGATGGTATTTTGATAGGGATTGCATTGAATGTGTACGTCGCTCTGGGTAGCATAGACATTTTAACAATATTTGTTCTTCCCATCCATGAGCATGGAATGTTTTTCCGTTTCTATGTGCCTTTCTCAATTTCTTTCATAAGTGTTCTATAGTTTTCAGAGTATGGATCCTCTGCCTGTTTGGTTAGGTTTATTCCTAGGTATCTTAAGGTTTTTGGTGCAGTTGTAAATGGGATCAATTCCTTAATTTCTCTTTCTTCTGTCTCATTGTTTCTGTATAGAAAAGCAACTGATCTCTGTGCATTGATTTTATACCCTCCACTTTGCTGAATTCCTGTATGAGATCTAGCAATTTTTGGGTAGAGTCTTTTGGGTTGTCCACATAGAGTATCACGTCATCTGCGAAGGGTGAGAGTTTGACTTCTTCTTTGGTTATTCAGAAGCCTTTTCTTTCTTTTTGTTGCCTGATTGCTGAGGCATGGACTTCTAGTACTGTGTTGAACAACAGTGGTGAGGGTGGACATCGCTGTCATGTTCCTGACCTTAGGGGAAAAGCTCTCAGTTTTTCCCCATTACGAATGATATTCACTGTGGGCTTTTTGTGTATGACTTTCATGATATTGAGGTATGTTCCCTAGATCCCTACACTGTGGAGAGTTAATCAAGAAAGGACGCTATATTTTGTCAATTGCTTTTACTGCATCAATTGAGAGGATCATATGGTTGTCCTTTCTCTTCTTAATGTGATGTATGGGATCTCTATTCTTTTCCATTGGTTTATTTGCCTGTTGCCCTGTTGATGTTATGCTGCCCGAATCGATATTGCTTTATAGTAGAGTTTGGTATCTTGTAGAGTAAGTCCTTTTATCCCCACCCCATACACCGTCACAGGTGTTATGGCTGTTTTTAGTCCTTTGTTCTTCTCTATTTATTATGGAGCCAACTTCTTAAATTGTAGAATAATTATTTTGGGGATTTAAAAATTGAATATGTAGATCAACTTGAGGAGAACTTTTATGTCCATAGTGAAATTTCTGGCCCATGAATAGGAAATACTTCTCTGTTTTACCATTATTCANCATTGTAGAATAATTATTTTGGGGATTTAAAAATTGAATATGTAGATCAACTTGAGAACTTTTATGTCCATAGTGAAATTTCTGGCCCATGAATAGGAAATACTTCTCTGTTTTACCATTATTCAAAACATGTTCTTATTAACAATGTCATGCATAAACGTCTTGGAGATCTTTTGCCAGATTTGCCCCTGCATGACGATATTTATAATTACACATTAATATGAATATATCAACATTTTATATTTAAAAAGGTAAACATGCATGTTTATATTTAAATGTATAAATATTTAAATGTTTAATCGTTTTTAAACATAAATATTTCTATTTATTGATATTCTTTAAAATATTTTATAACCTGTTGCTGGAATATAGAAATGCAATAGATTTTTTTTGTACATTGAGTTAGTGTTGAGAAACACTCTGTCAAATATAATATATCTCAAAGCTTTTTTAGATTTTGTATGTAGTAGGCAATAATAACACCAGTGGAAATGACAACTTTCGTCTCCCTTCAAAATTGATGGTCTTGTCTCTTTTCTGGTCCTACTACACTGGCGGGACATCCAGTTCAATGCTGAGCATTCTTTTGTTTTGTTTTGTTTTGTTTCGTTTTATCTGAATGGGTGTTGTCTTTTAAAAAGCTTTTCCTGCTTCTCTTGATATAATCATGTGATTTTTCTTATTTAGCCTGTTAATGTGCTGATTGCATTGACTGATCTTTGGCTAGTGAACCAGCCTGTCATTCCTGAGTGAAGGAGAGCCCTCTTGCTGCTGGAGAGCAGGAGTTTCAGCTCCCCACTAAGGCTCTGCTGATTCCCTGCTGACTGGCAAGGGCAGGGATACATTTTTACTACTGCCATGTCCTCTGCTGACATCATGGGAAGAGTGGCCTCACTGCCACAGCCACAATACCTGACTCTTTTTTAGACCCTCTCTGATACCACCCAAGTGGGAAGGACCAGGGGCACCTCATTACACAAGGTAGAAGGTGAAAGTGCAGGCTTCCCACATGGTCTCCACTGACACCTGGAGTGGAGATTTGTCATCGTGCAGTGGAGATAAAAGTCCCACCTCCCTGCTCAGCCTCCTCTGATGCCACATTGGATTTAGGACTTTTGCATCAGTGTTCATGGACAGTGTAGACCTGAAGAGAGTTTATTGCTTTTCTTTTATTTGAAAAAGAGCCTGGCATTTGACTAAGACTGGTTTGCAGTTTCTTGTATGTCAACTGAGAATGATCTACTGTAAGTGAAATTGCAGGTGGAGAATGCAGTGGCCAGCAAGAGAGGGAGACCAGATAATGATGCTTCTACTTTGGGTTTTGTTATTGTCAGGATTCCCTAGGCTGCTAGACAGAGAACTTACTCCAACCACGTTAATCCCACAATAAGGTGTAATGTTCATGCAACTACGTTCAAGGGTGGATTCAGTTCAAGGCTCAGCTGGAATTAGGGACTCAACATGTCATTAGGACTTGGGTCCCTTCATCTGTTTCTTCTCTCTATTGTCTTTTCCTGGCTTCATTTTACACTCTGGCGGGCAGACTTCCTCAGTCTTCCCTGGGAGGGAAGACGGTTGTCAGCAGCCTGATTAGGGTTCTTCTCTTGGAGTCTCCAGATGAGAACCGAGCCCTGGCCAACACCTAGACTGCAGCCTGGTGGAGGACTTGGTCAAACTCCTGACTTACAGAAACTGCAAGATGATAAGTGTGTGCTGCTTGAAGCTAATAAGTTGGTGGTGATCTGCTGAGCAGCACAGAAAGCTAATAAGGGCCCTTTTCTCTGCTTGCTCCAATTACAAGTGTCCTGGGGAATGGCTCTGTTGAGTTTCACTTAGGTTACATGCCTTCCATTAGACCGATTGCTGTGCCAAGAGTTGGTGTTCTATGATGGGTAGCTGCACTGAATGACATAAGAGTGAGAGGGAGCAGATTCCCCCCAAAAAACAGTAGGTGTACTGTGCAGGATGTAGCTGACTCCTGTGCTGGCATTCTTAGGGAGTCCAGCTGTGAGTTGTGAGTGCTAATGGCAGACGTTGCAAATCGGCCGCCTCTAGCCAAATCTGGCTATGGAACAAATTTTGTATGGCCCTCATAATACTTACCGTGATACCAGAGGTGAACATGGAACCTGCAGCTGGGACAGCTGCTCTGCATCCCCTCCCCCACTCCCACATTCCTTCCTGGCAGCACTTGACTGGGATCCAGGAAGGTTATCTGCTGGAAGAGGCAGTCAGCTCCTGCTTCACACCTGGTCCTTTCCCACAGTCTGGCATCTAAAATGCTCTGATTTAACCTATGTGGGTGACTACATTCTTGCCCTGTTGTTTGTGACCATCTGGGATTTTTGATTTGGTCCTGTTGGTAAAGACTTTCATTGGAGACTGTAATCTCTTCAAGATTTTAGGGATCATCCTAACCTGAGATAAATGGTCACTAGTTGTAATGAGGTGGAAAGTAATCAGCACGTAAGCAGAGCTCTGAAAGCCTCCATTTGTCAGTGGGCTATTCTAGAGTCTTTGCTTACCTCCAAAAGCATGGACTGAGTTGAAGGTTGATTTTCTGTGCTCCTGAGGTCTTTAGATCAGGGACTCTTCGCGTTTGCCTCAGGGCTTGGGCCTTTCTTCCCAACTAAGGGCCTGCTCTAGGGATGGGAAAGTGGGTGGAGCTGGGCTTACCCCAACCTGTTGGTAAGAGGGAAAAAGTCTTGGAATGAGGGCACTTGGAGGGTAGTTAAATGTCCCAAGGCTTAAATTCAGGGCTTTTCCTTCTTCAAATGAAAATATCTTATTCTTTCTCCTGTTACTATATGATCATTGTAAATATATGATACTGATATAGATCTCTTGTAGTTCTTATATATTTTCCACAGGTATTGTAAAGTTTTTGTGACTGCTGTGAATTATATACAAGCACTCTAGGATACTTTGTTATATGTCTCATAGTTTTGGCATTTGAGTAAAATTTTTTTCTAGTTAAACAACCTTTTGTGAATAGTTTTCTTTTTTTCCCTTCTTTTCAATATTTATGTTCTTTATTTTCCTCATCTCATCTAATTAGCTAGACTGCAACATGATGTAGACATTGAAAGCTGGTGACCTAATCCAAGTTGTAGGCATGCTGCCTGCTGATGTTCTGATACTTTCTGTCAGGTCAAGGGTAGTTTCCTCTATTCAGGTCTGCTATTAAAAAGTCAGAAAAAGGGACGCCCGGGTGACTCGGCTGGTTAAGTGTCTGTCTTCGGCTCAGGTCATGATCCCCGGACCATGGGATCTAGTCCCGCATTGGGCTCCCTTTTCTGTGGGGAGACTGCTTCTCCCTCTGCCTGCTGCTCCCCCTGATTGTGCTCTCTCTCTCTCTCTGACAAATAAATAAATATATCTTTAAAAAAATTAAAAAGTGAGAAATTAATGTTAAATTTTATCATGTGATTTCTAAACTCTGTTGATGGGATCACTTTTTCTTCTTGAATCTGTTAATAAAATGGTTGCAATAGATCTCCTAATCTTTACTAGTGATGGAAACCATGAAGCCCCTTAAAAAATGGGGTAAATGTGTATCATGTGTTTAATATACAATGATTTAAATCTACTGAGGTTCAGTAAATGACTTTTTTCATTTGATCAACTTAATTTGCTCATTCATCCTCCTCTTATTCTTTCAAAAGTCTTTATGCTAATACTTGTCAGCTGCTACTTTCTCTTGCAATTTCCACAAGCATCTATTTTTTTTAAAAGATTTTATTTATCAGAGAGGGAGAGGGAGAGCAAGTGGGGGATGGCAGAGGGGCAGGAAGAAGGAAACTCCACATTGAGTAGTTGAGCAGGGAGCCTGATGCTTGGCTCCATCCCAGGACCCTAGGATCATGACCTGAGCCTAAGGCAGCCACTAAGTGACTGAGTCACCCAGGTGCCCCTTGACAAGCATATTAATACTTTTGTTATTTCAGTATCAATTCAATGAATTATAGTCATAAGATTCCCCTTCCTGCCACAACCTTCATGAGATGAGACCGTCAAAAGAAGAACTATACTTCTTTTTCTAAATTTCTCAGCTTAATAAACTCATCTAGAATTATAACTGGAGTTACACCATTGTCTTCTTGTCACTGTTTACCTCATAGCATTTGCTAATAATTCCTTCATATAGTTCCCTTTGCACATTTGGTATCAAGCGTTCATTTGACTTTATCGGTCTTCAGGCATTTGACCATTCTCCACTGTCCCATACAGATATTCTCCATATCTGTCCCAGTCCTTCCATTACTTATTTTTAATTATTTGTTGGGAGAACATTAAAAATAAAATATGTTTTTGAGAAAGAGATTACGTAGGCATGTGCTGTCTGTGTTTGCACGTGCCAACAATATCTTTTCAACTCTTGTATTGGTGCAATGGTCAGGGTAGCAGAATTCGGGAATCGCACTCCTCTATGGGCTAGAACTTTTTGTAAGTCAAAACTGAAACTCAACATGTTATTTTTCCTGGACGTCAAGTAGTTTAGTATTCACCGGAGAGATAGACAACTCTAAGGCTTGACCAGTGGTATATACTTTCGCAGAAGTGCTTCTAGAACGGGGCAGAGACGTCCCATTAAATGCTTCCTATTCACATAAAGCCTTCTGTGTGATCAGATTTGCCTATGCACCTTTGATGAAATTGGCCCTTTATCTTACCCTCTGAGACCCTCAGGTGAGGGAAACTAGGGAATAGAGATCTATCAGGACTCCTCCACCATCCCTGGATGAAGTGTTTGCGAAGTACCAGGTTCCTCACAGCAGCCTTCACTTCCTTGTTCCTGAGGCTGTAGATGATGGGGTTGAGCATGGGGGTGACCACCACATAGAAAAGGGAGGTGAGCTTGTCTGAAACGTCCTGCTTGTCTGCCCCCAGGGGGTCTCTGGATTTGGGTTTCCATACATGAAGAGGATGGTTCTATAGAAGATGACCACCACTGTGAGGTGGGTGGAGCAGGTGGAGAAGGCCTTTTTCTCCACTCAGCTGAGGGGATCCTCAGGATGGTAGCAATGATGAGCACACAGGAGACAAAAATGAACAGAAATGGAAAGCTCAGGAAGATCACATTAGCCGGTGCCATATTGATCACACTGATGGAGATGTCAAGTCAACTTCAGATTGCCAGGATCATACAGGTAAAGTGATTGATGACATTGTCCCCACAGAAAGGCGGTTGCATCGCTAAGGATGTTTGCACCATGGCAGTCATGCTTCCAGCCGCCCAGGAGCTGACAGCCATGGGCACGTAGGCAGGCTTCCTCGTGACTACAGGATACCTAAGGGGGTTACAGATGGCCACATAGAGATGAAATGCCATCAGACCCAGAAGCACACACTCCATGACTTCATGAAAAGGAGAGAAGCATCTGCTTGGCACAGGATGAGAAAGGCATGATTTTCTTGGGTCTTAGGAAGATGTCAGGAATCTGGGGGACTGAGCAGGTTGTGTACCAGATCTCCAGGATTGAGGGGCTCCCCAGGAAGAAGTACATGGGCATGCGCTGGTAGGTGGCAGACACAGTGACCAGGATGAGGATCGCATTGCCGAGCAGAAACACTACATACATTGAGAGAAGGAGCAGAAAGAAGAATTGGCATAGGAGGGAATACTGGGTCCCTTGGCTGGAGGGGACTCAGGGACAGGAGGAACTATCTCATATACCAGAATAAGAGATTGGGTGCATCGTCTGCTGTGGCATGAAGCTGAATTAGGAGTGAAGGTAGAAGTTACTGGAGGGTATAGTTAAGCATAATTCAAGGAAAAATTTGTTAGGGCTGAGTGAAAAATCTAGAATCTGATGTATTGAATTCTTTGTCACTGGAGGTTTTCAGCGAATTGCGCATTGACTGGGGTGAGGGGCATTGGAGAGGAACTGCATGCATCCTGTACATAGGATGGAGCAAGAAAACCAACCCCCCCCCGAAGCCTCTTCTAACAGTGATATTGCATGGCTCCCCTAAATGTCTGAAGTTTGTTTAAATGGCCACTAGATGTCATTTGTGGATTTGCAATAGCAAGATTGTTCCCCTACTGGTGCCAAGTAGAAATCAGGAACAGGACTAACATAAGGATGTGAAATTTTATTAACAAAACGTGCATCCTTAGGCAATTCATTCTTAATAAATACAAGAAAATGTAAATATCGCTTGAAGCAGAACCTTCCAACTTCTAAGAGCTATTCTTTTTTTTTTTTTTAGATTTTATTTATTTAATTTGAGAGAGAGACAGCCAGTGAGAGAGGGAACACAAGCAGGGGGAGTGGGAGAGGAAGAAGCAGGCTTCCAGAGGAGCAGGGAGCCAGATGGGGGGCTCAATCCCAGGACTCTGGGATCACACCCCGAGCTGAAGGCAGGCACACAACGACAGAGCCACCCAGGCACCCCTCTAAGATCTAGTCTTAAAATTGGACTCACTTTCTATATTCTCTTTTTTTCTTTTTTTAAAAGTTCTTTATGATTTAAATTTTTTTCTTTTTTTTATTATGATATGATATGTCACCATACAGTACATCATTCATTTTTGATGTAGTGTTCCATGATTCATTGTTTTTGTATAGCACCCAGTGCTCCATGCAATACCTGCCCTCCTTAATACCCTTCACCAGGCTAGGCATCCCCCCACCCTCCTCCCCTCTGAAACCCTCAGTTTCTTTTCCAGAGACCATAGTCTCCTGTGGATCATTCCCCCTTCTGTTTACCCCCCTTCATTCTTCCCTTCCTTCTCCTACCGATCCCCTGCTAAATACTCTTTTTAAATAAGTCACCCAATGATCAAGGCATTTCATAGAACTTGCCATAAAAATCCTTCTATTCATCTGCTAACATCTCTTGAGTCTCTCATTTGTGTCTATTGCTCTATATAGGGACCATGTCTTACTCTGTTCCACACAGGACCCAGCACTGTGCAACATTCATGATATCACCACTACTAGTATCTAATCGTTTCATTGTGCTGCCATTTATAAAATACTTATCTATAATAACTAATTGGTGTAAAATCAAGTGGTTAGGTGTAAAATATGAAGAAATAGACTGGGAAAGGTTAAGCAGCCCACCCAAGGTCACAGGGAAGGAAATGCTTCCCAATTTTTGTCCTGCTGAGCTACGGAGTCTCAGGAAGTGCTCCCGAGTTTCCATGTCTTGGACGGTCACAGGGTACTGTAGCATATGAAAGACGTTGAGAAGTCCTGGAACAAAGAATCATGTCAAATGCTAGCCCCCAAAGTCTTCAAATATATTTAGCCTCTGTCTGTCTATTTCTCTATCACCTTTCTTTTTTCAGAATGTGAGTTATTATCTCACCAAATATTAGCTTTTCTAGTGGGAATTCCTGTAAATGATGAGTATCAAATTCAAGTTCTATACTCTTTTTGCAGTTAACTTACTAGCATGTTTCATAATGTGAAGTGCATTGAGAAAAAATAACCTCAATTTAGTGTATCAGAATAGATTGTTCCCAGACAAAAGCTCTCTACGTGGAGAACTTGTCTTTGTCTCTTCTTAGTACTTCAGGCAAACTGAATCTAATAAAAAAGTCCAAAACGAACATTTCCACTTCCTCCTTGTTCCTGTGACTCTCCTGGGGAATCCAAGAGGGATGGCCACGGTGCTGGGAGCGCCCTCTCTCCTCTGTGTACTGATTGTGTAGCTTAGACACAGCACAGGCCATTCAGCTTGCTGTCATGGTTCTTCTCTCCTCAGATCTAGCACGTGTTCAGAATGTCTTGTGTATTCAATTAGATATTTATTGTACAGGATCTGTCAAAACTCTTAGATATATGGCCAAATCTCAGAAGATATACTCTGGGGGCATCTGGGTGGCTCAGTTGGTTAAACATCTGCCTTTGGCTCAGTTCATGATCCCAGGGTCCTGGGATTGAGTCCTGCATCAGGCTCCTTGCTCAGTGGGGAGTCTGCTTCTTCCTCTCCCTCTGCCCCCCCCCCTTTGTGCGTGCTCTCTCTCTCTCTGTGTCAAATAAATAATCTTAAAAAAAAAACCCCGATAAACTCTGAAAAGTTAACATCCCCTGAAAATGCACTGAAGGCCAGGAGACCAATCTGGATAACTGGATTTGTCATTTGAAAGGCAGCTATAATGATCAAAAGTCTGTCTCCCACATGGTGAGAACCACAGAAAAGCCATCCTATATCAACAGGTGAAGCATTTCTGAGCCATTAGGTTCCTCACAGCAGCCTTCACATCCTTGTTCCTGAGGCTGTAGATGATGGGGTTGAGCATGGGGATCACCACCCCATAGAAGAGGGGGATGAGCTTGTCTGAAAGGTCCTCTTTGTTGTCCCCCAGGAGAGCCTTAGACTTGGGTTTCCTATACATGAAAAGTAAGGTCCCATAGAAGATGACCACCACAGTGAAGTGGGCAGAGCAGGTGGAGAAGGCCTTCTTCCTCCCCTCAGCTGAGGGGATCCTCAGGATGGTAGCAATGATGAACACATAAGAGACAGAGATGAACAGAACTGGGACCCCCAGGAAGATCACATTGGTCACCCCCATGCTGATGACATTGATGGAGATGTCAGTACAGGCCAACTTCAAGACAGCCAGGAGCTCACAGGCAAGGTGGTTGATGACATTGTCCCCACAGAAAGGCAGCTGAATTGTCAAGGATGTGTGTACCACAGAGGCAGTCCCACCAACAGCCCAGGAGCTGACAGCCATGGGCACGTAGGCAGCCTTGCTCATGACCACAGGGTACCTCAGGGGGTTACAGATGGCCACATAGCGATCAAACGCCATCATGCTCAGAAGCACACACTCTGTCCCTGCCATGGCAAAGGAGAGAAACATCTGTATGGCACAGGCTGAGAAGGAGATGGTTTTCCTGGGAGTGAGGAAGCCATCCAGGACTAGAGGGACTGAGGAGGTTGTGTAGCAGATGTCCAGGAAGGAGAGGTTCCCCAGGAAGAAGTACATGGGTGTGTGCAGGCGGGAGTCAAGGACGGTCACCAGGATGAGGACCCCGTTGCCCAGCAGGATCACCAGGTACATCAGGAGGATGAGCACAAAGAATGTTTTCTCCAGCCGTGGGTGGGCTGAGAGTCCCAGGAGAATGAACCCTGCCACAGGGGAGGACCAATTGGCTTTTTCCATGTGCTATCCCTTCTGTCATCAGCAAAGTACAAAGGCAGGACAGGAGGTATTTTTGAGAAGAGTCTCAGCCATCTGGTACACCGTCACTCCGAGCTACATAATAGGAGAGCAAATGTGTATAAGAGATAAGTGACTGAAAGAGGCAATAGGTGAGTCTGCTTAGCTGTTCGATGAGAGAAGGTCAGGGCTGCAACAGAGCTTACAAATATTTGCACTGAGGTCCAGAGAGGGGAAGTGACCTGTCCAAGTCTTCTGAGCAAGGTGGTGAGAGAGCCCAGGAGAGGTAATCTCTAGTGAAGGAGGCTTTTTCCTCTGCTTTATGATGAGCATGGGAAAATGCTGTAATTGTTTCTTTTTGATGTAAATGCATAGAAATTTCAGTTAGTCTGGGCTTTCTTAGATTCTCAGAGAGGAGAATCCCCAAGCTGATCCTTGAAACTACCAAGGCTCAAGGCTCTTTAAACTTTGATTACATTTGGAAGGTACTTGTTTAAAAGTGTTAATCCACATGCAGGCAGAATAAAGCCTAGTAAAGTTCAACGTATGAGGGACACTTCCTTAGTCTGCCCACCCTCAGCAGCACAGACCTGACTGTTGTCAGAATTGGGATCTGCCTATTTTAATACATATTAAATGCAATGTGTGAGGGAGGTTCCCCCGTGGGGAAGAACGTCATGAAGTCCACAGAAGGAGTAATTGGAGTGAGTGGACCCACACTGTGGGATGACAGCCACGTAGCTTACTGACCAGTTAACTCAATTCTTAATAACCAGGCTGATTCTAGTTATGGGAAATCAGGATACATGGCATTAACATCCAATCCCAGTTCGTTAGAATATGGTGAAATCATAGCCAGGGGTGAATAAGGACTGTTTTTTCTTTGTCCTCTTCCGTTTATCTTTTATTTTACCTAATATTCTGGCTCTCTGGCTCCATTATTGTGTTCCACACAATCAGCTAGCTTCGGGAGACTTACATGCCTTTGTGGAGAGGATTTCCAGTCTCTCAGCTACAGTTGCCCAGACTCTACATTCCCTAATTATCATTTGTTACACATCTGTAGCGCTTTCTTAATGCAGTGGTGTGTGCACATGCATGTGTGTGTGTGTATGTGTGTGTGTGTGTGTGTGTGTATGTGTGTGTAGGAGTGTGTGGAGGGTAGAGGATGAATGGTCAGTATTAATGAGCATCTATTCTGTGCCATATTCTCTGAAACACCCCACGGAGAAGATATCATCATTCAAGTTTTATAGATAAAAGTAACCAAAGCTCAGTGGAGCCAAAGATTTGGTTCTTAAGATGGAAGGACAGAGCTGGGGTTGGATCACAGGCCCCAAATCTGAGTTCTTTCCACCCAATGGCTGCTTCGCTCTCCTGCACAGATGTTGAAGAGAGTCTGTCTCCAGTACCAGCTCTGCATGTTCTCTGATCTGTCTCATCGTGCAGCGCGCTCTTGCTTCTGTCATGTTCGGAGTTTATGTCAGGTACCTTGTCAGGCAGAGTAACTCCTGCTCTAAATTGAACCCAGACTCTGGCAGCCTTGGCACCAGTGACCTGGGGGCTGGCGAATTCTTTGTCGTGCGGGGCTGCCCTGTGCATCATCGGATGTTTAGCACCATCCCTGCCTCTGCCCACCTGCTGCCAGTAGCACCTGCTGCTTGGTTCTAAAATAAATATTTTAAAAAGAAATGGAAGGGAACACGATGCAGTCCAGAGTCCCATACATTGTCATACAGCCTCTCTGGAGAGCAGTTCGCATAGAAAAATGTAAACTTGAAAAACCCATATAACTCAGTAATTCCACCTCTGGGAAAGAATTCTAAAGGAACAATGAGGGTGAAGGCCGGTGTCTCTCACTAAAAGTTTTCATCACAGCCGTATTTCTGAATGAACATAGGAGACAAAATAACTGTCTACTATTTAATGCATAATGGTGCATTTCATATAATGGAATATTAGACATTGAAGTTATATTTATAGTTTTTAAACAACTGCATCATTACACTTCAATAATAAAAGAGAGAATACAAAATTGTACACACTGTTGTGATCTCAATTAGGTAAACAATATATCTGGATAAGAGTAACTGAAAAGAAGTTTTAGCAAAATCAATAGAGGAAGGGATTCCACTTCGTACCTCCTCAATATTATTAAATTTGCTTTATTTAAAACTTTTAATTTATTTATTTTGAGAGAGAGAGAGCAGTGGTGGGAGCGGTACTGGGGGAGTGGAGGGGCAGACCGATTTCAAGCAGACTCCTCACTGACCTCAGAGCGTGAAGCGGGCTCCGTCTCTCAACCATGAGATCATGACCAAGCTGATATCAAGAGTAGGAAGCTTAACCAACGGAGCCCCCAGATGCCCCAATATTATCAAATTTTCTAATACAATGGGCAGAAATTTCTTTGTATTCAGGGAAAAACATTCTCAGTACAATAACCGCCCTCACTCACATGTTGTTTCCAAAGCTTCCATTCCTGCCCTGCCATCACCGCCAGCTGTGGGTTGGAGCAGAAGATAGCCTTTCTGACCTATGGTGACAAGGTCAAGAGTAGCCTTCTGCTGCATCTCAGTCCCTAAGTCACTCACCTTATCAGCTCATCGTGTGGCCATTTCATCATCTTTCATCATCACAGGAGGATGGGGGAGTCCAACACAATAAGACACCTTGAGGGAGAGACCACATTCACCCAAATTTATATGCTATGTTGTACCTCTCTCTGCGTCAGATTTATAAATTAAACTTTATCATAGGTACATGTGTATAGGAAGAAACAGGATACAAAGAGTCCAGTACTACCTGTGGTTTCAGGCATCCACTGGGGGGTCCTGGGGAGTATCCCCTGTGAATAAGGGGTAGAAAGAAAGTGAGGAAAACAGAGAGAACTAGTCACAGACTGGGAATCACAAACAGAGATGGGTCCTAGCTTGCCTGTCTGCTCACCCTCTGACCCTGAGGAAGGCTCAATCTCTGGGAAATTTCATCATGATGGGGGGTGGAAATTGGGCTGCCTTCCTCCCAGGGCTCTGGGCTCCTCCCGGGGAAGACAGAACAGCACTGTCAGGGCAGGGGCTTGGTCACTGGTGAACTGTGCAGAGCAGGAGGGACGGCCTGGGCTTAGCCTCAGCTGTTCCTCCTGCTCCAGCATCAGCTGCTCACAGTCAGTTGCAGCTGGAAGGTGCTTGGAGCAGAGGCAGGGTGAGGAGGAAAGTCCATCTTTGGAAAATGCTCTGCAGAAGTCATGGCCACCACCCCTGTCCCCACCACAGCGCAGCCCTCCCCACCTATATCCTGCTTGCCGCCTCTTCTCTAAGTCTCCTGATCCCAGACACATTTCTCAGCTCCTCACTGTGCCCTGGGCCAGACCCTGGATGCCAGACAAGGACCCCAGACACTCCCCTGCTGGACTTCCTTTACCTCTGAGACCGTCTTTCTCCTTCTTCCCCAAAAGTTGCCTCCCTGTGGCAATGTTAGATTCCTGGGGTTCCTCTCACATCCTTCCTCCTAGACGTGCAGGTCGAGTGGGTGCCTCAGCCACAGAGTCTTCATGGAGAGGACCTGTCAACCTGGTCTGAGGCTCAGAAATCCCAAGGGTACATTTTCCGCAGCAGTGAGAGGAGTCCTCAAGCAGCAGCTGTGAACTCCTACAGGGACCCTGTTAAACCCAGAAGCAATTTAAAGTTTGGAATGTCAAGTGTGCAGAGGGTACGGGCCCTAGGCATACCTGGGACCTCCAGGGACCATCTCCCTGTCCCAATTAGAGATAACGAGTGGGACACAGTCAAGTGGAGATGGAGAAGAGTGTATAGCAGATGGTGGCTTCCTCCTGAGCTTTCCCCGGGCTCCCAGAGAAGCCAGTGCTCAATTCGGGTCCAGAGTATGTTGTCCCCATGCTGAGTCCTAGACATTCAGAATGGGGAGGCAGGACGAATGTCTAACAACAGCAAAAGCAGAACTGGCTACATTCAGTGAGGCGCTCCCATGTGCCAGTCACTGTGCCAAACACTTCACAAACATTCATTTAAACATGTCTCCACTTCCTCGCGAGCACAGGTTATTTCTTATCATTTTGATTCTTGGCTTTCTGACTGTGTGAAGTGGTATCTCATTGTGGGTTTAATTTGCATTTCCCTGATGCTAGTGAGGTTGAGCATCCTCTCATGTCTGTCAGCCATCTGTAGGCCATCTTTGGAGAAATGTCTATTCATGTCCTCTGCCCATTTTTAATCAAATCATTTGTTTTCTTGCTTTTGAGTTATGCATTCTTTTCATATTTTGGAATGTATCCAAATGTATTATCAAATATATTTTTTTGCAAATATCTTCTCCCATTCAGTATGTTGCCTTTTCAATTAGGTGGTGGTTTCCTTTGCTGTACAAAAGCTTTTTATTTCAGTGAAGTCCAAGAGTTTTTGTTGCCTTTATTTTGCTTGTCTGAGGAACATATCCTGAGTAATGTTATTGAGGCAAATTTGCAAGAGATTGTTGCCTATGTTCTCTTTTAGTTTTATGGTCAGGTCTTACTGTTAGGTCTTTACTCCATTTTAATTTTACATTTTGTATGATATAAGAAAGTAGTACTGTTTCCTTCTTCTGCATATAGATCTCTAGTTTTCTGGATAACATTTATTGAAGAGACTGTGTTTTCCCAATTGTGTATTCTTGTCTCCTTTGTTGTAGATTAACTAATGAGATAAACATCAGTTCATTTCTGGGCACTCTAGCCTGTTCCATTGATCTATGTGTCTATTTTTGTGTCAGCATCAAATGGTTTTGATTACTATAGTTTTGTCGTATAGCTTGAAATGTATGATCTCCCTAGCTTCTTATTCCAGGCAATAGACTTTGCAAGGTTAAACAGTTTACCAAACACCACATCTTTTGTGAATGGCAGAGCAGGAATTTCAGTCTCAATGCATCTGATTCTCTTTATCATCATTGATTTCATCCTCCTCCTTGACCTAATGGGATTTTCAACCCATTAGTAGGTGTTACTTGTATGTGAAAAAATATTTAAAAGTTATAGAAGAATATTGAATAAAAATTAAGCCTATATCTTGTCACCTAGTTAAGTACTCTTGAGGCAAACAATGTTAACAATGTCCTCATGCTTTTTTTTTTCAGATATATTCTATGGATATTGTTCAGTGAGAAAATCAAGATATTAAGACAGTGACAAATTTTGCACAACAATGCATTGTTTTAATACCTTGATTTTCTCACTGAACAATATACCTTGGATGTATCTGGAAAAAATGTGTAATACTGTCCCATTCATTGAAATGACTGCATTTATTCCATTGTAAGTATGTGTCATCATTTAATTAACCTGTCTAATATTAATGGACATTTAGGTATTTTCCAATCTCATTCTGTTACAATCAATGGTACAACAAATATCCTTGCATATTCATAATTTTGCATGTGGTAAAAACATACCTGTTTACGTAAGTTTGTAATTTTGAGAGGTAATCCCAAATTTATACATTCCTATCATCAGCGTATAAGCATATGTGTTTTCCACACTCTGCTTACATACTATTTTAGTCTCTCGAGTACTCTTTTTGGTCTTTGCCAATCTGAAAGATGAGAAGTGATATCACGTAGTGTTTAATACTTTAGGAATTTAAAATAATTTAAAATGTGAAAAGTAGCACACATATGTAAATGCATATGAAAATACATTAAACACATATTTTTAATTTAAAGAATAATAAAGTAATAATTTCCTATTTTGAGGAGTAGAACATTGCCAGTATCTTGGAAGCTCCCTGGGTATTCCTTCCCTGTCTATCCTCTCCCTCTCCTCCCAGAGATAACCACACTCCTGATTTTATTTGTTTTCCTGAATTTTATCACTATATATACATTCTTAAACACTATAGTTCAGGCTTTCACCTTTTTAAACTTATATACATGGTGCCTGGGTGGCTCAGTTGGTTGTCTGAGTACCTTAGGCTCCTGGGGTGATCCCGGGGTCCGTGATCCAGCACATTGTTGGTCTCCTTGCTCGGCAGGGAGTCGGCTTCTCCCTGTCTCTCTCCCTCTCTCTCTGCCCCTTTCACTGCTTATGCTCTCTCTTTCTCTCTCTCTAATAAAGGAAAATTTTAAACTCAGCATAAATTGAGCCCTTATAAGTATTCTTTTTGACTTGTTTCTTCAGACAATGTTCGTGAGCTTTATTCATGTTTATGAGTTTAGCTAAATTCATTAATTTTTATCTCTAAGTTCCATTATATGAATGCAGCACAGCTTATTTACACATTCTACTTTGATGGACGATTGGATTGCTTCCTAGTGGAGAGCTGCTATAAATATTTTGTACATTTTTCCTTGGTACACGTTTTTCCAATTGTGCTGCTTGCATTTATGACCCATCCTTTCTCCAGTGATGTGTAATACATCAAATGTGTTATGTATCAAATCTCCAAACATGAATGGGTCCATTTCTGGGATCTCTATTCTTTTCCATTCATTTATTTTATTTTATTTTATTTTTTTGGTATTCATTTGGTACTTTATTTTTTTATAATAATATTTTTTATTATATTATGTTAGTCACCATACAGTACATCCCTGGTTTTTGATGTAAAGTTCGATGATTCATTAGTTGCGTATAACACCCAGTTCACTTATTTTTCTGTTCATGTGTCAATGCTATGCTGTTCCAATCATTATTGCTTTACAGTATACCTTGATGTCTTGTAGGGTAAGTCCTTTTATCCCCATCTAGTACATCTTCAAATGTGTCATGGCTGTTTTTAGTCGTTTGTTCATCTCTGTAATTATGGAACCAACTTTTTAAATTGTACAATAATTATTTTGGGGATTTAAAAATTGATACTACTTAAGGGGCGCCTGGGTGGCACAGCAGTTAAGCGTCTGCCTTCGGCTCAGGGCGTGATCCTGGCATTCTGGGATCGAGCCCCACGTCAGGCTCTTCCGCTATGAGCCTGCTTCTTCCTCTCCCACTCCCCCTGCTTGTGTTCCCTCTCTTGCTGGCTGTCTCTATCTCTGTCAAAAAAATAAATAAAATCTTTAAAAAAATAAATAAATAAAAATTGATACTACTTTGAATCTATAAATCAATTAGTGGAGAACTAATATCTCCATAACAAATTTTCTGACCCATGATTGGGAAACATTTCTCTATTTTACTATCATTCAAAACATGTTATAATTAAAAATTTTATGCATGAAGGCCATGGAGATCTTTTGCCAGATTTCCCCCTATATGATGGTATTTATATTTTAATAGGAATGTATTAGAATTTTATATTTAAATATATAAATATGCATGTTTATATTTAAATATATAAATATGTATGGTTATATTTCTTGGTATGTTTTAAAATATTTCATAACCTGATGCTGGAATATAGAGAGGCAGTAGACTTTTTTGTACATTGATCTAGTGTTGAGGAACACTGTTAAATATACCTCTCAGTTATCTTAGATTTTGTATATAGTAGGCAGTAATAACAGCAGTATATAATAACAACTTTCATCTTCTTTCAAAATTGACAGACTTGTCTCTTTTCTGGCCCTACTGCACTGGCGGGACCTCCAGTTCAATGCTCAGCTTTTTCTGTTTTGTTTTGTTTTATCTGAATGGGTGCTGTTTTTTTAAAAGCTTTTCCTGCTTCTCTTGATATAATCATGTGATTTTTCTTTTTTAACCTGTTAATGTGGTGATTGCATTGACTGATCTTTGGCTGTTGAACCAGCCTGTCATTCTGAGTGAAGGAGAGCCTCCTTGCTGCTGGAGAGCAGGGGTTTTAGCTCTCCACTAGGGCTCTGCTGATTCCCTGCTGACTGGCAAGGGCAGGGGTACATTTTTACTACTGCCATGTCCTCTGCTGACATCATGGGTAGAGTGGCCTCACTGCCACATGCACAGTCCTGACTCTCCTTTAGACCCTCTCTGATACCACCCAAGTGGGAAGGAGCAGGGGCATCTCATTACACAAGGTAGAGGGTGAAAGTGCAGGCTTCCCACATGGTCTCCACTGACACCTGGAGGGGAGATTTGTTATCATGCAGTGGAGATAAAAGTCCCACCTCCCTGCTTAGCCTCCTCTGATGCCACATTCGATTTAGGACTTTTGCATCAGTGTTCATGGACAGTGTAGACCTGAAGAGAGTTTATTGCTTTTCTTTTATTTGAAAAAGAGCCTGGCATTTGACCAAGACTGGTTTGCAGCTTCTTGTATGTCAACGGAGAATGGTCTGCTATGTACGTGAAATTGCAGGTGGAGAATGCAGTGGTCAGCAAGAGAGGGAGACCAGATAATGATGCTTCTACTTTGGGTTTTGTCATTGTCAGGATTCTGTAGGTTGCCAAATAGAGAACTTACTCCAATCAGCTTAATCCCAAAATGAAGTGTAATGTTCATCCAACTACGTTCAAGGGTGGATTCAGCCCCAGTCTCAGCTGGAATTAGGGACTCAACATGTCATTAGGACTTGGGTCCCTTCATCTGTTTCTTCTCTCTATTGTCTTTTCCTGGCTTCATTTTACACTCTGGCGGGCAGACTTCCTCAGTCTTCCCTGGGAGGGAAGACGGTTGTCAGCAGCCTGATTCGGGTTCTTCTCTTGGAGTCTCCAGATGAGAACCGAGCCCTGGCCAACACCTAGACTGCAGCCTGGTGGAGGACTTGGTCAAACTCCTGACTTACAGAAACTGCAAGATGATAAGTGTGTGCTGCTTGAAGCTAATAAGTTGGTGGTGATCTGCTGAGCAGCACAGAAAGCTAATAAGGGCCCTTTTCTCTGCTTGCTCCAGTTACAAGTGTCCTGGGGAATGGCTCTGTTGAGTTTCACTTAGGTTACATGCCTTCCATTAGACCGATTGCTGTGCCAAGAGTTGGTGTTCTATGATGGGTAGCTGCACTGAATGACATAAGAGTGAGAGGGAGCAGATTCCTCCCCAAAACAGTAGGTGTACTGTGCAGGATGTAGCTGACTCCTGTGCTGGCATTCTTAGGGAGTCCAGCTGTGAGTTGTGAGTGCTAATGGCAGACGTTGCAAATCGGCCGCCTCTAGCCAAATCTGGCTATGGAACAAATTTTGTGTGGCCCTCATAATGCTTACCGTGATACCAGAGGTGAACATGGAACCTGCAGCTGGGACAGCTGCTCTGCATCCCCTCCCCCACTCCCACATTCCTTCCTGGCAGCACTTGACTGGGATCCAGGAAGGTTATCTGCTGGAAGAGGCAGTCAGCTCCTGCTTCACACCTGGTCCTTTCCCACAGTCTGGCATCTAAAATGCTCTGATTTAACCTATGTGGGTGACTACATTCTTGCCCTGTTGCCTGTGACCATTTGGGATGTTTGATTTGGTCCTGTTGGTAAAGACTTTCATTGGAGACTGTAATCTCTTCAAGATTTTAGGGATCATCCTAACCTGAGATAAATGGTCACTAGTTGTAATGAGGTGGAAAGTAATCAGCACGTAAGCAGAGCTCTGAAAGCCTCCATTTGTCAGTGGGCTATTCTAGAGTCTTTGCTTACCTCCAAAAGCATGGACTGAGTTGAAGGTTGATTTTCTGTGCTTCTGAGATCTTTAGATCAGGGAGTCTTCGTGTTTGCCTCAGGGCTTGGGCCTTGCTTCCCACCTAAGAGGATGGGCCTGCTCTAGGGATGGGAAAGTGGGTGGAGCTGGGCTCATCCCAACCTGTTGGCAAGAGGGAGAAAGGCTTGGAATGAGGCAACTTGGAGGGTAGTTAAATGTCCCAAGGCTTACATTCAGGGCTTTCCCTTCTTCAAATGAAAATATCTTATTCTTTCTCCTGTTACTGTATGATCATTGTAAATATATGATACTGATGTAGGTCTCTTGTAGTTCTTATGTATTTTCCACAGGTATTGTAATGTTTTTGTGACTGCTGTGAATTATATACAAGCACTCTAGGGTACTTTGTTACTATGTCTCATAGTTTTGGCGTTTGAGTAAAATTTTTTCTAGTTAAACAACCTTTTGTGAATAGTTTTCTTTTTTTCCCTTCTTTTCAATATTTATGTTCTTTATTTTCCCTCATCTCATCTAATTAGCTAGACTGCAACATGATGTAGACATTGAAAGCTGGTGACCTAATCCAAGTTGTAGGCATGCTGCCTGCTGATGTTCTGATACTTTCTTTCATGACAAGAGTAGTTTCCGCTATTGAAGTGTGCTACTTTAAAAAAGTCAGAAATCAATGTGAAATTTTATCAAGTGACTTGTCAACATCTGTTGATGGATCACTTTTCTTCTTTAATCTGTTAATAATATGGTTGCAATAGATCTCCTAATCTTTCCTAATGTTAGAAATTTTGAAGCTCCTTAAGAAACTGGGTACTTTGTACCATTTAATATACAATGATTTAAATCTACTGAGGTTCAGTAAATGACTTTTTTCATTTGATCAACTTAATTTGCTCATTCATCATCTTCTTATTCTTTCAAAAGTCTTCATGCTAATACTTGTCTGCTGGTATTTTCTCTTAAAATTTCCACAAGCATCTATTTTTTTTTAAGATTTTTTATTTATTTGACAGAGATAGAGATAGCCAGCGAGAGAGGGAACACAAGCAGGGGGAGTGCGAGAGGAAGAAGCAGGCTCATAGCAGAAGAGCCTGATGTGGGGCTCGATCCCAGAACGCTGGGATCACGCCCTGAGCCGAAGGCAGACGCTTAACCGCTGCGCCACCCAGGCGCCCCCAAGCATCTATTTTTAAAAAGATTTTTATCCATCCTAGAGAGAGAGAGAGAGAGGGAGAGAGAGAGATAACAAGCAGGGGAGGGGGAGGGGGAGAGGGAAAAACAGGCTCCAAGTTGAGCTTTTGAGCAGGTATCCCAACGCTTGGCTCCATCCTAGGACCATGGGATCATGACCCGAGCTGAAGGCAGCTGCTAACTGACTGAGCCACCCAGACACCCCTCAACAAGCATACGAATACTTTTGTTATTTCAGTATCAATGCATTACACTTATGTATTATGCTCATAAGATTCCCCTTCCCACCACATCCTTCATAAGACGAGACCATTAATGGGATGTAACTATACTTCTTTTTCTAAATTTTTCAGCTTAATAAAGTCATCTAGAATTATAACTGGAGTTACGCCATTGCCTTGTTGTCACTGTTTACCTCATTGCATTTCCTAATAATTCCTTCATATATTTGTCTTTGCACATTTGGTATCAAGCGTTCATTAGACTTCATCGGTCTTCGGACATTTGACCATTCTCCACTGTGTGTTACATACCATATCTGTCCCAGTCCTTCCATTTATTTATTTTTAATTATTTGTTGGGAAAATTTTATAAATAAAATTTCTTTCTGCGAAAGAGATTACAGGGGTATGTGCTGTCTGTGTTTGCACGTGCCAACAATGTCTTTTCAACTCTCATATTTATGCAATGGTGAGGATGTGTAGAATTTGGAACTCAGAGCCCCTTTCCCTCAGAACTCTGTCAATCTTTTTCCACTGGCGTCTACATTTAGGGCAGCAAAGCAGCAGGCCAATGGCAGTTAGATTCTTGTTCCTATGTTATGCTAGTCACCATACAGGACTTCATTAGTTTTTGATGTAGTGTTCCATGATTCATTGTTTGCATAGTGCTCCATGCTATACCTGCCCTCCTTAATACCTGTCACAGGGCTAACCCATCCCCCTCCTCCCCCTCCCCTCTGAAACCCTCAGTTAGTTTCCCAGAGTTCACAGCCTCTCATGGTTCGTCTCCCCCTCTGATTTCCTCCCCTTCATTTTTCCCTTCCTTCTTCTAATGTCCTCCATGCTATTCCTTATGTTCCACATAATAAGTGAAACCATATGATAATTGTCTTTCCCTGCTTGACTTATTTCACTTAGCATAATCACCTCCAGTTCCATCCATGTCAATGCAAATGGTGGGTATTCTTCCTTCCGATGACTAATATTCCATTGTATATAAGGACATATCTTCTTTATCCATTCATCCGTTGAAGGTCATCTCGGCTCCCTCCACAGTTTGGCTACTGTGGACATTGCTGCTAGGAACACTGGGGTGCATGTGCCCGTTCTTTTCACCACATCTGTATCTTTGGGGCAAATATGCAGTAGCCCAATTTCTGGGTCGTAAGGTAGCTCTATTTTTAACTTTTTGAGGAACTTCTATACCGTTTTCCAAAGTGGCTGTACCAACTTGCATTCCCACCAACAGTGTAACAGGGTTCCCCTTTCTTTATATCCTCTCCAATATTTGTTGTTTCCTGCCTTGTTATTTTTTGCCATTCCAACTGGTATAAGGTGGTATCTCAATGAGGTTTTGATTTGAATTTCCGTGATGGCTAATGATGTTGAACATTTTTTCATGTGTCTGTTAGCCATTAGTATGTCTTCTTTGGAGAAGTATCTATTCATGTCTTCTGCCCATTTTTTGACTTGATTATTTGCTTTTTGGGTTTTGAGTTTGAGAAATTCTTTATAGATCTTGGATACCAGTCCTTTATCTGTAGTGTCATTTGCAAATATCATCTCCCACTCCATGGGTTGCCTCTTTGTTTTGTTGACTGTTTCCTTTGCTATGCAAAAGCTTTTTATCTTGATGAGGTCCCAAAAGTTCATTTTCACTTTTATTTTCCTTGCCTTTGGGGACGTGCCTTGAAGAAGTTGCTGTGGCCAATGTCAAAGAGGTTACTGCCTATGTTCTCCTCTAGGATTTTGATGGATTCCTGTATCACATTGAGGTCTTTCATCTACTTAGAATTTATCTTTGTGTATGGTGTTAAGAGAATGGCCGAGTTTCATTCTTCTGTATGTCGCTGTCTAATTTTTCCAGCACCATATATTGAAGAGACTGTTTTTTTTTTTCCCATTGGATATTTCTTCCCTGCTTTGTCGAAGATTAGTTGACCATACAGTTGAAGGTCCATATCTGGGCTCTCTTTTCTGTTGTATTGATCTATGTGTCTGTTTTTGTGTCAGTACCATGCTGTCTTGGTGATCACAGCTTTGTAATATAGCTTGAAATCAGGCAACAAAACAACAAAAAGAAATAAAAGGTATTCATATTGGCCAAGAAGAATTCAAACTCTCTTCGCAGATGACATGATACTTTATGTGGAAAACTCAAAAGACTCCACCCCCAAATTACTGGAACTCATACAGCAATTCAGTAATGTGGCAGGATACAAAATCAGGGCACAGAAATCAGTTGCCATTTGTATGTCTTCTACACTTACTAACAATGTAACTGTAGAAAGAGAAATTAGGGAATCAATTCCATTTACCGTAGCACCAAAAACCATAAGATACCTTGGAATAAACCTAACCAAAGAGGGAAAGGATCTATACTCTAGAAACTGCAGAACACTTATGAAAGAAATTAAGGAAGACAGAAAAAGATGGAAAAACATTCCATGCTCATGGGTTGGAAGACTACATTGTTAAAATGTCTTGCTGCCCAGAGCAATCTATACTTTCAATGCCATCCCAATCAAAATACCAGTGGCATTTTTCAAAGAGCTGAAACGAACAATCCCAAAATTTGTATGGAGCCAGAAAAGATCCCGAATCACCAAAGAAATGTTAAAAAAGAAACACAAAGCTGGGGGCATCACGTTTCAAACTATATTACAAAGCTGGGAAATACGCTTTTATGCTGTGGAAAAGTCTACAGAATTATTTTGGCATATATGAAAATCACAACTTATCCTTGGATCAACTGTACATAGGTATGTCTTTTGCTACAATTCTTACCTGGTGATTGATGAAACTTTTATGAATAAATATGCAGAATTTCTGTTCAGTGAAATGTTTTTCTCCTCCTTTATTGTTTGTCTTTCGTCTGTTCTGTTTTCTCCTCCTGAATTACATAATGTATTCCCCTGGTCTACTTTTTATGTCTCTCACCTGTTCTCAAATAACCAAATTCTCTCTCTCTCTCTCTCTTTTTTTTCCCCTCTAAGACTGGGAAAGAAACTTAAGTTCTTTTCAATTTAAAAATTCATTTTTATGCATTGTTTTATCAACTTTTAAATACTATCTACTGGATTTTATTTGATCAACAATGTCAATTTTTTCCCCTAAGACAAATTTTTATCTCCCAGTCACCTTTTCTCCTAGCTTGTCTTTGACAGACTGCTTTTGCTTTATTGGTTCAATAACCCCCTGAATCCCACGGACCATACCGCTGGGACTTTTCTTTACTGTCTCACCATCTTCCTGCAACAACTCTTTTTCAGGAGAGGCTGTTTGTTTTCATGATTAGTTTATTTATTTCCTCCCTGTTGAGTTAGAAGTTCATTTCAGCTCTCAGAGGCTTTCTATTCCGCTCATTCTTTTAACTGGACTTCTAGATTACTAACAATTGGGAGCTGGCTTGGAATTCCTCACCAGTCATGGGGGTGATTCTTAGATGTCTGCTGGTGAACTTCACCTCCTTCTCCCTCTGACTGCCATGTAAGGTTGGGTATTCTTAGGTAGAAAAGCAACTGACAGTCACCACTTGGCTGCATGCTTGGTCAAGCCATGTCAGGAAGTTAAGAGAATTCATTTGATTCTCCTAAATATATCTCAGTTTCCACATCACTCTGATGACCTATGGGAGGCCTCAGCTATCCAAGGACAGAAGTCAGGGTGACTAACATCTTCAAAAAGGGGAAAGAAAAAAGGCCTGAGTGTTTGACCCTTACATCAGTTTTGCCACAATCTACTCACTCTCCTCTCTGCTCCAAAGGTGTGAATGATTTTCTGGTGGGGACCATGATTGAGGACAGGAAAAGAGATTGATTACGGAGACATAGGAAGAGAACAGTTTTAGGGATTGTTAGAGAAACAACTTTAGGAATTAACAGGAACATAAGGAGAAAGAAACAATGAGCATAAAGATAAAAATATTACTATTGTTTAATATGGAATAGAATATGTTGAAAGGTAACATGAATCAAGGACCCAACCAAATATGTTCAAAGACAGAGGCCACGGAGCAATTGAATTACAGATCTATAGACTAGAGCTTTTTGTAAGTTAAAAATAAAACTTGAAGTGTTATTTTTCCTGGACATCAATTAGTTCAGTATGCATCCCAAAGATAGAAAACTCTAAGGCTTGACCAGCGGTATATACTTCCGCAGAAGTGCGTCTAGAACGGGGCGGAGACATCCCATTAAATGCTTCCTATTCACATAAAGCCTTCTGTGTGATCAGATTTGCCTATGCACCTTTGACGAAATTGGCCCTTTATCTTATCCTCTGAGACCCTCGGGTGAGAGAAACTAGGGAACAGAGATCCATCAGGACCCCGCACCATCACTGGATGAAGTGTTTGCGAAGTACCAGGTTCCTCACAGCAGCCTTCACGTCCTTGTTCCTCAGGCTGTAGATGATGGGGTTGAGCATGGGGGTCACCACCCCATAGAAGAGGGAGGTGAGCTTGTCTGAAACATCCTGCTTGTCTGCCCCCAGGGGGTCCTTGGATTTGGGCTTCCCATACATGAAGAGTGGTCCCATAGAAGATGACCACCACTGTGAGGTGGGCAGAGCAGGTGGAGAAGGCCTTTTTCCTTCCCTCAGCTGAGGGGATCCTCAGGATGGTACCAATGATGAACACATAGGAGACAAAAATGAACAGAACTGGGACCCCCAGGAAGATCACATTGGCCACTGCCATACTGATCACGTTGATGGAGATGTCAGCACAGGCCAACTTCAGGACAGCCAGGATCTCACAGGTAAAGTGGTTGATGACGTTGTCCCCACAGAAGGGCAGTCGCATCGCTAAGGATGTTTGCACCATGGCAGTCATGCTTCCAGCTGCCCAGGAGCTGACAGCCATGGGCACGTAGGCAGCCTTGCTCATGACCACAGGGTACCTAAGGGGGTTACAGATGGCCACATAGCGATCAAACGCCATCATGCCCAGAAGCACACACTCTGTGGCTCCCATGGCAAAGGAGAGAAACATCTGCGCAGCACAGGTGGAGAAGGGTATGGTTTTCCTGGGGGTGAGGAAGCTGTCGAGAATGAGGGGGACTGAAGAGGTTGTGTAGCAGATGTCCAGGAAGGAGAGGTTCCCCAGGAAGAAGTACATGGGCGTGTGCAGGCGGGAGTCAAGGACGGTCACCAGGATGAGGACCCCGTTGCCCAGCAGGATCACCAGGTACACGGACAGGATGAGCACAAAGAACGTTTTCTCCAGCCGTGGGTGGGCTGAGAGTCCCAGGAGGATGAACCCCGCCACAGGAGAAGTCCAGTTGGACCTGTCCATGGTATATCTTCCCTGTCACCTGTGGGAACTCAGGAAGCCAACTTCAGGTTTCTTTGATACCTAAAGTGGCCAGAAAGCCATTGAGGATACTTTCATTGCTAAGCAGCTGGAGAACAGCCCTGGCAATCTGGGGGCTCTTTACATTGTTCTAATTAAATGCAGAGAAATTGGTCAAAATCTACTTTGTGATATTTGGCCACCCATAGAGGTGTTTGACATTTCACAAAATTGGATTTAATTTTCTTAAGCACATTTAAAATTAACATCACACATTTACCTCAGCTTATACCATATGCGGCTGATTCATTTAATCAATTTTGTGAGAATTGTTATACTCCATTTGTATGAATTTTTTTTCTTTTGGGACATAAGACTGGTGGAAATAACTGATCTTCATTCTCAATTCCTGATCATTTTCCTCTCCAAGTAATTTTGGATACGACTTCCCTCCTCTTTTATAGTTCTCTCTCACAGTCCACAGACCCTTGGTATATTCATTCACTCATTTCTTCACTCACCTTCCAAACTCCTTGGAGCACTTACCAAAGAACTGACTTTCACCAATAATTCAATGTATGGGGATTATCAAGGCCCTTTTCCTCTCTGGGCTCTGTTTCCCTAATACTCATTTTGGAATGGATTATATTTTGAGATATTCTAACCAGGGACTAACTGATCTCATGAATTTCTCATTCTAAGATTTTCTGTCCTACCACTGAGATGTCCTTCTCTCTTTCCTTCCAGTTCACCCCATGCACATAGTCACAAGGAATGAAGCCAGGAATTTGGCTGGGCCCACAGAGTTTACATTCTCTTATACAAGTTCTCTCTTACCTTTTCTGTAAATAGGGCAATGACGAAAACCACTTGTCTGAGGTCCGGGAATAGTCCAGAGTCTGAAATTAGCCAATCTGATCTGAAAGTAGCAGCCAGAGGAGTTAGCCCATAAAATGGATGAGAGCTAAGTCTTTGTTGTATGTTTAGGTAAAATCCACAAAGGACCATGCATTGCCTATATGAAGCCAGTTAAATTCCACCCTGCTATTGGGATTATTCCAGTCCCAGAAGTGATTTAAAGTTTTGAAAGTAAGCTGACAAAGTTTAGAAACTTTATACATCTGGGATTATGTCCCCATGATCCAATTATTTTGAAGTCCTTCCAGAAATACTTTCTTCTCCCTCCCTCCCTTTATACCCAACCTGTTGAGTTATTGGAAAGCATTAGAAAGGAAGGGTCATTCTGGTCCTGTCAGAATTAACATAAACCCCCAGTCAATGACAATACTCAGTAGAGTCCATGATAGTTCTAGGAGAGTGTGAAAGTCACTGCACAGGACAAATCCTTACAGTTCAGTATCACTGGTATTTTCAAATTCAGGATGTTGGGGTTGGAAAGAGGCAAGTGACCTAGAAAATTCCTTCTTGTCTGTGTCCCACCATATAGATTCAGAGCTCCTGCCATAGGCCAGGCCTTTATAAGGCATTGGGAGAGTCATAAATGAATCTGGTTCTAGCTCTTGCCATGAGAGTTTCACGGGTATAGAAGCTGTGGACTTGAAAAAAGCCAGTTGATTGCAAAAGTGATGTCCTGTTGTTTGAAGTCTTTTTTATGCTCATTTGTTTTATCCTTTCCAGAGAATAAACTATTTGGGCGGATGGCTAAGAGACAGTTAGCCAATGTCATGGGTTGAGCAAGGAGGTGTGGGGACTCTGTTTCTTATACTTTTTTTTCCCCTAATCTTCCTTGTTTTAGCAGCATCCCTTCACCCTGGGACCTAGAGGGACCTGGTGCAGTGGCTTCTCAATGCTGGGGATCTGATTGTAGCACAGCACTCTCCCAGTTTCTGGCTCAGGATTTAGCTCTGTCAGATCTGCCTTAGCAATGACCACTAGTTTATCCACTTCCAGCCTTCAAAACGTTATCACTCTGATGTCCCCCTTCGTCTTAAGCTTGTGGTTTGTCATTTAAAAAAAAATGAAACAAAACAAAACAAAAAAACCTGTAGTTTGTGTGTGTTTTGGGAGCGAGCAAATTTAGGTGCATGTGTTCAGTCCTCCTGTATGCCTCAGTCCTGATTCTGCGCAGTTTCTAATCCCCTATTATTTTCTTATATGTGTGTGAGTCAATTGTTTCTTGTCTGTTTCCATCTGCTAGAATGCAAGTTTCACAAAAGCAAGGACTTTTTTCTACATTGTTTATAAATGTACCCTAAGTATAAAAACTGGACCTTGTTTACAGGAGGCATTCAATGAAGAGTTGCTGAATAAATTAATAAATGAATTTGTGCCCTACTCTCGTTTTCTTCTTTGCTCTGTGGTAGCTCTTCTTTTTATATTTTTACTTTTATTCCATCTTTTTAAAGTTTTATTTTGTAAACATTTTATAATGTATATAACATATTGGTACAGAACATTTATGCATTTTATAAATAAATAACCAGACAGTGTAAACTGAAAGGAAGCAAGGCTTTAAAACCTAGGGGACCATTGTCCCCAGATACCTAGCTTCTGGCTATGACTCCAGCCTTTCAGATATGTAACAAATCTCTCTTTTCTAAGTGGCTCTTAAATACTGGAAACATCTATCTTGAGTAGAACAAACTCGCAGAACTCAGGACTTTTGGCCCGATTGAAAGAGAATCTGCCATCTCACTTGTCTGTACCATGTACATTTCTTTGTTGGAGGCCATCCATGGTGAACAGGGCTGGGTGCTCCTGTTTTCGAAAGTCACCTCTGAGCTTCGAGATGCCTTGAGGGTCTAGTTTGGAGTCTCTCTCTCTCCTCAACTTCGGTTTCTCCTGCAACTCTTCTACAGTCTGTCACCCCTCAGTATTCCACTCATGAGCTTCGGTCTCCTGTGGAAAGCTCAGGAACAAGTGGGAGGGCCCACACCATTGCCTAAGCTCTTAGGATTGGCCCCAGTACTGCCAGGCACACAGGAATCGGGACACATATCACAGTGACAACCTGATTCACTTCTGCTCTTTACAGGAGCTTTGCCCACATTAGCTCTTAACATCTTATTATGTTGGTGTAACTTTGTTGCTGGGTGGACTGGGGATACCTTGGGTTCCAAGGCCTTGACACAGCCCATCCAAAAGATATTGTGTGGGGCTCTTGGTTTTATCATGAGAAAGAATTCAAGGACAGACACAACACAGCTGATGAGCAGTACAAACAGGAGGGTTTATTAAGTCTCATTATTCACTCTCTAGATGTGAGAGCGGGTGAGCTCAAGGGAGTGCTGCACCCATAGGGGTTTGGTTTTCTATCTTTAATAGACAGTTTTTAACAAAGAGGTGGAATATTCTTTACTCAAAGGTGGAAATTTTCTTCAAAGCAGGTGGTCTCTTCCAGGAATGTGGGTTATGTGCCTTTTCTTCCTTACTTGGTCAGGGGTTTTCTGTCATGGCACCCTTAGGGAGGAGACTTTGTCAGCCATCTTGGGCCTGTCTGGTTTAATATGGTTTCCTGTGGTTTTGTTTTGGAGTGCTGTCAGGATAGACCCCTGACTTTAGTTAGCTGTGACTTTCTCTTTGCTAGCTTCCAAGCATCCTGTCAGAACCTAACTAACTGCCTCTAACAACTTTAAGCCCTCTCCATACTTTCCTGGAATGAGGTTGTATGTGGGAGGAGATAACCTTAATCAATAGGTTAAGTAAAAATTCTGTAGAAATTGTAGGTATAAATTTTATATATGTATAAATATTTTATATTTATATATATTTCCTCTTTCCCCTGAAAGGCCTAGAAACTATGATAAACTCAATAGCACCCTTGGCACCCAGATTGTGGTTTCTAAATACCAGTCCCCCGTAAAGGAAACAAGAACTCCTTAGAGAAAATAATTATTTCCATGTCTGGAAAGGAACTGCAAATGTTGAGCCTATAATATCTTGACATACCAGAAAGCAAGGAAGCCATCAAAGATACTAGGGTCATATCAGAAGATCTCAGGAGCCATGAGCTCATAACTGCACTAAAACATAAACCTTTCAAGTATCTAGACCTAATCATCAATTTATAGGAAATACAGGGACAGACACTACAGAACAGTAATCAGTAGATTGTAGTAATGTGAAACAGATAAGAGGTATATATTTGTTCATTCAGATGACCAAAATATATTTCTCATATATATATTTGGTCTTTGTCAAGGATTCCTGGTTCATAGCTCCCAAAACCTCTGGAATTTCCTGAACAAGAGCAATGGGAGCACCTTTGTTATAATGTCTGGTCTCTTGTCCTCAGTTCCTGAGAAACACTTCACAGCCATAAAGGTGAAATGGTGTCTTATTATTTATTACAAGCCCCTTTCAAAGACACCAGAGTTTATGTTAATGAGGTGACTTTTGGAAAACAAATAAGAATGGAGGCTGTTTGTCAGGGAGACCAACCTTGAATAGAGTGTTGGAACTTTCAGTTCCACCTTCTCTATCCCCATCCCCAGTTTCCAGGGCAGGGAAAGGAACTGGAAATTGAAACAACCACTAATGGCCAATGATTTAGTCAATTGTGCCTATGTAGTGAATCTTCCAAAAAAATAAAAAAGGTCAGGGTTCAGAGAACCTCCGGGTTGGTGAACAGGGAACATAGGGGAGAGTGGAGAGGGCATGGAAGCTCTGCACCCTTACCCATACCTTGCTCTATGCATCTCTTCCATCTGGCTATCCTTGAATTACATCCTTTTATAATAAACCAGTGGTCTAATAAGTAAAATGTTCCTCTCAGTTCTGGAAGCTGCTCTAGCAAATAAAGAGGAAATTAAGGAGTGGGGGGGGGGGTGAAACAGGAGGGGAATGGGAGAGGGGAAAGGGACTTGCAGAGTAAAATACACTAATCATAATGTATAGTCTTATTTGGATTTTGGCTCAAATAAACAAATTGAAATAATTACAGCATTTATAAGACATTTGGGGAAATAGAAAATGCTGGATAATTGATGATTTCAAGGAATTAGTGTGAGTTTTAGGTAGGATAATGGTAACTTATTTATATTTTACAAGAGTGCTAGTCATTTTGAGGTAAAAACAGAAATATTTAAGGATGATATGCTTCGACTATCTGGGATTTGTTTCAAAATAATTCAGGAGAGAGAGAAATAATCCTTGGAGTTATAGATGAACAAGATTCTTCAAGATAAAAAGCTTCTGCACAGCCAAGGAAACAGTCAAAAAAACTAAGAGGCAGCCCACGGAATGGGAGAAGATATTGGCAAATGACACTACAGATAAAAGACTGGTATCCAAGATCTACAAAGAACTTCTCAAACTCAATACACGAGAAACAAATAATCAAATCAAAAAATGGGCAGAGGATATGAACAGACACTTCTCCAATGAAGACTTACAAATGGCTAACAGACAAATAAAAAAATGTTCAAAATCATTAGCCATCAGGGAAATTCAAATCAAAACCACATTGAGATACCACTTTACGCCAGTTAGATTGGCAAAAATTGACAAGGCAAGAAACAACAAATGTTGGAGAGCATGTGGAGAAAGGGGATCCTTCTTACACTGTTGGTGGGAATGCAAGTTGGTACAGCCACTTTGGAAAACAGTGTGGAGGTCCCTTAAAAAGTTAAAAATGGAGCTACCCTATGATCCAGTAATTGCACTCCTGGATATTTACCCCAAGGATACAGACGTAGTGAAGAGAAGGGCCATATGCACCTAAATTTTGGAAGGAGCTGAGATGCCCATCAACAGACAAATGGATAAAGAAGATGCAGTCCATATACACAATGGAATATTGCTCAGCCATCAGAAAGAATGAGTACCCAACATTTGCAGCAACATGGACATGACTGGAGGAGATTATGTTAAGTGAAATAAGTCAAGCAGAGAAAGACAATTATCATATGGTTTCACTCATTTATGGAACATAAGAAATAGCAGGGAGATTGGTAGGAGAAGGAAGGGAAGAATGAAGGGGGGGGTAAACAGAAGGGGGAATGAACCACGAGAGACTATGGACTCTGGGAAACAAACTGAGGGCTTCAGAGGGGAGTGGGTGGGGGAGTGGGATAGGCCAATGATGGGTATTAAGGAGGTCACATATTTCATGGAGCACTGGGTGTTATACGCAAACAGTGAATCATGGAACACTACATCAAAAACTAAGGATGTACTGTATCGTGACTAACATAACATAATAAAAAATTATTATTTTTAAAAAAGATACATCATGAATGGCTCATTTTTGGATCTGGGACATGAATACCTAAGGATTCATTTTATTATCTTCTCTACTTTTCTGTAGATTTAAATTTTTCCATAAAATGAGAGAGAAATTCTCCATGTCTTGGGTCATATATTGTACGGTTCTCTTTTGATTTGTCATTTCTCTGCAGACCACCTTTCTCTTTCTGGCAAGGCACATAGCCACATTGGTCCTGCATTTATGTGGCCTCTCAGCTCAAGAGCCCTATGCCAACTAATAAGGGTCTCTATATCCACATTCATATTCCCTGGAGAGAAAATATGATTAGCTCTGTTTGGGCCAATAGTCCAATCATCTGTGCCCAGGGGAAGGGGCACTACTGTCCTCTCATCAGCTACTAAGGAGGAAACATCTTGCCTCTGGCAGAACTTTCTAGTTAGTTTGCTACAAGGTCCAGATATGCCAAGCTTAGAGTCCCCCTGTGGTCATTAATCAGGACATGTTGTGATCTAATCCCCCAGGTGAATTGCCTTCACCATCTACCTATCCCAGGGTGCCCATACAAATCCCATTATTTTCTATGTGGTTCATGGCAAAAAATGGGAATGGGAAACACTGAATAAGGAGGTAGTAGGGAGATTTCAGAGAAGTTAACCACAATGTAAAACAAACTTCAAAGTAAGTTGATAAATAGAAGAACTAGAACGTAACCAAGGTCTTGTTTCAAAGCTTCTGGTGCTAACACAAGTATTGTACGTGGTACTTGTGAGGACTGCCAGTCTCCATGGATTCTGAAAAGAGAATATATGAATTATGTGAGCAGTGGAGCTTGCATGATGTCACAGTTTGAGTTTGCCAGGAAGCAGACTCTGGTATGGAGATTGCAGCACATAATGTTTATTAGGGAGTGCTCTTGGGATCAACACTGGTGGAAGGGAGGATAAGAAAGCAGGAATGGGCAGAGGGAGGAGTTGGCCCATGATATAGTCTCAACAAAGGCCGCAGTCAACCTCATGGGAAACTCTAGCAGTAGGATCACCCTTCAGAAGTATCCCAGGGGCGCCTGGGTGGCACAGCGGTTAAGCGTCTGCCTTCTGCTCAGGGCGTGATACCGGTGTCATGGGATCGAGCCCCACATCACGCTCTTCCGCTATGAGCCTGCTTCTTCCTCTCCCACTCCCCCTGCTTGTGTTCCCTCTCTCGCTGGCTGTCTCTATCTCTGTCGAATAAATAAATAAAATCTTAAAAAAAAAAGAAGTATCCCAAGTAGGGGCAAGATGTTTATATCTCTTCATCAGTCAATCATTGGATATGAGCTTCCCTAAGGAAGGGGGCATGACCTTGGGGGAGTCAACTGTCTTCAGCTAAGAGCACTCTTTAGCTAATTCCTGAAAGAGAGTGACAACTGAAGGCTTTCTGAGGGTAACACTTGCATCAGCTGAAGGAGTCCTGTAGAGAGTCCTGTAGAAAGATCTGGATGGAAACTAGTTACGGTTCTCTAAGTCAAAACTAGCAAAATGAAGTACGTTGAAAAGGAATCTTGCTCTGCAAGTATGTTTCATTTTAAAGTCAATTCTTGACTTATAAAGGATGGAATTGATCCTGAATTGATGTCATCCTCTCTGCAGTGAGCTAAGAAGGACATAAATGGGCTTTGTGCTCAACAGGGAAAGGCAAATTCACACCAGAGTGGGACAGATAATACTGGGTTTGAAATGGTGAGACAGGAATAGCCAAAGAGACTGTTTAAGGGCCCACACAGGCCGTGACCAGCAACCACGTTTCTGCCCAGTGTGGACAGGAGAGTGCTGTAGGGCTGAAGGGGGTGGCTGGCCACATCTCAGACAGGAGAAGTCCAGAACACCCAAGCAAGGCAAGCAGGGAACATTTGTTTTTATCAGGAAATTTTGATTCTCAGGAAAAAATAGACATCCAGTTATCTCAAGGGAAGAGAGACATTCAGAGTTCACTCCCTCACAGAATCTTTGTCCCTTTTTATGTCTCTAGTAACTGAGATCCTCACACATTACACCTGTGGACCCCTTCTCAGGTGTTCGGTGAACTGGCTCTGCCTTTCAGTTTTATCATTCCACTTCTCCTCGGTCAGCCACCTTGCCCCATCTTCTGCTGGTCCTGTGGTGCTCCTGCTCTGCTCTTGCCTGTAGGTCCCTCCTCTAACTCTCCGGACTATAGGGCCAGACTATGTACTTAAATATGTAAGACTTACGGAGGGCAGGAAAAGGAAGCTTAAAACCAGATACCAGCTATGAGTGCTCCTGGGCTAAGATCTTCCACATGCATTTGTAAGACCAACTTCCTTGCCCTCAGAGGAAATAGTCTACCTGGAATCTACATGATCCCAGCTCCTCTGAGTATCAGGGGAAGGAAAGAGCCAACTTTGTTCTCATCCCCAATCTCAGCCCTGCCACTAAGAAAAACAACATTGAAAGATGTGCCATTTCATCTCCAATGTGAACAGTTTTTTATACTGTTATGTCATGAAGTTTTGCCCCACACTGTCTTCCACGTCTTCTTTGCACAGAAGGATCTTGGATCTTAATGTAACTCAAAAGAACACTAAGCTGTTTTTCCCAGAACAATGAAGCAACTGCTCACAAGGGTGAATTCAGATGTGCCCAGAAGGAAACCAGAAAATCACTACTTGTTTTTTCAGCAGCACCCATTCCATCCCCTCAAGTCCCACCCTGTCAGGTTTTAGGTTTCATCATTTTTAAAACTTGGGTCCAGTAATAGCCAAAGTTCTTCATTATGTATGCGATTTTATTTTCTGGTAATCATTCTTCACATATCTCTTCTTTGGGGGCACCTTCTTCTGAGATTCATGGGTGCGAGAGTCAAGAGCACAGAACTATAGGAACAATTGTCCTCCAGATATGACTAGGTAAAGCATTTCTGACTCACCAGGTTCCTCACAGCAGCCTTCACATCCTTGTTCCTCAGGCTGTAGATGATGGGATTGAGCATGGGGGTGACCACCCCATAGAAGAGGGAGGTGAGCTTGTCTGAAACATCCTGCTTGTCTGCCCCCAGGGGGTCCTTGGATTTGGGCTTCCCATACATGAAGAGTGGTCCCATAGAAGACGACCACAACTGCAAGGTGGGCAGAGCAGGTGGAGAAGGCCTTCTTCCTCCCCTCAGCTGAGGGGATCCTCAGGATGGTGGAGAGGATGAAGATGTAGGAGACAAAGATGAACAGAACCGGGACCCCCAGAAAAATCACATTTGTCACTCCCATACTAATCACATTGATGGAGATGTCAGCACAGGCCAACTTCAGGACAGCCAGGATCTCACAGGTAAAGTGGTTGATGACGTTGTTCCCACAGAAGGGAAGCTTCATTGCAAGGGATGTTTGAATCATAGAGGCAGCACTTCCAGCTGCCCAGGAGCTGACAGCCATGGGCACGTAGGCAGCCTTGCTCATGACCACAGGGTACCTAAGGGGGTTACAGATGGCCACATAGCGATCAAACGCCATCATGCCCAGAAGCACACACTCTGTGGCTCCCATGGCAAAGGAGAGAAACATCTGCGCAGCACAGGTGGAGAAGGGTATGGTTTTCCTGGGGGTGAGGAAGCTGTCGAGAATGAGGGGGACTGAAGAGGTTGTGTAGCAGATGTCCAGGAAGGAGAGGTTCCCCAGGAAGAAGTACATGGGTGTGTGCAGGCGGGAGTCAAGGACGGTCACCAGGATGAGGACCCCGTTGCCCAGCAGGATCACCAGGTACATCAGGAGGATGAGCACAAAGAACGTTTTCTCCAGCCGTGGGTGGGCTGAGAGTCCCAGGAGAATAAACTCTGTCACAGAGACGGTCTGGTTGGCACTTTCCATGGTATGTCTCTTCTTTCAACAGAGGAAAACACTCAGAGATCCAAACTCAATATTCTTTGCCTTGCTTAGGTCCAGGGCATCTGGTCTGGAGTTCTGGTTAGGCTGAGTGATTAGAAAATAATATTGAAAGCCCACAGTCTCTATTTCTGCCAAGAAAAAGAAGCAATAATTTCATATTTTACTTTGGGCCCATAGAACATCAAATTTACAATATTTAAAATGGTGATTCTGATAACTTAATGCATTTCACCAGAGATAAGACATATAACACATTCATTTTTATGATTCTTTTTTTTTTAAAGATTTTATTTATTTATTTGACAGAGATAGAGACAGCCAGCGAGAGAGGGAACACAGGCAGGGGGAGTGGGAGAGGAAGAAGCTGGTTCATAGCGGAGGAGCCTGATGTGGGGCTCAATCCCATTACGCCGGGATCACGCCCTGAGCTGAAGGCAGATGCTTAACCGCTGTGCCACCCAGGCACCCCTCATTTTTATGATTCTATGTCCATATGGCAGTTCATCTCATTCAACTTTGATCAGAAAAGTGACGTTAAGTTTGCCTCATGTTCTCCAACTTTGTGCCAGTTACTAGTGAAATGATTAGTTGTGACTGCATACTTTCTTTCTTCTCTCCAGATTATTCTCACAGAAAACATACTCTTGTTGTTCCTAAGATTTCCTTTCTCATGGGCCCCACCTGCTCCAGGACCTTCCATCCATCTGTATTTCCATTCATCCATCCATCCATCCACCCACGCACCCACCCATCCACTCATCCAGTAGCGTCTGAACATCCTTCCACTAAAATATTTGTTGATCAACTAGTATGTGGTTATGACAGTTCCTATGGGAAACAGGGATGCCCCGTAGTCCAGACTTAAGTATGCTCACAACTTAGCAGGAAAGGGAAGCAGAAGGTTTCAGGAGAGGCTAGAGTATCTGAAAGGGCATCCAGGGTATTGATGGGAATAGATTTACAGAAGGCTTCTTTGGTGATACAGAATCCAGCTGGGCTTTCAAGGACAAAAAGAGACTGGGCATACAGAGCTGAAAATAGAAGTTGTGTGTGTTTGGTGGGAGGGGGTCTCCAAAGTAACTTCATGCTCTGGAAATGCTGGTATGTCCCAAATAGTTTGAATCTGATGTTCCATGGAGATAGAGGACTGGCTCTAAAAATGCACAGTGGATCACAGCTTCTGGAAATCTAGGTCTCTTAAATAACTAAAGCAATGCTTTTTTTCTTATTCTCCTGGGTCCCCCTTCCTCTGGATGAGCACCCTTATAGGAATCAATGGACATTAGTAGTCCTTGAGCCTTTTGACGCAGCTGCTAGATATGTCACCCAGACTAATATTCTGTCACTGATTATGCTCCCCAAGTAATCTAGTCCAGTCCTCTCTCCCACTCTAGATCATTTTCTGCACTGCACTGATGCATGGCTTTCAGTTTGCTTTTATTTTTTTTATAATAATTTTTTAATTATATTATATTAGTCACCATACAGTACAACCCTGGTTTTCGATGTAAAGTTCCATGATTCATTAGTTGCGTATAACACCCAGTGCACCACGCAATACATGCCCTCCTTACTATCTTTTAATAACGAAGAGCTCACTATATTCCCAAACAGCATACTACATTATTTGCAGGCTCTCGAGTATTAGAAAATGTTTCTTCATGTTGAACCAAGCAGGCAATTTTCTAAAAGTTCCTTATTCATATGATGGTAGTCAGCTTCCTTCTGGAACTGCATTGAATCTGTGGAAAGTCATCAGGTCTGTAAGGCAGAGATTTGGACTGCATTCTTCCTTCTCACCTGCTATGTAGACTTCAGTACTTCCTTCCCTCTCTTACATCCTCAGCTTACCCTATTCTGTATTAGGATTATAAGAGATCAAGGATGTTCAAATTATTTAAGAAAGAGAATAATTATTTTTTTAGGAAAGAGAACTTTCGTTTTCTTAAATTTAGAACCCCGAATATAAAGCAGAGGTGCTCTTGTTGAAGTAGGGAAAGAGGGCTGGGAATGTCTGGGCTACCCGGCCAGTGAGGCTCTTTCAAGGCATTGCAGGCAGTTTAAATGGCGCCCTCTAGAGCCTAACTGTGGGACAACGCCGGCCTTTCCATGGCTACTATGTGAATGATGCTCCCCGGAGTTATACAAGAAGGGGCTCTGAAATCATGGGCCCATCTCATTTCCGAGAGTGTCTCTAAAGTTAGATGAGTCCATTAAATGAGGCTGATAAGTTTCATAGGCTTCTTGCCATCTAGGTTTTTCTAATCCAGGAAGAAGGGGTTTGTGTTGCCCTCAGTCTTTGTGAGACTGAAATTGCTTCATCTCTTCTCTTTTCAAGCTCCAACCCCTTTGAAAAATCAAGTCAGAAGCTGAAAATGTTACTGTGCTAACACAAGGTTGAGGATTACTCTGATAAGAACCCTCACTTACCTTTATCAGGAACCTACTGAGAAAGGATCCCTACAGTTTGGGAATAGTGCATGGGCCAGAAATGGCAACACTAGTTTGAAATGCCCAAGCTGAGATGCCCACCTTGGATTTGAAGAAGGGGTGAAAACCAGTTCTTCCCATCTGTCTTGATTGTGTGTTGTAGGCAAACTCTCCAAAGGAACGGCCAGTACATGCAGAAGGCAATTTGAAATCAGTGGAGTAATTGGGACTGTTGTGTTCCCTGAAGTGATTAAAAGTTTGGAAATGGAATCATACAAAGTAAGAAAACTTTTTATACTTCTGGGACAATATCCCCAAGATCTAATCATACTGAAAACACTCTAAGAGGACTTCTTTTTCTCTTTCCTTCATTCCTGCTGGAACTTCCCACTCTTAAGCCACTGAAGGACATCAAGGGAGGCATTTCCATGTCCTGCTTGAATTTCTACAAACTTCAAAAGGCTTAAAATTCTTGAAAAAAGCAGCCAGAGGAATTATTTACAAACATTCTATGTTCATGGCATTATGGAACCAGCAGCTGTGGGCACAGTGCTTCTAAGCCAAGTGCTCAAGGCATGGCAGTGGACACTTGGGGGGAGCTTCCACCGAGAACCCTGAGAAGGCTTCAAGGAGCAGGAGATTTGTGGCCAGGACTTGAACAATAGAGGAGAATTTACACATGAAGAGATAGGAAAGAGGTGGGAAAAAGGGAAAACTATCTTGGGGACAGAGCTTGGCAGGCCTTGGGCTTGAGTATTTCTTCCATAGCCTCAACAAGTCATTTGTTTGAAAAGCATCATGGAACAGGTGGTATAGAACAAAGTCCAGGGAAGATATTCTATGCTGGTGGAATCTGGAAGTGGTTGCAGCCTCTAGGATTCTCCTTGCTGATTCTTTCCTCCTATTATTCATGGCCTTGTGTAATTCCCTTCCTTTTAGTGGCTTGCTTCTGACCAAAAGGCTACACTGTCTTTCTGGGTTTGATGAAGCAAACTGTCATATTGGAGAGGACTTGTGGCAAGGAACGGAGGGAAGTCTCTGGCCGACAGGCAGTGTAAAACTGAGGTCCTCAGACCAACTACCCTCAGGTTACATGGCCAACAACCATGTAAATGAGCTTGGAAATAAAGTTCTTCTCTCATCCCCAGTGAAAACCCCAGAAGAGATCCCAGCTCTAGTCAACATCTTGACTGCAGTCTTGTGAAAGACCCTGAAGGAGAAGACCCAGCTAATCTGTGCTCAGGTTTTCGACCTACAGAAACTATGAAACAATACACGTATGTTCTTCTAAGCTACTAAGTTTTGGAGTAATTTGCTTTGCAACAGTAAATAACCGATTCATGGAGTATGGTTATAAGCTGTGAGGAAGAAGCTAGGAAAAGAAAGAGGTAACACATCTAGGAAAAAGTCGTTCAGTGAATGGGACCCTTCTACTTTCCCAAAAGTCTGTCTCACTGCCAGAGGACATTGGTGATCAGAAGGATTTTCCTCACTCTGGACCAAAGTTTGCTTATCTACCTGCAGTTCTACCTGGGTCCTTGTTTAGCTCTTGGGGGACACACAGGACACGGTTGCTTCCTCTTGTGTATCAGCCTTTCAAAAAAAAAAAAAGTAAGTCATTGTAGACATGATCAGTTACACTGAAGATGTGAGCCTGAACTAAGCACAACATTCCTTCCACAATAATTTTGCAAGTAACTAACAATAACTAAACAGTAACTCAATAAACATATGATGAAATCATGACTGAGAACCATCCTGGGAAGCCAGTCCCCAGCATCAGACCACATGGCAGAAGGAATCTTGGGCCCTCAAATGACCTGCTTGTGAGAGGGACTTTTCACATGATTAAGAGCAAAGAAATGGTAACAAATACAGTAACAAGCTCCCAGTAGAACACACCTTCCTATTGTGTTGAGGCTACTAGGAAGGCCATCAGACAAATCTGTGCCTTGCCAATAGCAGTCATTATAACAAGTCCATACATTTAGGCAGACTGATAAGAAGCTGTTCACCTTTTTTTGGTAAAATTCACTTACAGTGAAATGTATACATCTTAAGTGGATCATCCAGTGAGTTTTGACAGATGTGCACACCCATGCAACCCAAATCCAGTCAAGTTAGAGAATATTTCCAACACTGCAATGAGTTTCTTATGCCCCTTCCCAGTCGGTCCCCAGTACCACCCTGCCCAGAGCAACCTCCATTGCTCTGATATTTTTTACCTTTTTAAAAACATCATATGCATAGAATCATGCAGTAAGTATTCTTTTGTCTAAGTCTTTGTTCAGAATGATATTATCAAGATTCATCTATGTTATTAAATGAGTTAGTGGTTTGTCCTTTTTTATTACTGAATAGTGTTCCATTATGACCATCCCATTTTGCTTACCCATTCTCCTTGTTGATGAACATCTGGGCTGTTTCTAGTTTGGCCTGTTATGAACAAAGTCATTATTAACATTCTCATACAATGGGGTGCCATGTGTGGCTCAGTCAGTTAAGCATCTGACTCTCGATCTCAGCTCAGGTCCTGATCGCGGAATTGTGAGTTCGAGACCCACTCCCAGCATGGAGCCACTTAAAAAAACAAACAAAAAAACATTCCCATACAATTCTTTTTCTTTTTAATTTATTTAAATTCAAGTCAGTTAACATATAGTGTAGTATTGGTTTCAGGAGTAGAATTTAGTTTCATTGCTTACATGTAATACTCAGTGTTCATTCCAACTAGTGCCTTCTTTGTTTTATTATTTTTTATTATGTTCAGTTAGCCAACATATAGTACATCATTAGTTTTTGATGTAGGTGTTCAATGATTCATTAGTTCCGCATAATACCCAGTGCTCAACACAACATGTGCCCTCCTTAATACCCATCACCTGGTTACCCCATCCTCCCACCCCCTCCCTTCTGTAACCGTCAGTTTGTTTCCCAGAGTCCAGAGTCTCCCATGGTTCATCTCCCTCTCTGATTGCTCCCCCTTCAGATTTCCCTCCCTTCCCCTGTGGTCCTCTATGCTATTCCTTATGTTCCACATATGAGTAAAACCATATGATAATTGTCTTTCTCTGCTTGAGTTATTTCACTTAGCATAATCCCCTCCAGTTCCATCCATGTCGATGCAAATGGTGGGTATACATCCTTTTGATGGCTGAGTAATATTCCATTGTATATATGAACCACATCTTCTTTATCCATTCATTTATTAAAGGACATCTCAGCTCCTTTCACAGTTTGGCTACTGTGGACATTGCTGCTGTGAACATTGGGGTGTATGTGCCCTTTCTTTTCACTATCTCTGTATCTTTGGGATGAATACCTAGTAGTGCAATTGCTGGGTCATAGGGTAGTTCTATTTTTAACGTCTTGAGGAATCTCCATACTGTTTTCCAGAGTGACAAGTGCCCTCTTTAATACCCATCACCCATTTAGCCCATCTCCCCACCCACCTCCCCTCCAGGAACCCTCAGTTTGTTCTCTTATAGAGTATCTTACGGTTTGCCTCTCTGTTTTTATCTTATTTTATTTTTCCTTCCCTTCCCCTATGTTCATCTGTTTTGTTTCTTAAATTGCACATATGAATGAAATCATATGATATTTGTCTTTTTCTGGCTGACTTATTTCACTTAGCATAATGCACTCCATCCATGTTGTTGCAAATGGCAAGCTTTCATTCCTTTTGATGGCTGAGTAATATTCCATTACATATATATATATACACACACCATATCATCTTTATCCACTTATCAGTTGATGGACATTTGGGCTCTTTCCATAGTTTGGCTATTGTTGATAGTGCTGCTATAAACATTGGGGTGCATGTGTCCCTTCGAATCAGCATTTTTGTATCCTTTCATACAAGTCTTTTTGTAGACATGTATTTCAGTTTCTCTTAGCTAAATACCTGAGAATGGGATTGCTGGCTCATAGCATAGGTATACACATAGTTTTATAATAAACAGATCCTTTGCCAAGACACACCATTTTACATTCCTGTCAATAATGTACAAGATTTCTCATTGCATCGCATTCTTGTCAGTGGTGTTTTAGCCGGCCTGATTGATGTGTGGTGGTCTCATTGTGTTTTTTATTTGCATTTTCCTGATAACTAATGATATCAAGCACTTTTTCATGTGCCCATTGGTCATTTATAAATCTTTGCCAATTATCTGTTTATTTTGCCCTTTAGTATAATTTTTTGTTGTTTTTGAAAATAATGGTTTATAGGAGTCCTTATTTATTTTAAATACAAGTCCTTTGTCAGATATATGTATTGTGAATATTCTCCCAGTGTATGTGGCTTCTGTATTCGTTTTCTTAATAGTGTCTTCTGCTGAGCAGATGTTTTAAATTTTGATGAATTTTTTTAAGATTATTTATTTATTTATTTGACAGAGATAGAGACAGCCAGCAAGAGAGGGAACACAAGCAGGGGGAGTGGGAGAGGAAGAAGCAGGCTCACAGCGGAGGAACCTGATGTGGGACTCGATCCCGGAACTCCGGGATCCCACCCTGAGCCGAAGGCAGACGCCCAATGACTGCACCACCCAGGCGCCCCTAAATTTTGATGAATTTTATCATTTTTTTCTTATTTAGTTATTACTTCCCATAGCCTATCAAAGAAAATTTTGCCTACCCCCAGTCACAAAGATATTTTTTGAAGTTTTATTATAAAAACCTTTACAGTTTTAGCTTTTATATTTAGACCTATGATCCACAGTGAAACTAATTTTTAATTTTTTGTCTAGTTGTTCTATCAATTACTGAGAAAAGGGTATGAAAATCTCCCCCGGTGCCTGGGTGGCACAGCCATTAAGTGTCTGCCTTCAGCTCAGGTCATGATCCCGGTCCTGTGATTGAGCCCCGTGTCAGGCTCCCTGCTTGGCGGGAAGCCTGCTTTTCCCTCTCACAATCCCCCTGCTTGTGTTCCCTCTCCTGCTATCTCGCTCTCTGTTAAATAAATAAATAAAATCTTACCAAAGAAAGAAAGAAAGAAAGAAAGAAAGAAAGAAAGAAAATCTCTCATTCTCTTCTATTCCTTTAATTATGTCCATTTTTTGTTTCATATTATTTTCAGGCTTTGTTACTAGGTGAAATACATTTATAATCTTTATGTCTTCCTGATTGACACCTTGTCATTATGAAATGTCTCTTTTTATCTCTGGTAATACTCTTTTCTTCAAGTCTACCCTATCTGATATTAATATAACCCTCCAGTTAACTGTTTGATTGATACATTTTTCCATCCTTTCACTTTGAACCTGTATGTGTCTTTGTATTTAAAATGCTTCTTTTAGGCAGAATTGAGTTGTCTTTCTTTTTTGCACAGTCTGATAGTCTCTGTATTTTTTTCCATTTTTATTAGTTTCAGAGGTAGAATTTAGTGATTCATCAGTTCCATATAACACCCAGTGCTCATTACATCAAGTGCCCTCCTTAATGCCCATCACCCAATTATCCCTTCCCCCACCCACCTCCCCCCAGCAGCCTCCCCTCCAGCAACTCAAGTTTGCTTTCTAGAGTTCAGCATCTCTTATGGTTTGCCTCCCTCTCAATTTGCACCTTATTTTCTTTCTCCTTCCCTTCCCTATGTTCACCTGTTTTGATTCTTAAATTCCACATATGAGTGAAATCATATGGTATTTGTCTTTCTCTGACTGATTTATTTCACTTAGCATAATACCCTCTAGTTCCATCCACATCATTGCAAATGGCAAGATTTCATTCTTTTTGATAGCTGAGTAATATTCTGTTGTGTGTATATACCACATCTTCCATTCATCTCTTGATGGACATCTGGGCTCGTCCCATATTTTGTCTATTGTGGACATCGCTGCTATAAACACTGGTTACAGGTGCCCCTTTGAATCACTATTTTTGTATCCTTTGGATAAATACCTGGTAGTGCAATTGCTGGGTCATAGGGTAGCTCTATTCTTAACTTTTTGAGGAATCTCCATACTGTTTTCCAGAGTGGCTGCACCAGCTTGCATTCCCACCAACACTGTAAGAGGGTTCCTCTTTCTCTGCATCCTTGCCAACATCCGTTGTTTCCTGAGTTTGTTAATTTTAGCCATTCTGACTGGTGTGAGGTGGTATCTCATTGTGGTTTTGGTTTGTATTTCCCTGATGCCGAGTGATGTGGAGCATTTCTTCATGTGTGTGTTGGCCATTTGTATGTCTTCTTTGGAGAAATGTTTGTTCATGTCATCTGCCCATTTCTTGACTGGATCTTTTGGTTTTTGGGTGTTGAGTTTGATAAGTTCTTTATAGATTCCAGATACTATCCCTTTATCTCATACGACATTTGCAAATTCCTTCTCCCATTCTGTAGGTTGCCTTTTAGTTTTGTTGACTGTTCCCTTTGCTCTGCAAAAGTTTTTAATCTTGATGAAGTCCCAATAATTCATATTTGCTTTTGTTTCCCTTGTCTTTGGAGACTTACCTAGCAAGAAGTTGCTGCAGCCAAGGTCAAAGAGGTTGCTGCCCGTGTTCTCCTCTAGGATTTTGATGGATTCTTGTCTCACATTTAGGTCTCTCATACATTTTGGGCTTATTTTTGTTGCCCAGGCTGAAAGTCTCTGTATTTTAATTAATATGTTTGATCTATTTCTATTTAACGTAATCATTCATTGATTGGGTTTAGATTTACTATTTTCATATTGTTTTCCATTTATCTCATCTATTTTTTGTTCCTCTGTTCCTCCTTTCCTGCAATCTCCTGGGTTAATTGAATAGTTCTTAGAACTAATTCCATTTTATCTATTGGCTTTTTGGCTATATCTCCTTGCCTTATTTTTCTAGTCATTGCTCTAGAGATTACTATATACATCTGAATCTTTTAGCTTTCTCAGAATTATTACTCAAACGAGAATATATAAATTAATCAGGAAAAGAAATTAATAAATCAATCCCAGTGACAGACTACTTCTGCCAGAATATTCTAGGTACTTGCTATTCAAATTGTAGTCAGTCTAAGACCAGTAGTGCCATCACTTGAGATCTGTTAGAACTGCAGAATCTCTAGTCCCATTTCAGATTTACTGAACCATATCTGCATTTTAACAAAATCCCCAGATGATCCATATACACATTAAAGTTTAGGAAGTGCTGTCCTCAGTAATTGACAATCTGTAGTAACAGTGCAAATATTAGGCACATCAGCATCACTAATTGATGATGTCCACCACTTCTTGGAATCCACCATACCATGGTCGTCTTCAGTCAACTCGGGTAGTTTTGTTTGCTCCTGTTGTGCGTACTATCCCCAATTGGCCACAACCACACAACCAATCTTCTGTTGTACTAGCAGTTGCTTGGCTTTCTGCATTATGCTGAAACCTGATGCTTACCTAGCCCCTCTAAATGGAAAATGCACAATGCTTTTGCTCCATGCAATGCCACATTTATTTTATTTTTCGGTGAAATGTTGTCTTCTATCTCCACAGCTGTGTTGTGCTTACAATGGAATAACTTCTTTTTTTTAAAGATTTTATTTATTTATTTATTTGACAGAGACAGCCAGCGAGAGAGGGAACACAAGCAGGGGGAGTGGGAGAGGAAGAAGCAGGCTCCCAGCAGAGGAGCCTGATGTGGGGCTCGATCCCAGAACACTGGGATCACGCCCTGAGCCGAAGGCAGACGCCCAACAACTGCGCCACCCAGGCTCCCCTACAATGGAATAACTTCTGGACTGAAATGATAGCTCTCTTCAAATCCAGACAACCTGATTCTGAATTTCTGAGATATGGCCCTACTGTTGGATACATACTAGTCATAGGTTGAGTTTCCCAGGTAATAGACTCTGAGGAATTCAACATATGAATTTTAGTGGGACACAGACATTTAGTCCATAGCAGCCCTCACTGTGTAAAAACAGCCCTATCTCTTCCTGAAGACTAGGATCAGTCATATGTAATTAGGATAGTAACTCCTTTCCTTGCCTGTTGGTCTCTTGACATAAGAAGCTCAACATGACTGGGGGATAGTCACAGCTTTAAGTTTAGTAGATATAACAAAATAGAAAGTCCTTACAGAAATTGGTCCTTATATTTATGGTCAATTGCCTTTCAACAAAGGTGCCAAGGCAATCCATGGGGGGAAAGATAATCTTTTCAGCAAATGGTCTGAAACAATTGAATACTCATATGTAAAAAAAAAAGTAAGACACTTATTTCACACCATACAAAACATTAACTCAAAGTGGATCACAGACCTAAATGTAAGATTTAAAACTATACAACTTCTAGAAGAAGTTTCTCATGAGAGAAAATCTTTGTGACTTTGGGTTAAGTAACGGTTTCTTAAATAAGACACCAAAATTAATTTTTAAAAATTGAGTATTGTACTACAAAATTAAAAACTTTTGTTTTTCAAATGACACCATAAAAATGAAAAGACAAAAAAGGCTAAAAATATTCACAAATTATATATATATTAAAGGACTTATGTCCAGGTTACACAAAAAACTCATACATATGACTCAGGGTGCCTGGGTGGCTCAGTCAGTTAAGTGCCCAACTCTTAATTTCAGCTCAGGTCATGATCTCAGGGTCCTGGGATTGAGCCCCATGTCAGGTTCCATACTAAGTGGGGAGTCTGCTTGAGGATTCTCTCTCTCCCTCTGCCCCTCCCCCGCTCATGCTCTCTCTTTCAAACAAATCTTTAAAAGAATAAAACTCCTACATATGACTCAATAATAAAAAGACAAACAGCCCAATTTAAAATATCTTCACCAGAAAGGTATGTGAATGACTAATAAGCACATGAAAAGATGCCCAACATTAGTAGCCATCAGGGAAATGCAAATTACAACCACACTGAGATACGAAGACACACCCACTACAAGAGCTACATTGAAGACCTCAACACCAAGGGTTGGTAAGGACATAAACTAGACATGTCATACATTGTGGTCATTTAAAATGATGCAGCCACTTAGGAAAATAGTTTAGCAGTTACTTAGAGTTAAACAGATTTGTACCGTGTGATCCACCAATTCCAAACAAAGTTCTGTACTTGAATGTTCATAGTAGCATTATTCATGATAGCCAAAAACCGGAAAAATCCAAATGTCCATCAATGAAGGGATAAACACGATGTGGTAGATCCATATAACACTTGTTTGTAGCAAAAAGGAGACTGCTGATACGTGTTATGACTGGACGAGTCTCAAAAGCATGCTAAATGAAAGACGCCAGACACAAAAGTCTACCTATTGTATGGTTCCACTTATCTAAATTTCTTGAAAAGGCAAATTTTTCTAGAAATGAGTTGATTAGTAGGTACCTTGGGCTGGAGTTGGGGATTGACTGCAAATGGGCATGAGAGAATTTTTGAATGATATATATATTCTGAAATTGGTTTGTAGCGATAATGGCACAACTGTAAAGATTTATCAAAAATCATTGAACTATACCTTACAGTAGGTGAATCTTATGGTATATAAGTTATAATTCAATTAAGTGCTACAAATTTTTTTAAAAGATTTTATTTATTCATTCAGCAGAGATAGAGACAGCCAGCGAGAGAGGGAACACAAGCAGGGGGAGTAGGAAAGGAAGAAGCAGGCTCATAGCAGAAGAGCCTGATGTGGGGCTCGCCCATAACGCTGGGATCACGCCCTGAGCCGAAGGCAGACGCTTAACTGCTGTGCCACCCAGGCGCCCCAAGTGCTACAAATGTTTAATGAGGCTCTTTCTGTGTCCCCTGGTGGAAGCAACCCTCCGTTAGGAACTAGGATCCTTAGACCTATAAAGTCTAGAGTTACAGTGACTGAAAGCACAAATTCCCCCAGTAGGTAACTGGAGGTGACGTAACCAGGGCTATTCTTGCTACTACCCTTGATTCCTGGACCACGTATTTTGCCTGTTGGGAACACAATACCATAAAACAGTCATTGATTTAGGGTTCATCCTACATTCTGGAGGGTGGTGCCCCATTCTTGAAGAGTATTATCTCTAAGCTGGTGCCTTAGCTGTGCTTTCAAAAGGCCATTATGTCACTCTCTTGGGCCAGCTACTTCTGGATGGTGCAGTATATGGAAGGATCAGTGGAGCGCATAATCATGATCTCACAGCTATACCAACTTTGCTAAGTGAGTCTTGGCCAAGAGAGATATTATGCAGGATCCCCTGTCATTAAATCAAATCCTCTGTGAGTTTTCAGATGGTGATGTTGGCTGATGCCCTACAGAGAGGAAAGGTAACCCATACTCAGAAGACGTGTTGATTTTAATCAAGGCGAATCACTGCACTTTCAGAATGGAAATGGCCTAATGCAATCAGCTTACCACCAAGTGGCTGATTAGTCTCTTGGAATGAGGGTTGGTCTACGTCAGCCTGAATGAGACCCTGCTGTTTAGCAAATGGCCTCCTGCAATCATGGCTGCTCTGTTCATTGTACCAATGACAGGGATTGGATGACATCAGCTCCCTGAGTCCCCGAGTTCTGTTTGGTTGTTGAGCCTAGTGGAGAAGAAGAAGGTTCTGAAGATGTTCCTAGCACATGAACAGCTAAAGAGGTGAGAGAAACAAGACTCAGTTCCAAATACTGAAATACTGCTATAAGACGGAGAGGGATTCTCCCACCAAAGAATGGAATCACAGATCCAAGGAAATTCACAGGTGGGTGTCACCTGAGATTTAGTACTCCCACTTCATTGTGTGGAAGAATATACCGGAAATTCTTCAAGAGCAGAGAATGCACTCTTGGTCTCTCAGCTCTATGTGGGAGGGCAGGGATTTGAACCTAGACCTTCTGGACATGTTCCAAATTTGCAGGTGATAGGATCCACAGAGGGAAAAGCCACTGTGGCAGAAAGGGAGTAATTGATTACAAGAAGCATTACATATTGAGCTAACAACTGTTGTTTTAAAACTGAGTTCTATAAGATTTCTGCTGTGTATTATAGCCTGGCACTCTTTTTGCACAAGGCACACTATAGAGAATATCTACTTTACACAAGTTAGTAATCATATTAGATATAACTTTGGTTGCCCTCCTTCAAAGAAAGTAACTTAATCTAGATTTGTGAAAAATAGAATCTAGTATAAAGATAGAGGAGTGTCCTTTAGAAGCGCAAGTACAGAAATATGCACCAAGCCTGGGGAAAATTGGAAACCAAGAACTGGGGCCATATGAGGATGCCCTCATCATCTTTGCTCTTTGCAGACCTGGTTTCTCTTTACCACCCCAGTACACATGGGCAAACACATGACCCCAAAACCCCTAAGTTTGTCTGTTATGGATCCAGTGACTCACTCCCTGGCTATTCACAACAATCCCCAAAACCTGGCAGAAAGAATCTGATTGGTTTAGGCAAGGTCAGTGTCACACAGCACAGACATGAGTACCTCATCTATGTGGATAAAGAAGAGGGGTGACTGGGAAAAATGCCCAGAGAAATGGGATTGTTGGCTCATAAGCTAGAAAGCCAAACAGAAAGGTGCTATAATAATAAATTAGAATTGATTCAGTCAGGGGCGCCTGGGTGGCACAGTGGTTAAGCGTCTGCCTTCGGCTCAGGGCGTGATCCTGGCGTTGTGGGATCGAGCCCCACATCAGGCTCCTCCACTATGAGCCTGCTTCTTCCTCTCCCACTCCCTCTGCTTGTGTTCCCTCTCTCGCTGGCTGTCTCTGTCTCTGTCAAATAAATAAATAAAATCTTTAAAAAAAAAAAAGAATTGATTCAGTCAGACAGAAGGTGGAATTGAACTCTGTCCTCAAACGTCATAAGGCTTCCACAGAGGAGTTATTTAACATATTTCTATAATAAGAATAATGTTTGTTTGTCAATTAGGAAGATATTCTTTGTTAGCCATTGTGCATTTTATGTGTGTGTGTGTGTGTGTGTGTGTGTGTGTGCGCGCGCGCGCGCGCTTTATTTTAATTTAATCCTCACAACAACTCTATGGGGTAAGCTTAATTATCTCCATTTTGCAAATTAGAAAACTAAGAGTCTACAAGATTAAGTAGTTTTTTTTTTAATGTACCTGAAATTACACAGGCAGAGGCACCTTCACATCAGTCAGGCTCCAAAGTCCATGCTCTTAACCACAAGGGTAATTACAAGTAGATTTTTAGCAATTGGTGCCAGAATCCAGTCCAAATCCTAAAGACAGAGAGGAAACTGAGTTTGACCATTGGGGTCTGGATGGTTGCAAACATCAATTCCAGGGAAATAAAAGGACTCAGAATATAAACTTTGCATTGCAGTAATAATGAACTTGAGAGTCCTAGAAATTTTGTTCTTGTTCTACAATATCTGGAGTTTGATTAGTGTTGACACAAAGTCCTCCTTCACAAGTTTGGGTAGGAATAGATGTGCTTTATGTACAGTAAAAGAAGGAGTTTCCCAGAATTGGTTCTAGGATATTAAGCAGGAAATAATTAAACAGGAAACACTCTGGGCTCCTTGCAGGGTGAAATGGTGTCATTTGGGATGTCTTGGTGTTGGTGATTTTCCAAAATGGCAGGTTGGTCTTCAGTTTGGACACCAATTAAGAAGTGACTTTTCCTCACTGCCACCCTCCCTCCCCATTGCGCAGTAGAGCAGAAAACAACATAATGGCACATACGAACTGCAGCTGGTCTGCACATGAACAAGGAAAGTATGTTTTTCTTTCAAAGTTTTAGTTTTTACTTATTTTTTCATAATAAAAATAAAATTTAATAGTCACTTATCTTCATTTCTGGGTGATTTAACACAGCCCCCTCTTCATTCTAAAGGCTTGGTGTTCCATTGTCAGACATTCAGGAAAGTCCCATCCTGATGTGCTTTGTTTGGGCAGTTTTGTGATGAAACTGTTGTGTGGGACCACCGAACAAATCTATGCTTATGAAGTAGCCATTTCCTATGGGAACAAACCACAAGATATGCTGCTTCCTCCCACTCTCACTGGGCAAAGCATTTCCGACTCACCAGGTACCTCACAGCGGTCTTCACATCCTTGTTCCTCAGGCTGTAGATGATGGGGTTGAGCATGGGAGTCAGAAGTCCATAGAAGAGGGAGATGAGCTTGTCTGAAACATCCTGCTTGTCTGCCCCCAGCGGGTCCTTAGATTTCGGCTTCGCATACATGAACAGAATAGTCCCATAGAAGACGACCACCACAGTGAGGTGGGCAGAGCAGGTGGAGAAGGCCTTTCTCCTCCCCTCAGCTGAGGGGATCTTCAAGATGGTGGAGAGGATGAAGATGTAGGAGACAGAGATGAACAGAACTGGGACCCCCAGGAAGATCACATTGGCCACCCCCATACTGATCACGTTGATGGAGATGTCAGCACAGGCCAACTTCAGGACAGCCAGGATCTCACAGGTGAAGTGGTTGATGACCTTGTCCCCACAGAAGGGTAATTGTACTGCAAGAGAGATCTGCACCAAGGAATTGGCTCCACCAGCCACCCAGGAGCTGACAGCCATGGGCACGTAGGCAGCCTTGCTCATGACCACAGGGTTACCTCAGGGGGTTACAGATGGCCACATAGCGATCAAACGCCATCATGCCCAGGAGCACACACTCTGTGGCTCCCATGGCAAAGGAGAGAAACATCTGCGCGGCACAGGCTGAGAAGGAGATGGTTTTCCTGGGAGTGACGAAGCCATCCAGGACTAGAGGGATGGAAGAGGTTGTGTAGCAGATGTCCAGGAAGGAGAGGTTCCCCAGGAAGAAGTACATGGGCGTGTGCAGGCGGGAGTCAAGGACGGTCACCAGGATGAGGACCCCGTTGCCCAGCAGGATCACCAGGTACACGGACAGGATGAGAACAAAGAACGGTTTCTCAAGCTTTGGCTGATCTGAGAGCCCCAGCAAGACAAATCCTGCCAGAATAGATTGGTTGGCCACTTCCATTTTAAATTCTCTTTTCTACCCTCAGGAAAACTGAGGACAGCAAACACATGTTTATAAGAATCAATATGTGGGGTAAGAATGAGATCCTTCCAGAACTTAAAGTTAAGTTTATCCTTTGACATACCAACGTGCAGTAGCAGCATCAAAGTTATAAAAATAATTGTCCACTGAAATTACCTTAAAAGTCAGGATATATCAAATGAAAAGCAGGAAGAGCAGACCCTGGAAACCTAACCAAACCATGATATATGACAGAACTTTAGCCAGATCGATAGTATTGACACACTTGAAGGAACGGTCTATATGGGAACCATGAAAGAGGGACCCTGAGGGTGTGCTGCACGCGTGGGTCCAGAGCACTGACTGGCTCTTCTGGCCAGCCCTGCCCACCCATAATTGTCCCTGCAGTGTCCTTGGGGGCTTCAAGCTGTCATACTCAGTGATGTTAACCACTGACATCACCTCACTCACTCCCCTGGCTCTAATTCTGTGTTTGTATAATAATTTTCTGACTATAATTTGGCTCCACATGGAGTCCTACATGGAGAGAATGTGATGGGCAGAGGCCAGGAACATGAAGGGCTGCCTAGCATTTATTTTGTTACTTGATGTCGGGTTTATACTTTATTTCTTGTGAGTTCGGTTGGTGATCTCCATTCATTGTGCTGTCAATAGGGAATATCTGGCAAATAGTTCAGAGAGACCCTAATGGAAACACTTGCACATCCCTCCTCTGTAACCGTGGCCTTTGTCCACAGCATTGCAGTTCTGCTCCAGCTGCCAGGGCTGGGGAGCAGGAACAAAATCCAAGGACAAATGTCCCTCATGCCTCCCAGCATGAGCATCTGCGACTTTGTGACCAGGCTCTATGCTTTTGAGGCTGCTCTGTAGGCTACAAGCCCCCACTCAAACCCTTCTATATCTGAGTTGACCATTAAAGCCACGGCAATGCCGCAATAGTGCTTTCTACCCCAAAGAAAAGCAGACAATTCTATGCAGCCTCGCAAAGCGGTCTCTCCAAAGAGGCATTGCACATAGGATGTACTCCAGTTGGGTAGACCAGTAAATCCAATACATTAGAGAAAACCTTAAGCCTTGGCTTCTCATGTTAAATGTGAGGAAACAGAACCTCACAAGTGCTCCCCTGTTGTACCAGAGCAGGTCTACTGAGGAGCAAAAGATCCATTATGAAATCCTGGTCATCCTTGCTTTTCCTAGGACACTCATGAAAAATAGAGATGCCACCCCTTTCTCTAAGGTATCCGCCTTATAACAGAGCTTGGGTGAGGGGGTGTCCCTGGACTTCACACACTGTCTGTGACTCTTACACTATTGCTGCCAGTCTGAAGCTAGCCTCATGCGATGATCAGAGGAGAGTAACTGTGGGCATTGGGAGCATTTGAAAAAAAAAAAAAAAGATACGTTTTTAGAGACATCAGTACTATTGGCTGGAGACTCTCAGACTTGGCAGGAATGTTGTAACATAACTGGTTTGCCTCTTTCCCCTCCATTGTATGAACATCTGTGAAATGCCATTTTCCCATTTCTGCTTTGAACACCCTGAGCTATGTTGTATCATTCCTTTGTCATACAGCCTTGATTGTTGGAAAGTTATCCCTCACATTAAGCACAACTTTATTCTTCTAAGGTCATCCCCACACCATACCCCCTGCCCCACCACCACACTGGCCTAGGCTCCCAGGACACGCCCCCTCCCTTCCCTTATAAAAGCCCTTCATAGACATGAGAGTTGTGACCAAGTCCCCACTCACAACCATCTTTTTTCCTCTCCCACCTATTTGGAGAAGTTCTGGCCAGAGAGAGAACTCAGTCTATATCCAGTATGGGGATGAGGCCATGTCAGGAGCTTACCTGGACAGAAGGTTTCACGTCAGGAAGGATGCTGGAAGGCTTCTGGCTTTAGAGGTGATTGCTTCAATTGCCCACCTTGACCATCCCCTGTCTAGCTCTATCTGGTGAGGCTGGGCCTGGAAACGTGCAGCCAATTCTGTTTAGCTGCCTTGGAGCTAAGCGGTTCCTTCAAATTTCACAGCAAGGTAAAGAATATTCAGGGCTGGCCATAGCCTAAGAGGCTCTCCCTGTTCCCTTTCCTGGCCTTCTCCACGCCCAGTGAGATAATAGCAAGAAGGACATCTCAAGTTGCTGTTTCCCAGTGGTCCTGACAGTCATGCCCAGCCTGCGTGCTTGGAGCAGACACACTCTGTTCTGTGCCGCTTGCCCTCTCTCCATAGGCTCCGTCAAAGAACCATGGAGCAATCTGGAGTTCTGGGTGTTCGGGACCAGTTTAATCCCAGAAGCAATTTAAAGTTTGGTGAAGGCCTCATAGGAGTTTAGGGCCTGTGTCCTATGAACCCAATTAAAGAAGTTGTAGACAACACTATGTAAATCTTAATTCTCATTACAAAGAGATGTCCCTAAGATTAGAAAATTCCCATCGTCTCCTTGCCAACCTTCCCAGAAGTAGAGGAGACTAAGTTCTGACTGTGCTTTTACCACAATGGTATCTGCTAGAGGGGGCCTGCACTTGTTTTTGCAAGGCTAACTGTCCAAACAAGAGGTGGAAGCTATGCCTAGGCCCTGGCAGACACACTGGGCATCCTCATGCCCCAGGAGCTGAGCCCCGCTTCTGTCCCTCGGCACTCGTCCAGGGCTGACAAGCTCTAGCCCTTGCCCTCAAAGACAGGAAGCAACAGACATGTACCACAGGCCAGCACCAGGCACTAGAAAGAGGGCAGAAATGACAAGGGTGGCACCTCTGATTTCCAGAAAGGTCCCAGTGACAGCTACAGTCTGAGAGATGATTGCCCGGTGCCTCTAAGCTGTATGGGAGTCCAGAGTAGACAAGAGTCAGAGGAAGGAAGTCAAGGCGGTTTAGGTCCCAACTAGGAAGCAACTCTTCCTGCGTCCTGCCATGCTATAGTAACTCGGGGAACAAGGATTACAGATTGCAGCAGAGGGCACGAGGGCAGAAGAGAGCTCTGGGCTTGGTGAGAAGACAACAACATTCAGTCTTAGAAGCAGCTCTGGAGTCACAGGCCAGGCAGGGAACGAGGTAACCAGCATTTTGCTAAGAGCTTCTATTAGTTAGAGATCTTTGGTGATGGGGACTGAGAATCCTTCAGGTAACCTCAACTGGGGTCCAGGAGGTGAGAGTCAGGCAGCATGGAGCTTGGCCATGCCTGCTCAGCAGGGCCTGAGGGCAGGAATTTTCCCTTAGAAGTCGATGAGGGGGAAGGCAGGGAGGAGGTAGGGGAGCCTCGGATTGAAGCCTAATCTCTATCAAAAGCAACCGCTAAAGACTTATCTGGAGGGTGAATTTGCTAATGAAAGACCTTGCGTACTAATTCTCCCTTGGTAAGAAGATGGAATTTGGTATCGGGGTTTGTTGTATATCCCCAACATCCGGGTAGACATCATGGTCCATGTTACCACGGGGGAAACGCACAAAGATCTCATTATAGAGTGTGGGTTCAGCCCCTCTCCACCAATGGTGCCATTTTCACGAAGACTGAGGAGAAGCAGCCCTGGAGCCCCCTGGCTGGGGATCTCTATAACCCACAGACCACCGCAGGCTTCAGGCTAGGGACTGGCGTGTTTGGATTTTCTCTTAAGAGAAAGTTTCACCCCTTCACGCCCTCACTTAGACCTTCTACAGAAGTCTACAAGCCACATACCACATCTCTGTGAGCACAAGGAGTGCAGGGGGATAAGAGAATGTTGAAAGGGAGTTGGGGAGAGATGTCTGTGCGTCTTCTTTAGCACCTGTACCCTAAGTACATTTTTAGGCCCTGAAGACAGTTACATCTGGAACTATCGGGTCCATTTCAAGACTGCCCCCCTCACCTGGACATTCTTACTTTAGAAGGTCCCACCTCAATCATGTCAAAATGTACCTGCATCCCACTTGAAGTATAATTTTATGGTATTTTATAATGATGTTTCTACTTCTGTTTTTAAAATTATTTGGCTTACAAGTGACTCAGTTTATAATTCTATGACTTCTCAAAAATAAGCATAAAAACTCTAGGGATTCTTGCGAAGTGAAAGTAACTATAGATTGTTCTAAAATATTGGGGTGCCTGGGTGGCACAGTCAGTTAAGCATCTGACTCTAGGTTTTGGCTCAGGTCCTAATCTCAGGGTCGTGAGATCGAGCCCCACCTCAGGCTCTGGGCTCAGCATGGAGTCTGCTTGGGACTCTTTCTCCATCTCCATCTGCCCCTCCCCCACCCCGTGCTTTTCCTCTCTCTCTCTTTCTCTGTAAAATAAATAAGTCTTTAAAATATGAGTCACGAATACAAGCATTTACCAATTACTGAGGTTGACATAATGCTCCCTTTTTAAGGCATGTAAATAAACAACCATTAAGATTTTTTAAGGGTTTTTGTTTGTTGGTTTTGTAGTTAAGAGCCAACATGTTCTCCAGACCTCAAACACCTTTGTACCGGCGAACACCCCACAGAGCTGACTACAGCACCCGCACGCGCAGGGGGTCAAACAGCCCTGCTGACTCTGCTCAGGAGTAAAGGCACTGGCACAGTAAATACAAATTAAGATCCATTTACAGGAATTTAACTTAGCAAATCATTTTTGGGGGAATAATTTTTTCCTTGAACAAAAGGAATTCACCCAGTTACTATCCTTGGCAAGCAGGGTGCAGGAGACACCTGAGAAGGACGTGGGCCAGTCACACACACAGCTCACGAGCCAGTGCTGAGATGTGACAATTGTTCTCCGTCGCAGGTAAACTTTCCCAGGAAAAATCTGATGGGGAGATTTTCACGCAGGATGTTTACTGGGGAGAGCTCTTATGGGGTGGAGGTGAAAGAAGCAGGACTGAGCTCAGAGGGCAAGCTTGAACTGCCCGTAACTCTCATGGGCCAAGGGCAAGCCAGCACAGGAACTCAGCTGAATTCTGTCTGCTACCAACACTCCCAACAGCTGGGGAAAGAGGAGCTTCAGTCCTGGGTGGGGTGGGAGTGGGGTCTGGGTGACACACCCACCACGGCATCCACTACACACCTGTAACCAATACTTCTCAAGGTTCAACGTGCGTATGAATCCCCTGAGGGATCTCGTTAACCTGTCAATTCCGATTCAGTAGGTCTGGAACCGCCCCGAGATTCTGCATGTGTAAAAAGCTCCAGGTGATGCTAGCTACCACGCTGTGAGCAGCATGGCTCTGAACTCACTTTGCCCCTCACCTAGTGTTAATATGCACTGAATTTCTCAAGTGAATCAGTGTGGGTCACGACATATCCCACCGTCACTGGGTGAAGTGCTTCCGAACCACCAGGTACCTCACAGCGGTCTTCACATCCTTGTTCCTCAGGCTGTAGATGATGGGGTTGAGCATGGGAGTCAGAAGTCCATAGAAGAGGGAGGAGCTTGTCTGAAACATCCTGCTTGTCTGCCCCCAGCGGGTCCTTAGATTTCGGCTTCGCATACATGAACAGAATAGTCCCATAGAAGACGACCACCACAGTGAGGTGGGCAGAGCAGGTGGAGAAGGCCTTTCTCCTCCCCTCAGCTGAGGGGATCTTCAAGATGGTGGAGAGGATGAAGATGTAGGAGACAGAGATGAACAGAACTGGGACCCCCAGGAAGATCACATTGGCCACCCCCATACTGATCACGTTGATGGAGATGTCAGCACAGGCCAACTTCAGGACAGCCAGGATCTCACAGATGAAGTGGTTGATGACCTTGTCCCCACAGAAGGGTAATTGTACTGCAAGAGAGATCTGCACCAAGGAATTGGCTCCACCAGCCGCCCAGGAGCTGACAGCCATGGGCACGTAGGCAGCCTTGCTCATGACCACAGGGTACCTCAGGGGGTTACAGATGGCCACATAGCGATCAAACGCCATCATGCCCAGGAGCACACACTCTGTGGCTCCCATGGCAAAGGAGAGAAACATCTGTATGGCACAGGCTGAGAAGGAGATGGTTTTCCTGGGAGTGAGGAAGCCATCCAGGACTAGAGGGACCGAGGAGGTTGTGTAGCAGATGTCCAGGAAGGAGAGGTTCCCCAGGAAGAAGTACATGGGCGTGTGCAGGCGGGAGTCAAGGACGGTCACCAGGATGAGGACCCCGTTGCCCAGCAGGATTACCAGGTACATGGACAGGATGAGCACAAAGAACATTTTCTCTAGTTTTGGATGGGCTGAGAGTCCCAGCAAGACAAAGTCTGTCACAGCAGATTGGTTGGATGCTTCCATTTCAAACTCTCTCCTTTATTCCTAAAAATACGTGTTGGTGTTTTGGTGGCTTGCTTGTGTCCGTACACAGGGATCACAATATGATGTCCCTAAAATTGTAAATAAATTTAATCTGTGGGATTCAGCTAAAAGACCAAGCTATCTGAAGTTAGGCTGTGTATCAGTCAAAAGCATGAAATGCAGAACCTGGAAAACTAAAAAAAACGTGATAAAATAAAAGACATTTCTGTCTAGTCAATATTAACATACCTGAGGCAAAAACTGTATGTCTGTATATGCTGCGTGTCTTCAACACTTTACAGGGAAGCAGGGGCCTCTATCTGTCTCTGTCATATAATTGGGACCTCGAGCTAGCACAGCACAGTGACACTGGCCATTGATGTCATGTGGCCCATTGCTATGGATCTAGTTCTCCTTTGCGCGGCCAGTTTCTATTATCATTGGACTTCCAACAGTCTTATAGGAAGAGAAGGTACTGGCTTGAAAACATAAAGCTACTTATATCTTGAATGGTTTTATTTCTTATACTGTATCTGGTTTACACTTCAGTATTTTGTGAGTTTAGTGAGCGTCAATCAGTTTATCTGATCTTAGCCCTCTTCTCTGAAAAATCTGACCACATGGAATTTCTGGAGCCTACCCCATGGAACTCCCACCAAAATCTCCAGAAGCCTGAAGAGCAGGCCTTGTGTGTTGCCTTCTGTGACCACAGCTGATCTGTCTGCGCCTCTGCTTCTCTGGAACTTGGGCCCAAGGAATAAAATCGTACCTGATGGTCAAAGCCCATTCATAATTCACATCCTTAGTGTAGGTTGAGTGGGGCCTTGAATCACATGCCATCCAGTGCCACTTAGATGCTTTGCAGACATCGTCACATGTAAATCTACTCAGCTTCCCAGAAGCTTCCAAAGCCACACTGTGGATCATCACAATTTTACTGTCAACGAGATTGGGAACACCAGATGTCATCAGGGTCTGCAGCAGGGGGCCCAAAACAACGTGACTGCTGGTTAAAAATACAGAATGCTGGGTCCTACATTTGTAGATGATCTTAGAGATTAGTTTTTGCTTGCTCGCTTTTTAAAGAAATGCTCCCCATGTGCTTCTGATCCACACCAGTCTTGGGAATCACTGACCTCTTAGTTTAAAGGTGCAGGAACTCAGGTCTGGAGAGAGGTTTGTGAATTGCACGTGGCCCTGAAGAAGGGGTGCTTTTTCGAATTGGTAATGACACAATGCTCAAAAGAGCTTATCTCGGGATATGTGGAATTAAAGGACAGAGAATCGTTTTTAGAGAAAGGTTCCGTTAGTACCAGGGAGTACAGAATTTGAGGCCTGGCAGAATCTTCAGCTATTAACCCAGTCCAGTCCCCTCGTCTAACCCACCCGTTACAGAGATCCTCTCTTCAGGAAGTGATTTCTCTGCTTCTGCTTCGACACTGAACATATTGTAGTCAGGAAGCGGGGCTATTGATATTTGCCCTTTTTCTCACTTCTTCCTTCCTCCACTGGCCCTAAGGCTCCTCTGGGCTCATGCAAAACAGACCTGCTCCCTGGCCACAGCCGCAGCCTTCAGAGCTTTGGAAATAGTTGTCTTGTCCCCCAGCCCAGTCCTCCTCCCACCCCCCACCACCACCACCCTGCACAACACTCTGCATTAGCCTCTTTTCTTCCTTCCCAGCTGGCAAAGAGCTGGCCATAGACATCCCCTGGCACTTACCCAGCATGGGGTGACATCTAGGCTGGGTCAGCGGCTTGCAGGAAAGGAGGCCCGGAGTGGGGAGGCTGCCAGTTTACAGCAGCAAGGAGAAATGACTGTCTCTGGTGTCACCTGCCCATCTGGGTGCTACCAAAGCCATAACGAAGCAGGCCATACAGACCTTATCTCTCAGAGCTGCTCCAGCACCAAGGATACATGTTCTTAACATGGGCACATTGTTAACTGTTGTCTGACTTCCTGGTGTCTCTAAATGACCCTGGGTATAGAGGGGTCCAAAGTGCAGCCACAAGTCACAGCCCATAGAAGCTACAGCTACTCACAGTGCCTTTGCCTGACCTTGGGGCTCAGTGAGACAAGGAGACAAAGGCTGACTCTCAAGGCTGAGACTCAGCCAGGAGCCTCAGCCCAGGGGAGGCTGTATCCCAGGGTGGGTTGGCAAGCCATGCCTAGCTACTGGGCCCAGCACCCTCTTCTCTGTGCTCCACACTTTCTCTAGAGGGCCCCACGATGACTCTCTCAGGAATTAAGGCTGGGTTGCTTTGGGGCCAGGCCTTATCCCAGAAGCAATTTAAAGTTTGGTGAGAGGTTCAGAATTTAGACTTCACTCCCATAGACCCAATTAGGCAATGTTGTGAAGTCTACCCAATGTCCCCCTCTCACTACAAGGAAATCTCAGCTTAGAACATTCTCTGGCCAGGTAATCAGAGTTTCCCTGGGTTTTGATCACAACAATGGGTCCAAGATGCTCTCTCATTGCCCTCAGAGAGCCTGGAAGGAAGAAGAGCTGGGCCTCAGTGATTCAAATATTCCAGGAACTTTGAGCCAGACAGATTCTCTGCCAACCAGGCACCTCCTCTCCTCCACTCAGTGACCCGTGACCCAGCGTTCATTCTCTCTCTCTATCTCAACAACCTGCCCACCACTCTGAACAACTGCTATGAACATGTCATATGTACCAAGCCTTGTGCCAAGTACCAAAGAGTAGAAATGGGGGACATGATGACCAGGAATGGGTCTTTGTCTTCAGAGAATGCTGGCATAGCAGAAATATCTAGAGAGCGAGGCGTGACTGAGGGCCACTAAGCTGTCCAGGGGGCTGTGCACAGGCGGGCTAAGCAGAACTCACCTAGGATGAAAATAACAAGGCTGGGGGAGAGAGGGGCCCAGGGAAACATTCAGGGGGAGGAAATGATAGGATTTAGAGGTAGATCTGGGAGAGATGCAGGAGAGAGAAAAATCAACAGTGGTTCAACTCCCAGATCTTGGGAACCGGCCGGTGACGTGGAGGAGAACCAGTCTGGGCTGGTAGGGATAGGGTGGCTGCAGCGTTATTTCCGACATTTCAGTTTATAGTTTTTGTGCCCTCTTTTGTGCCCAGCTCATTGGTTACTAGTAATAAAGATAAGACTAAGAAATAGTTTCTGGGATTGAGGAGTTTATGGATTATTGGATTTGTTATATTTGAGATGATGATGAGATGTTGATATTAATAAGAGTTACCATTAATTTATAACTATTTCCTTAATCTTGTCTTACCTAATGCCCCTCACGATCGCTTGAGGTAAGTATGAGGGACACTTGGATGTGAGCAGGTGGGGGACCCTCCATCGTTGGGCTCCAGCCTTGTATTCATGATGTCTAACATCTTTGACCTCTGCCCTCGAACTGCGGGGAGCCTGTCCCTCTTTCACTCTTGGTTTGAGGCTGAGGGGATGTTATAGGGTTCGTGTAGGTGGGCCTTATGGTTGGACAGGCACTGGAATGTCAATCTGGGTGGCTCCCACTGGCCCCTCTGTGGCAGAGCTCTGTGTCCCCCACCTCTAGGGCTCTACCAGGTGGGAGACTCAACCACTCGGGACTTACTCCAGCTGGGACTAATTGCCCCCGACTCTCTTCCCTCTGACTCGACTTCAGCTTACCACGGCTCTGACTTCTTCTCAGGCCTAACCACCTGCATTACTGTGGTTTCTCCTTCCTTTCCTTCCTTCCTTACACCAGCTGGTGACTACAGCCTGGTGTTTGAGTTCGAGCTCCTGAGAGACAGATCTAAAGGGTTTGGTTAGTCATCATCTAGTATAGGTCACCAGAGAGCTCACACGTTAACTACCCTAGAACTGGTGTCCACCTGGTCTAGTCGGGTGAGTCGTGCGGCCTAAGTGCTGCATGGTACAAAGCATGGAAACAATTTGAGGGGCAGGAGAACATGGGTATATCCAGTAAGTAAGGCTTGCTGGCATGAAGAAGCGAATCAGACAAATATTGTTTAGATAATCCAACATTCGGACTTCAAAAATTATATACTTGTATTTCCACTTAGCGCTTGCTGCATGAGTGGTCTTCTCTCCACGAGCAGGCAAAGCCTTGGCCCTCTCACCTACCATGGAGACAACTTCTCCCTCCTGCCTCTTCCCTTTTCCCTCTTCAGGGAAGTTCTGTTTCTCTGACCTTATAGCACCTGATTCCAGTCCTTGTTTTATCTCAAAATGGTGGTGGTTCTTTTTTGCCTTCACAGAGAATGTGCTAAAATGATTCCTGAAAGAATCTTAAAGTGTTTTTTAGTAAGATTGAAAAGTTTTGACGAGTGATCTGGTCATAAGCCTTGTGAATTCCATGGGATGTCATGTCCACATTTGTCCCCAGGAAGCCACAACAAGCAGATATCTCCCTGGAAAATTCTGGAGTTACTGGGATTTGGACTACCACGTTGGTCAACTCCACTCATCTTTGGCAAACTCACATTAACACACACCCAAACATACGCAATAAGGATATTTCTGACACACAAAGCTTTGTCTTGGCCAATTAAAACCCAAATATTCCCTGCCTGGTCTGACTAGAGCTTTCCTAGGCGTTGAGGAGAAATGAAGAGAGACATTTTCAGCAATACTTCTAATCTCAATGCCTTGAGATCCCACACACGGAGTTAGTAAGAGGTCTAGCTCAGTGCTCCTCAAGTGGGACTACAGACAGCACTGGCATCACCTGGCAACTTGTTCATGATGCAGATTCCTGGGCCCCTCCCTGGACCTACAGGATCAATCTCTGGCAGTGTGTGCCAGATCTCTATTTGTGTGGTCTGTGTTTTTCTAATTTCTGTTTTAACAAGTCCTCTGGGTGATTCTGATGCATGCTAATGTCTGAGAAGCACGAGTCCACCTAGACTTTTCCTAGAATTGGAATCTAAGAGGAGGGAGGGATTTTTTGTGAATGATCAGAGCAGCTGCCTAGAATTCCTCTGTTCTGGAGTCAGTGCTCTTTCAGGCTTGTTTGCCCCTAACTCCTGACCCTTGACCCTTGACCATCCACACCTCTGCGGACCCCCTCTGGGTCACTGTTCTCTGGGGTCTTTCTATCCTGGAGATTCACTTTCTCAGAGGGTTCTCACAGCAGTGTAGTGGGACGTTAGCGGCCCAGAGGTAAAGGAAATCCTGTAGATACTCTGAATTTGCATTTCCGGGGCTGCCAGCCATCTCTTACGGTAGTACAGTCGCAGTTGTATCCAGAGACGGCAGAGCAGTGCCAGCAAGCCCAGGGCACCAGCCACTCTAGATGTTTAGTCGGTGGGTCTCTAGCGCAGACATCTCTCCCATCTCTACCAAACATCTATACCCCAAAACGAATTCATCTTCTCTCCTAAAACCAGCAACTCGGTCAGTATTCTCTACTTCAGTGCTGTCACCACCACCCACCCATCATTTGAGCTGGAAATAGTGACTCTACCTTCTTTCCTGCCTGCTATATGCATCCAAGCTCTAGTATTGTATTTTGTATCCACCAAACATTTCTTGAACCTCTCTCTTCATCCCTCCATCCCTTCCCAGTTAACGTCCTTATCTTCACTTGCCTTTTAGTGTTTCCCTGTCTGTTTAGTTCTATCCTCCTGCCCCCAATCTTCCCCCACACAGTGTCCAGAAGGATCAACCTCAGATGCAAATGTAACCACATCAGACCTTTACTTAAACTCCCTAAATGCCTCTGTAGCCCTTACAGGAGAGAGTCCTAACTTCTCAGGATGCCCCCAAAGACCAACTAGAGTCCAGTCCTGCCTTCCTGCCCATCAGCAGCACCTGCCCCTTGTGCCCCAGCAATAGTGCACTGCTGGCCACCCTGGGGCTCCTTCTCGTTCTGTGTCTTTGTTTATGCAGCTGCTTCTTCCTGGGATGATTCCCACTCCCCCTTGTCAGGTCAGTTGCCACTCATGCACTCCAGGGGTGTTCTGGTCAAGGTTTAACAGCAGGATCTCCAAGTTAAAAAGCCCTGGTCTGGAGCATTTGCTGATTACTGTGGTATAAACACTCCCACGATGGCCAATTTCAAGCAACCAACAAATTCACTGAATGGGAGTTGGGAAGAAATGTACACAAGTGGCAAACAGCTCCAGCACAGGATGGACTGTGGATCATCCCCCTCACCCCGGGAGTCTGACCCCTGCCTCCCTCTGGGGTCTCCCAACATCTGGGCATTCTCTTCCCCGCCTACTGCACTTCCTCCCTTGATCATTTCTTTCCATGTTCCCCTCTTGCCACTAGAGGGCGCAGTCCAGGAGGCGGAGACCGCGGTTCCTCGGCACATCTCTGCCTTCTGTGCTCACGCTCCGTGATTGTTGGCCGAATAAAGAAATGTACCCATCCTGTGGACCCACCCCTGCTTTTGGCCACATTCTGTCAGTGACTTCCAGGAGGTTTCAGACCACATGCACACATGACAGGAAGTGGAAAGGATAGTGATTTAAATGGAGGCTGGGTGAGGATTGAGGAAGAATGCAGCAGGTTGCTTCAAGGGGCCTAATCCAACAAATTGACAATTTAAACGGAAAGTATAAGTCTTCCACTCAGGGGGCATCTGGGTGGCTCAGTCAGTTAAGGTCTGTCTTCTGATCAGGTCATGATCCCAGGGTCCTGTGACTAAGCCCCACATCATGACCTCCCTGCTCAGGGGGAGCCTCCTTCTCCCTCTGTCCCTTCCCCCTGCTTGCACACTCTCTGTCCCTCCCTCTCTTTCTCTCTAATAAGTAAATACAATCTCTTAAAAAAAAAAAAAAGTCTTCAACTCAGACTCCTAAAACCCTGCATAAGCACAGACTTGGGGTGATGGGGCTTGGCCAGAGCACAGGAGAAAAGACTTGGGAGTCAGGATGAGTCCTGGAATCACTGCCCAGCAGGCTGTTGGACTGTCTTAACAGGATTATGATGCTCAGAGGGAAGAAGGGATGGCGGGGGGGGGGGGGGCGCGGAGAAAGCAAGCTGGCAGCAAACTTCCTCCAGTGCCTTCAGCATAATTGGATCTTGGGGATGTTATCCCGGAAGGATACAAAGTTTCTAAACTGGGTACCGCTCACTTTCCAAACTTTAAATGACTTCAGGGACTAAAATGGTCCCGCAGAACATGCTAGAATTTAAATTATCTCCTAAAGGCAATGGCCAGTCCTTTGGAGATTGTGCACTGAGCACAGGAGGCAGGTGGAGGGGAGAGAACAGGCTGGACCCCTCACCTTCCTTGTCACACGTTCTGAGCCCTCACCCTGGCACTTCAGACCCAGTGTTGCTACTTCTGACCTGTGGCCTCTTCCCAACCCTTAGGAAACAAATGGATCAGTTGTGTTCACCATGTTTCTGATCTAGGTAAGTGCAGGTTTTGATCATATCAAAATTTTCGTTAGCAAGCTACATTTCTGTCGTCAGACTGGATTGTAGTGGAAGGGGAGAAGCCCCTTCATTGGTATGGTGTATTCTCATGGAGTCACATAGACCCAGCAAACTGCAACAGTCTCTAAGAGAGATCATCTGGCCTCAGCCCAGTTCATACAGAGGGGACAGGACTCGCCCAGGACCACACAGCTCATAGACTTTTCCACACATGCAGTTGTCCTTTCTTGATTAAANGGGGGGGGGGGGGGGGGTTTTTTTTTTTTTTTTTTTTTGTAGTTAAGAATCCAAAGTATGGTAATAATAATGAGCCATGCTTCTGGGTCTGGTGATAATGGCATAAAGGGAATATTTTCTTCACATGATCCAGGTTCTTGGGAGAGGACTGGCCAACTCAGGGACCGATTTACTGCCCCAGCACGGACGTCACAAGTAGTAGTGTGTCCTGGGCACCGGAGCCAGCCCCAGGCTGGGGGCCATTCTCAGTACTGAGCAGCCTTGTAGTCAATTCCTGGATGGTCCGTTTGCCTCAAAGAGATGGATCAGTGTTTTTAAGATGCTGGGAGAAAAAGGGAGATCGGCTCTTGTTTATCTTCATGTTGAAGCCAAGCGATTTGTAGGTATTTGGAGGCCTGGAACTTGAAAGAGGGATTAAAGTTGCAAAGGAGCAGATTTCAGCCAGTCCAGGGTGAAACTACTTCAAAGCGAATGAACCTCGTCAGGAAGTGCAGTGTCCCACGTCACTGGGGAGCCAGGCGCAGGCTGGAGGACCAGGACAAGGTGGTAGGGGCTGTCTGCGTTGGAAAGGGGGCACGTTGCTAGCTAAATGCTAAGGCCCATTGTCAGCATTAGCGTGATTATTGTGGTTGCCGCTACGACTGATGTGCTTACTTGTTGGTATGACTATTTGCATGACTATCTTCCCCACTAGATTTTGAGCTCTTTGAGGTCATGGGCTGTGCCTTTCATTGCTGGGCTCCCACCACCCAGAATGATGCCCGGCCCAGAGCACGTACTCAATAAACGTCTGTCAACCTGAGCTGAATTTTTATGGCACTTACTTGCTCACAGCTCCAAAGGTAAGAACCAATGGAAGAGTGTCTCAGGCAGATGTGCCCTGCGTAACTGAGGAAGGGGCTGGGTTGCTGAGAGCACTTGGTGAGCTGGATGGAAAGTTCATGAATGATTTAGATACGGAACAGGTAAAATGGAATGCCCAACACCCTCAATGTTCCCTACAAGTTTGTTCTTTTTTAACTGGTCCAGAATAAATACCAGTTTGGGGAGCTCTTAGAAGTCTGAGGAGAGATTCAAGCATGCCAGAAAGAAGAGCTGGCAGAGTGGGACTTGGGGACTTGTGAACAGTCTCAGGGAGAAGGGACATCCAGTCAGAATTCCCCATAGTGTGGCCACGGTGCACAAAGGGCCCATTTGCTGCCCCAAAGGCACCAGAGGATCAACAGGATGTTAGGACCTCAGCGCTGTGGCCCAAGCGGATTCTCCCAGCAGGCGGCACCAGGGCAGATGGGCTGTCGGCTCCCCTCTGTCCCAAGAAAGGCGATGCTTGATTCTCTGTTGGTTTTCATTTATGCTGTCTTGACTCCTGCATGCCTTATTCTTTTTTTAATGTGTGCCAGATGGTGTATTTGCACAATTCTTTATGGAAGTGATTTAGAAGACTGCGGCGACGTTACTTTCCTTCAGCATGGATTTATATTTGCTTCTGATTTGGGAAGCACCAAAAATCGGGGACCACCTCAAACCAATTTCAGGGCTTGTGCAGAGTGGAAGCTGATCTACAACGCCTGTAGGAAAGGGTCTCCTTCTGATGCTCTCTGACTCTTTGGGGCTGCCCTTGGGGATCCCCTACCAAAGGGAGGAGGTTTAGTGAGAGGCCCTTCACAGTGAGCCTTGCACTTCAAAACCTGTCCCCCACCTTCAGGAGGCCGTCCGTAGTGCTTCCTAGCTGCTCAGTGGCTACCTCGAAATGCTGCACGTGCCTCCGTTGACTCATGGCCTCAAATGCTGGACTTCTCTGAATTCCAGATTCCCAGAATTCCATGACTCCCAGAATCATGACCCTATGATCCTTTACTGTCTTACAACCTCACCAATGCTTTATACAGATGTTTTATGTTGTTGTGTAGTTTTTTTTTTTAATTGTCCTATGCAAGAGAGTTAGTCCAATTTAACTCTTCTTTCTTACTGGAAGCAGAAGTTAAATATTATTCTCTACTACATTTTCCCTAGAATCCTATAGAGATGACCAAATTGTCAGAGCTATTGTCCAGTTGCTCAGCAGGGTGGGGATTTTTGCCCCGCTGCCCAGGCACTTTTGGAGTCAGAGAATGCTGAAATTGACGGCAGAGTTCCCGCAGGTGACAGAGCAACCGCACCATGGACAGGTCCAATCAGACCTCCCCTGTGGCGGGGTTCATTCTCCTGGGGCTCTCAGCCCACCCAAGGCTGGAGAAAACGTTCTTTGTGCTCATCCTGTCCGTGTACCTGGTGATCCTGCTGGGCAACGGGGTCCTCATCCTGGTGACCGTCCTTGACTCCCGCCTGCACACGCCCATGTACTTCTTCCTGGGGAACCTCTCCTTCCTGGACATCTGCTACACAACCTCTTCAGTCCCCCTCATTCTCGACAGCTTCCTCACCCCCAGGAAAACCATACCCTTCTCCACCTGTGCTGCGCAGATGTTTCTCTCCTTTGCCATGGGAGCCACAGAGTGTGTGCTTCTGGGCATGATGGCGTTTGATCGCTATGTGGCCATCTGTAACCCCCTGAGGTACCCTGTGGTCATGAGCAAGGCTGCCTACGTGCCCATGGCTGTCAGCTCCTGGGCAGCTGGTATCACCAACTCTGTAGTTCAGACGTCCCAGGCTATGAGACTGCCCTTCTGTGGGGACAATGTCATCAACCACTTCACCTGTGAGATCCTGGCTGTCCTGAAGTTGGCCTGTGCTGACATCTCCATCAATGTGATCAGCATGGTCGTGGCCAATGTGATCTTCCTGGGGGTCCCAGTTCTGTTCATTTTTGTCTCCTATGTGTTCATCATTGCTACCACCCTGAGGATCCCCTCAGCTGAGGGAAGGAAAAAGGCCTTCTCCACCTGCTCTGCCCACCTCACAGTGGTGGTCATCTTCTATGGGACCATCCTCTTCATGTATGGGAAGCCCAAATCCAAGGACCCCCTGCGGGCAGACAAGCAGGACCTTTCAGACAAGCTCACCTCCCTCTTCTATGGGGTGGTGACCCCCATGATCAACCCCATCATCTACAGCCTCAGGAACAAGGATGTGAAGGCTGCTGTGAGGAACCTGGTACGTCAATAACACCTGAGTGACTATCAGTGATTTCCAGGCTGCCAGAATGCAAGACCTCCAAACTCCTCATTGTATTCATGGGGAAATGGTGACCCAGTATAGAGAAGGGAGTTTCCTAAGGTCCCTGCTGTAGACCATGGGACTAAGACTAAAAAGTAAACTGGTTCTCTATCTACCCACCCATTGTTCCATAGTTAATGGAAGCTTCTGTCTATGACCCTAGAAGGAAAGAGCCTTCACATTTCTAGAAATGTTATCTAGTTGTTGGCTTTGTGCACAACCACAGTGACATCATATCGTAGCTATTTTATGCTAGCGAAATCTTAGATTCTCCACCACCAGAAGCTGGTGCATGTCCGAGAAGCCTCATTGGTGTGGTGTGTGCAACATTAAGAGACAAACGCAGAATCTGGTTTTAGTAGAACTGGGCTCTTAGAATGTACTGTGAGGCCCCATGTAGAACTGCTAATCACTGTACAAGCTTTGGCATTATCCTAGAGGCTTGTGTTCAGTAAGAATAACGTGAAAAATATCATCTATACCATCACAGCATGTTGGCTGATAGCACCATGGCAAGAATTCACCTTACATCTTATCACCAGGAAAAGAGGACTCTTACCTTGAGTGTGGAACACTCTGAGGAGGCACAGAGAGATGTTTGCACTCTCCTCCCCACACCCCAGCTGCAATCACGCACTGATACGGTATTGCGTGGCTGGGAGGCAGCTGCTCTCAATCTCTTATTCCCCACACAAACTACATGACTCACAGCATCAAACACTCCCATGCGGGTGCCCAGACAATGAGGAAGTCCAAAAAATGTTTTGGGGAAAGCAAAGGTTATAATAATCCTCAATTGCACAGCTATCATCAGCCATTAGTAAGAGTTGGTTATGGCACAGGTGGGATGCGTGGTGGGCTGGGGGGGCTACAGGCTGGGACTCTTGGGTAGCAGCCATAACAGCTTGGAGGATGGAGGTCATATTGGGTGAGAGACCTTTGACAGCACAGAAGAGAGAATTATACTCAACCTGGTTTAAGAATGATGTGGTTTTATCCAAAAGTAGGGCCAGCCTGAGGCAAAGTTAATCAGGCTGTAGCTCCTTTGCTCTGAGATTCTCTTGACTCTTCACTCTTCCGAATGTCGGGTTTGTTCTCAGTCTGACTCTTCTTATGGTCACAAATGGCTGCCGTAGCCCTGGACCTGCAGTTTCCCATTCACTTAGGGGACAGAAACAACTGGTCCTCCAACCAGAACACAACCAGAGGTTTGCAAACCCATCACAGTGGCAGGTGAGATAAGATTATGTAGATTGACTTAGACCCTCAGGACACTCCTCCGAAACAAAAGGTGGGGTCAGGCTAACCTAAGTCTACAGCAGCTCTCNGGTCAGGCTAACCTAAGTCTACAGCAGCTCTCCAGAGGAACATCTGGAGTTGTAAGAAAGTGGTAGAGGGGCAATGGACCCCGGAAGGGCAGCCAACAAATGTCCACCATTTTCTGGGCCCTATGTGAGGCTTCCTGCCTCTGTGAAATCCCTAGGAGGGTAAAGTGCCTCTTTTTTTTTTTCAAGATTTTATTCATTTTTTTTATTAGAGAGAGTGTGTGCGAATGGGGGGAGGGGCAGGGGGAAAGGGAGAGGGGAAGCAGACTCCCCGCTGAGCTCAGCGCCCCAGGAGAGGCTGGATCTCACGACCCCTGAGATCACCACCTGAGCCGAAACCAAGAGTTAGACGCTTAACCGACTGAGCCACCCCGGTGTCCCTAGAATGTCTCTCATTGAATATGGAGGCAGAATATTCCCAGCCTGGTCAAATGGCGGCTCACTGCGAGACTTAATTTGATTAAAGAAAACAAATTCAAGAATATTCCTTGTACATCTGAGTTTTTGTCCTAGATTCAAACCTGTTCCTGGTCTGTTTGTATCATGTCTCCAACTCTGCAGCTGAGAAGTCCTCTCGATGGTTTGCCTTCCAAGGTGAATCTTACTCCTCCTTGGCTTTGTAATTTTATAATTTGTCTACTTTTAGTTTTCCTTTGTCCCATTTTCTCACTTGTCTATTTTTAATTTTCTGGCTTCGTATGTAGTTTTGGGTTATGTCAGTCCTTTGTGGAATGATGCCAGACATATAAAACCAACAAGCGAACAAAGCAACAAGCAAGCAAAAGAATTTAAAAAAAAAACCCAAATGAACTAGTGACAAAACATGGCAGTGGGGCGGCAGTGGGGGGACTGTTGGAGATGTAGCCCCTCACAGCTCCTTCTCTGGGCCTTGCTGTCTCTCCCCTGCTCTAGCTTCATTAGGGACTGGATGCCCTCCAGGCCCTTTCAAGGCTGACCTTCCAAGGTGGTGATTCTAACCCCGGCCATAGAATGAGACTTTGGGATGGTGAAATGAGACTTTGTAAAAGTCACCTTCCAGTATCACGGTCCCTACGGCGTCCTTGTCCTGAGCGGCTTCCTCAACTCCCAGTCCCCTGGATTTATTATATGTGTTACATGACACAGGAGATGGTGATTATAATTATTTCTACATATGTACTTAGATTTACCTGAATACAAGGCTCTATGAGTGGATCTCAGGTCATTTGTCACGGACATCCCCAAAGGTATGTTTGTGCGATCTGGCGATTGTACTTGAAAGATTCTGCTCATTCCCAGATTCTGGGTGGTGGTAGAGGTTCCTTTCACGTAGGATTGTATATAAAATACCAAACAACCTGCAAAGATTAGGACTTCTTGTGGGCCTTCTAGCAGGAGAGAGGAAAGAGAACACCAAGAAGTTCTCTACGGAAATTCTCTTTGGGCTTGGGGTCAGTGAGAAGGGGTCAGAACCTCGCTCCTTGGAAAGCTGTAAAACGAGGATCCTACTCTTGTTGAATTGACCACAATCCAACCCTCTCCACCACCAGAAGGGAGCAGGGCTTTGGGCAAATAGAGGAAAGTGGGTTACCCCAGGAGAAGGCGGGCAGGGGACATGGGGAGGGTCTGGGGCTATCTGTTGCTGTCTCTGCATTTTCCTTTGTTTCATGACCTCCACTTCATCTGACTCGCTGTGTTAACAGCGTACTCAGAGCAAGTCTTACTAACAGCGGATAAGAGGGATGGAGTTGAGCTTTATTACAGTCCTTTGCTTCCCTACCCCATTTAAAAAATTTTCCTTAGAGTCTGGGAACACCAATGTTCGGCTCCATCAGCTTCAGCTCTACTGAAACTCTGTTCATGAATTCTAGGTGATTTCCCTCATCAACCCAAATGAATTCTTGGAAAAAAATTAGAAAAAATTTACGTGCGCCTATGCAAGTGAATCTTTGTTCTTCTAACTAAGAGAGCAAAACTAAGCAGATTGAGATGAAAGTTCACTGAAGAGTCAGTGGCTCACAGCTGGTACTGGCCGCAGACTCAGGAACCATTAAGATTCCCAGGGGATCCTTTGAGGACCAGGGCTGGTTCTGTTTGCTCCCAGTTAAGACTGATGCTTTGTTCCCCTGGGGGTTAAGCCAGGAACCTGAGTATTGTGGAAAGTCCATTAGTATTCCAAATTGAATTATTACAACAGCTGCTTCTAGCACTCCCCAAGAAAACAAGAGAGCAGTTCAAAGAGCAACTGGGTCGGGGAGACCTGGGAGGTAGACACGCGGCCGCTCCCATCAGCACAGGCTGGGGCCGAGCCATCTTGCCACCTCCCTCCGGAGGCACGGTGAGCCCAGGCCAGGGAGCCAGAGATCTGCCTTCCAGTTCTGCTTCCAACGCTGTTTGCCGCTGTTGAGTTTCTTTCCCTCTCTGAGCCTCAGTTTCTTTGTCTGTGAAATGAGAGGTATTCCCCCCCCCCCAATAAACAACGCGTGGGAAGACAGCTAGGGAGAGCCCAGAAGGGAGGAATTCACGGCTCACACCCCACCACTTGTCCCTGCTGGATGCTCCCCCTCCACAGTCCATGAGCTATGGCTCCAAATTGCTAATGCCACTTGGGGCAGGATTTGAAGGAGCCCCGGGTAGCGGATTTGTGGCCCTGGCTATGTGTGCCCGCTACATGCCCGCCATCTGGTGGCCAGTTCTGCAAGCCTCGGAGATCAGTGCCGCTTGAATCCGAACGTGCTCAAGGGTCACCTGTGGACGTCGTGAAAAGGCAGATTTGGGTTCAGTCCGTCTGAAGTGGGACCCGGAACCCTACATCTCCGACAGGTTCCTAGGGGATGCCTATGGCGCTGCTTTGCACGCCACACTTTGAGCAGCAAGCCCTAGAAGACTTGGGACCAGGACCGAGGGACTGAAGGAAGAGGCAGGGAAGCAACGCCCGCGTGCAAGTCTCCTGCCGTGTGCCGGGTACGTTGGTGTCAGCCACCCACTCTGGTCTCTCAGGTTTCCAGGGCAGCAGTTTGCCCCGTGACCTCACTTCTCTATGGATCTAAGGACTGTTGATTGATCAGTTTGTTCAGCTTCTTACCTGTCAGTAGAGTGTTGACTACCTAGCTTCTTACATGGTAGACCAGAAGCTAGCCGTTCCCATTTCAAACAGCTCCAAAGTGCGGTCAGGTGCAAATATGAAACGTGGTCAGGGGCACCCGAGTGGCTCAGTCGGTTAAGCATCTGCCTTCGGCTCAGGTCATGATCTCAGGGTCTTGGGATCAAGCCCTGTGTCAGGCTCCCCGCTCAGCGGGGAGCCTGCTTCTCCCTCTCCCTCTGTCTCTCCTCCCTGCTTGTGCTCTTTCTCTCTCTCTCTCAAATAAATAAATAAGAAATCTTTAAAATAAAATAAAATAAATTAAAATGTGGTCAGGTGCAGAATAAGAGGGATAATTATAGCAGAGAAAGAAACATCAAATTTTGCAAAAAACACAATTATTATATTTCCAAAAATTAACCAGAATGCTATTAGCAGTAATATGAGTTCAGAAGAGTTAAGGAGGTAGAAATAACTTCCCAAAAATCAATTGTATTCCTACATACCATCAATATACAAAAGGAAAAAAAGCAGGAATAATATGCTATTTACAGTGGCAACAAATATCCAATAATTGGAAACAAACATAATTCCAGGCATGACGGAGTTAAGAAAAAAATATTGTAAGAGTGTTTTGGGAGTATAGGGGAAGACACAATTTTGACCAGAGATCACTCTCGGGAGAAGCAAGGGAGAAGAAATACAAAAAAATGACCTTAATTTCTACAGTGGAAGCTCTCAAATTGTATCAAACAGAAGACCCTCTTAATATGGGCTCTACCTCCAAATATTTCAATTCCCCTATGTCAGAGGTAAGGCCAATAGGAAAGGTGGGCTCAGGGCTCAGAAATAGTTTAGTGTTTTTAAATCCCTCCAAGGCTCCACTGAGCTACATAAATTGCTAGTGAAGAACAACTGAACAATACAAAGATTTTTTCAAGGGAACAATGTTAGATCTCTCCTACCAGATTTGAGCTTACTACAAGGTAGCAATTTCTGGAACTCCATACCATTGCTTTTTAAAGTTTTGTGACATCAGTGGTATCAGAGGCACCAGAAAATTCCAACTGTAAGAATTAAATACATATATGCCAGGTCAAAATTCACAGTGTGAAGGGAAAAAAATCACTTTTCAATCGTGGGCAGCCACAACTTCCAATCGAATGAAGGTTTGCCTCTGATCCACACGTCACACCATACGTTACCACACACTTCTGATGGATTGGAATTAAACAGAAAATACCATCGTAATGACTAAAAGCTAAAAAAGAACAGAATAACATATTTATTCCAGCTGTGGAAGGGGGTGTGATTCATTATGTTGGAAGAGAGAAGGTATCGGAATTAAAATAGACAAGCTCAACCATACGTTGTACAAAAATCCTGAATAATAAAGTCTGATCAAACAAGTATCAAACTACTCCCAAAAGGAAGTTTGTCAGACTCCACAAGTATTTCTTTAAAATATGTATATTTCCAATAACTCTTAAGAGGTAGTAAAACAATGGACACGTGCAAATTTGCGATGTTTTGATTTGTTTACACTCTAGTGGCCACTATCACATTAGCATGCATGCCACTGAGTTGACTTCCTTTTGCAAAGACCTCAGAATAAATCTCTTCCTGACGTCTCTGTGCATTTGTTTTATCTTCTTTAAATGTGTCCTTGATTAGAAAAAGTGTAGTTCTGCACCGATCTTTTCTTTGATCTAGGCTGATGCGCATGCGCTCATGTATATGTAATTGTACCGGGGAGTACACATAAGCACTGTTCTCAATTAAGTGCCGGGCAAGGCTCAGCATCATCTGCGCGGTGCATGTTCTCATCATGGTGTCATAGCCGATTGCACAATGACGAATGAACGTGTAACTGCTCCACGGTAATAATGTCACATTATAACTAGTAATGGGATTAACCATAAATTTGGGGTGCTACTTCTCTGACTACATTTAAGGTAAGGAATTGAGCGGTTAGCCAATCTTATTATCTTATTATTTCCGATTTTTAATGTCAAACTAGCATTTTTAAATTAATAAACTTTGTCTTTTAAAGCAGTTTCAGGTTCACAACAAAACTGGGCAAAAAGCGCAGACAGTTCCCATATAGCCCTATCTCTGTGTACCATCCCCCTCATTATCAACATCCCCCGCCAGAGTGATTACCTTTGTTACAACCAATGAACCCACGCTGACACATCATTGCCCAGAGTCCATAATTTACATTAGGATTCACTCTTGGTGGTGTACAGTTTGTGGGTTTGGACAAATGTATAATGACATGTGTTCAGCACTATAGTTTTTTTTGTTTTGTTTTGTTTTTAAAGATTTTATTTATTTATTCGACAGAGATAGAGACAGCCAGCGAGAGAGGGAACACAAGCAGGGGGAGTGGGAGAGGAAGAAGCAGGCTCATAGCGGAGGAGCCTGATGTGGGGCTCGATCCCATAACGCCGGGATCACGCCCTGAGCCAAAGGCAGACGCTTAACCGCTGTGCCACCCAGGTGCCCCTCAACACTATAGTTTTGTGCAAAATTGCTTCGTTGCCCTAAAAAGCCTCTGTGCTCTGCCTCTTCATCCCTCCCTCCCCACTAACCCCTAGAAACCCCTCGTCTCTTTACTCTTCCAGAATGTCATATAGTTGGGAATCATACAATATATAACCTTTTCAGATTGGCTTCTTTCACTTAATAACATGCTTTTAAACTTCCTCTGTGTCTTTTCATAGTTTGATAGCTCATTTCTTTATAGTGCTGAACACTATTCCACAGTCTACATGGACCACGGTTTATTTATCCACTTATCTACTGAAGGGCATCTTGGTTGTTTCCAAGTTTTGCCAATTACGAATAAAACTGCTGTAAACATCCTTGTGTAAATTTTGGTATGGACATAAACTTTCACAAATCAACACTGAAAAAAAATTTCTCAGTAGTCCTTCTTCAAGGTACCATCTTAATTTAAATAAAAAGTAGTTTGAGATTGCAAGGTGAGCTATTTCAAAAACCATGACCCTGTGCAAACTACTCATCTGTACGAATGAGAATTTTCTCTACAGCAGGCAACCAAAACAAAATACCAAAATAAATTGGAGGCTGAAACTGGTATGAAGGCAATTATCATCCATAATTCCAGATTTCAAGTTTTTGGGTTCATCAAAATCTCATTATCTTTGAATTCTCATTCATTATCTTTGAACCAAGTAATTGTTATAAATTTAAACTTATTAAAGAAATTAACAGTAAAACTCAGCTTTCCCCCTCCTTTCTTACATAGCAGGACTCTATAGGATTTTGTTGGAAAAAAAAGATTCCCCTGCTAAAAAATAAAAATAATATTTTGTAAGTTTGAAAATTACTGAAATACACAGGCAAAGAGAGTAGAGAATGGGGCCAATTTCATTCTCACAGTCTCATGCTCTTATTTATTTTTATTTAGATTCTAATTAATGAACATACAGGGTAATATTGGTTTCAGGTGTAGAATTTAGGGATTCAGGTAGAATTTGGTGATTCATCACTTACATATAACACCCATCGTTCATCATAACAAGTGCCCTCCTTAATACCCATCGCCCATCTAGCCCATCCCCTGCTCACCTCCCTCCATCAACCCTCAGTTTGTTCTCTATTGTTAAGAGGCTCTTATGGTTCGTTTCCCTCTCTCCTTTTTTTCTATTCCCCCTTTCCCTATGTTCATCTGTTTTCTTAAATTCCACATATGAGTGAAATCGTATGATATTTGTCTTTCTCTGACTGACTTATTCACTTAGCATAATACACTCTAGCTCCATCCACGTCATTGAAAATGGCAAGATTTTTTTTTTTTGGATAGCTGTGTAATATTCATTTATCCATTCTTCATTTTGATGGACATTTGGGCTCTCTCCATAGCTGGCAGTCTCCTGTCTTTAGAGGGCTCATCAGAGGCTGGCAGGCACTTTACCAGCATCCCAGATTGAGGGTCACAGTGCTGACTTGTATAATTGTGTGCCTTGGCGTAGGGCTTCTCTTCCTCCTGTGAGATCTCAACACAGGGGCCAATGGGGAGGTCAGATACACACAGATTCTGCTTTAAGGGACAGGGATCACCTTTGTTCTACAAAGCCATACTCCCAGTTATTAAATCAGCAGTGAACATGATTAACAGTTAGAAAATATTTTCTCTGGATGGACCGTTGCTTCTAAGCAACAACTTCTAGAAGGGCTGATGGACAGCTAGTTGTCTCTGCAAGTCCCTCTCCTGTTAAGCGACTAAAACTTGGTATCAGTCAATTCAGTGGGATCTCTCCTCAACACCCTCCCTAGCTTTCAGAGGCCTAGATAGAGCCAAACCCACCAGCTGGGACTGGGAAAGAAGGCAGGACATCTCGTCCTCAGTTGTCATCGTCAATTTCTGTTGACACCTGCACTCTCATGTGGTATCCGGTTGTAGAGATCTTGCAAACGATAGCCACGGCCTCTGCAGGCTCTCAGTGCTCTTGCAACTCCTGCTTGCCCCTCTCAAGGGGCAGAGCAAACGTTCAGCTACTCTTCGGTGGCACTCTAAGCAAAGACCAGGGAACAAGGCATACTTGCAGCCATTTCTCATCTACACTCACATCACGTGAGGACAGGGGAATTTTATGACATATGTCACTTTCCCGAGCTCCAGGGGGACAGGACTGTGTCTCTCAGAGTATTCTTCCAAGTCTGTTGTTCATATAAATGTTTTACTCCCTCTGCCTTTGGAGCTAGATTCTGATATCTCAAAAGCTTTTACTCTGATGACCACTGTCTCTGCCTGGAGTTTCAAAGGTCTATTTTTAAAACCAAAAAGTTAGGAATTGTCCTCTTTGTCTACTGTTCTACTCTAGTAATCGTCTCTGAAGAAATGAATGCCTTACCCTCATGTTTTAGTTCTAATGAAGGAATTACTAGAAATAATAAATATACTAATATTTTTTAAAATTGGCCCACTGTATACATATGAAGCCAGATATCATCAAGTCTTGTTTTAAAGATTTATTTATTTATTTTGATGGGGGAGACACCGAGGCAAGGAGAGAGAGAGAGAATCTCAAGCAGATTCTTCACTGAGCGCAAAGCCTGACAAGGCCCTGAGATCACAACCTGAGCTGAAACCAAGAGTCAGATGCCCAACCGACTGAGCCACCCAAGCGCTCCCACATATCATCAAGTCTTAAAGAATTCAAAATGGACCTCTTCCTTTTCAAGATAGATCGATTCATGATAGTAAAATGTGTTTAGGCTAAACAAATCCAGAAAAATTATTTTCCTTAAATATTAACTTCAGAAATTTACTGTGCATAAATTCCTGAAAACAAAGTATGGAATCCTAGCTAATTAAAATCATCAAGATCTGCTGTGTTCTTTATCAAAAAGTTTCTCTCCTCCAGATGCCAGAGAGAAATTTGGATCTATGTAAATGAATGAAGAGCATCCGAAATGCTTAACGTGGGTAAATATAAAAGACATTATTTCTTGCTTTATAATCCCTTGTTTAAATAGTTGGCTATTTAAAGCAAAATAATAATAGTGTGTGGAAGGAAAGTGTATGACAACATTAGCACAAAAGATAAGAAGGGGAAAATGGAGGGGCGCCTGGGGGGCTCAGTCGTTAAGCGTCTGCCTTCGGCTCAGGGCATGATCCCAGTGTTCTGGGATCGAGCCCCACATCAGGCTTCTCCACTGGGAGCCTGCTTCTTCCTCTCCCACTCCTCCTGCTTGTGTTCCCTCTCTCGCTGGCTGTCTCTCTCTCTGTCAAATAAATAAATAAAATCTTTTAAAAAAAGGGGAAAATGGAATCATAGTGTTGTCATCTTCTTACATTTTACATGAAGTGATAATTATTATTTGAAGATAGGCTGTAATAAGTTAAAATGTACACTATAAATCCTAGAGCACCTACTGAAAAATAAAGAGATAGAGCTACTAAGCCAATAGAGAAGATAAAATGAAATCATAAAAACAACACTCCACTCTATTATTCCAAAAGAACATAGGAAAAGAGAAAAAAAATGGGAAAATGGAAAAAAGAACAAATAGATCAAATAGAAAACAAATAGCAAGATGGTAGATTTAAACTCAGCCATATCAATAATTATATTAAATCTAAATAATCCTCTAGGGGGTATTATGCTAAGCGAAATAAGTCAGAGAAAGACAAATACCATATGATTTCACTCATATGTGGAACTTAAGAAACAAAACAGATGAACATAGGGGAAGGGAAGGAGAAAGAAAATAGGATGAAAATTGAGAGGGAGGCAAACCAGGGAACAAACTGAGGGTGGCTGGAGGGGAGGAGGGTGGGGAGATAGGGTTGATGGACATTAAAGAGGGCACTTAATGTAATGAGCACTGGGTGTTACATGCAACTGATGAATCACTAAACTCTACCCCTGAAACTAATAATACACTGTATGTTAACTAAATTGAATTTAAATTTAAAAAATTAAAAAAAAAAATTACCTGAACCCTCCAAATAAAAGATAGTCAGATTAAATTAAAAAGAAAAAAGCAACCAACTATATAATTTCTATAAGAAACCTACTTTAAATATAAGGAAACAGATGAATTAAACATGAAATGATAGGGAAATTATACCATGCAAACATGAATCAAAAGATTTTATGGGCTTTATTTATCTAAAATATAGAAAGATGTTTTGAGCTCAGGACAAAATTATTGGTAACATTTTATTTTATTTTATTTTATTTATTTTATTTTTAAAAGACTTTATTTATGTAACACAGAGAGAGAGAAAAAACACAAGCAAGGGGAACAAGCTACAGGCAGAGGAGAGGGAGAAGCAGGCTCCCTGCAGGGAGCCTGATGCAAGGTTCAATCTCAGAACCCGGGGATCATGACCTGAGCCAAAGGCAGCTGCTTAAACAACTGAGCCACCCAGACGCCCTATTGGTAATATTTTAAAATTGCCATTCTGACCTCTAAGCGTTAACCTTTCTTTAGAATGAAAGATAATTACAGCACCACCGTGGAATAGAACTATGTAAGTCCCAAAGCGAACCACATGTGTAATTTTAAGTTTTCTAACAGCCGCACTAAAAAGAGTAAAAAGAATAGTGGCGGATGTGTGTCTTCATATATTTGTCAAAACCCATAGAATGTATAACACCAAGAATCAACCCTCATGTAAACTCTGGACTCGGGGTGACAATAATGAGTCAGTGTAGGTTCATTGATTGTAACAAATGTGTCACTCAGAGCAGGGTGTTGATGGTGGAAGAGCCTGTGCCTATGTTGGTGTGGGGGGTGTATGGGAAATCTCTATACTTTCCACTCAATTTTGCTACAAACTAAAAACTGCTCAAAAGAAAAAAAAGTCTCTTTAAAACCAAAAAAAAAAAAAAAAAAAAAACCAAAAAAAAAAAAAAACCCAAAATACAAAACCCAAAATAAGTAAAAAGAGACAGGTGGAATTAATTTTAATAATATTTTACATTCTTATTTTCATCCTAAGTCTTTAAAATCTGGTGTCAGCACATTTCAGTTTGGACTTGCTATCTCTAAGTACTCAAGAGCCACATGTGACTAGTCGCTACCATATTAAACAGTACAACTCGAGACTTTTGATTCTTCTCTCCTGGGGAGGAGCTGCGAAGTAAGGTGGGAAGTAAATCCAGCCAGTCAGTTCTGTGACCCAAGCTGAAGGTTGTCCATATCTCTCATTATAGTTCTAGAGTGTTAATGTCATTCACTGTCTGTCAAGCACCGCCTTAGACATTTTAAATACAGTATCTTCCTTCCTCTTCTTATGAAGTCCAAGATAAAAGTAAAGGAAAAAACTGAGACTCAGAGAAGTTAAATGACTTTGCCCAAGGTCAGAGAGCTAGTTTGAACACAGTGAACTGCTAATGTGATTAACGGCTAGTTAGTGCAGTTTGGACTCAGGGCCTCTTAAGCCCAGGCTCTTTACTCTACATTACATAGCTGCTTTCTGTGTCATGGGAAACCTAAGTGCTTCTGGTTGTCTGATCAGAGGGAAACAGGAAAAAAGCTATTGGCTTCGTCAGAATACAGCAAGGTAATCCCAAAACTGATGTGCTGCTTGTTCAAGCATACTGCCTGAGGCCAGTGTCAGATCACTTGCCTCAGTGGGCAACCATCAAAAGTTTCCAGATCCTTTATGGTTTTAGGGTGTCCCCCCTCCCCCAGGAAGGTTAATGAGCCAGGTAGTTGGCCAGAAAATGCTTGGCCAAGAAGGGCCTAGATGTCCCTATTTCTTGACTTCCCCCAGGCTATAGTGGCTGGTCAGCTGTCTTTTGGTGGGGAGCAATCTCAAGCAGCTTCCATTTGGTGGCTCATCATCACAACTCAGATTTCAGCCATTCTTCTAACATGTCCATCTCAAATATAACTCTCGGTAGCAGAGAAATCGTCTCTACTACCAGGTGCCCTTAACCTCACTATTATAACCACATTGATTTACTTGTCCAGAGCAACTTTACTGCTGTATCTGATAAGAATTACCTGGAAATAAACTCATTTCTGATTCTAGAGCTGAGAGATCTCCAAGTATTCAGGCATTCTCTTTGTGCATGAGACTCCAGGTATCACCCCTGTGGGTCAACAGAGGCGCAGCCAACCACTCCTGTCGCTGGGGACTTAGGATCTTTGAACGGCAACTGAGCAGTCCTTTATCCTTTTCCTCCTTCTTCAGCTCCTTCAGAGTCAATGATTCTGATGGGGTGGGTAGATAGTCCTTCCTTCAGGAATCGTTATGTGTTGAGCGGTGTGTCCCTGACTCCCCCCCAATTCATAAGTTGAAGTCCTAACCCCCAGTACCTCACAATAGGAATTATTGTAGATGTTATTAGTTAAGATGAGGTCACCCTGGAGTAGGGTGGGCCCCTGAATCAATATGACTATGTCCTTATAAAAAGGGTAAATTTGGACACAGACACCCACACAAGGTGAATTCCATGTGAAAATGAAGGCAGAGATCAAGGAGATGTGTCTACTAGCCCAGGAGTGCCAAAGACTGCCAGTAACACAGCAGAAGCTAGGAGAGAGGTATGAGTCAGATTCTCCCTCAAAGCTCCCAAAAGGAACCAACCCTGACAACACTTTGATCTCAGACTTCTAGCTTCAAGAACTCTAAGACAATAAATTTATGTTGCGAAGGCACCCAGTTTGTAGTATTCTGTTATGGCAGCCTAGGAATCTCATACAGGGACCCAATGTTCTAATGACCCATCTGCATGGCTTATGACTATCAGTCTACCTATTGAATTATCTTGGGAGTGGTATCTATTATGTGTATGACCCCATTTTTCCATATGGAAACCTCCTTACAGGCCTCTCTATGACATTTTCTAAGGTGCACAGAGCTAAGGAGACCGGCTATCCTGTTTTGCCTCGGACTAAGGAAGTGTTTGGGACATGAGACTTTCAGTTTTAAAATCAGGACAGTCCCAAACAAAGCAAGATGTGTTGGTCACCTTACACAGAGCCCACTTCCTGTGCAGGTCCTTCCAGGGCACAGGTGAACCCAGAGTAACCATCTTAGTCCCCTCAGCTGCGTGGGTTACCACAGGAATTGGGGAATTCTGTGCAGAGGAGATACATATCGTAACAGAGGGGTGAAAGCACCTCAGAGGTCTGGAGCTGAAGGTAAGAGGTTCTGAAAGAATGGTGGCAGAGGTGCAGGGAGGGTGTGGAGATGAAGCTGGAAAAGGTGAGGGTCCAAGGGCTGAGAACCTCTGGCCCCACGTTAAATTATTGTACATCACTCTGTCCTGTAAGAAAATAGGTGGCCTCTCAGACTTTGAAGAGAGAGAGTTGCCATCAGAGCAGATGTTTCAGAAAGGTTATCATAATTTATCTATATTTTCCCTTTGTAAACTTAAAAGAGAGAGAATAGGTATAAAGGGATCTTAAAACATAGAAATTACAATATATGGACTTCGGAACTTGAAAAACTGAAAAAGGAAATTATGAGATAATAGGGGAAATTAAGCATTGGATATTTAATAATATTAAGGAATTTTAAATTTGTAACTGTGCTTATACTTTTTTTAAAAGGGAGGGGAGAGGGATCCCCCTGGGGACTCTGGTTAAGTGTCTGCCTTCTGCTTAGGTCATGATCTCAGGGTCCTGGGAGCCCCTGCTCAGTGGGGAGTCTGCTTATCCCTCTGCCCGCCCCACTTCATGCTCTCTCTCTCTCAAATAAATAAAATTTAAAAAAAAGAGATTAATTCAGGAACGGAGAGAAGGAGAGAGACACTTTGATAGCCAGTGGACCCTCTCAAACATTCCCCACAATAGCTGTGGGGGTAAGGAGTAGAGTGGACCTACCTCCAAATTACTTGTTAAACAAAATCTAAACCTGACATTCAAGGCTCACCCTATCTAGGTACACAACCATTCCAACAGCCACCTTTTCCTGATGGGAGTAAGTACCCTTGTCTTCAGCACTGCCCCTCAGATTTTAGGGGAAGTCGAGTTGACCCGGGTACTTTTTTTTGCGTGTGAGGCAGCGTCTGGGCAGAACGGATACTAAAAGGCTCATTGAGAGTAAAGAAAAGTGAAAGGAAGAGGTCCCTTTGGTTCAGACTTGGACTTTGCCCTTAGTTCTCAGGCGAACTTGCAGTGTGATCTTGGGCAGGTCAGTCTCCTCTCTGAGCCTCAGTGACCCCGGCTGCAAAGCTCAAGCTGTGGTTGGGGTGTTGTAAGGGCCCTTCCAGCTCTGATACCTTCTGACCCTGCACTTGGGGAAGGCCTTCTGCCGGACTCCACAGCAGAAGCCGACGCACAGCTGGGCCTTAACAAAGAGCCGGGGTCTCGGGAATGTTCCCGCCCCCAGCAGGTTTTGGATACTCCCAGAGGCCGAGGGGCGGGGCTTGAGAGCGCCGCCGCCAATCATTAAAGGTCCAGGCCGCCGGGGCGGGGCTTACGCGAGCAGCCGCGGCTGCCAGGCTGGGTCCGAGCATCCCGTGGCTCCGGACCCCGGCCCGGATATGGCGGCTGTCCGGGCCTCCCCGCGAGGCGCGCTGCTGCTTCTTCTGACCGTGGCGGGGGTCGCGGAGGTGGCAGGGGGCCTGGCCCCGGGCAGTGCGGGTGAGTAACTGCTGGAACAGCGGTTCGGGGCGGTCCAGGGCGGCCGCCTCAGCGCTCCAAGATGGCGCGAGGCAGGGGGCAGGGGTGCGCGCGACCCCCAGACATGGCCCAAGTCCGGTGACCCAGGGTCCGGAGGTCCCGGCAGGCGGGAGGGGGCGCTGAGACGGGACGAGCGAGGAGCCCTCTCCACCCTCGCGCTCTCCCCCCGAACATCTGCTGCACTGGGAACGGTGACCCGGGTTCGAGGCCTTGCCCTGTCACCCACCGGACTGGGGCCCCCGTCTCGGCCCTCACCCTCACAGCGGGTTCGGTCTCTGCCAGAAGTGGTGAAGTGCCGTTGCCCAGGACGGTCGCGAGGGTTGGGTGGGATTTCCGAGGTGCAGCCTCCTTACTGCCGCCTGGCCAGTTATTGTAACTTGACCCACAGTTCAGAAAGTCAGACCTCAGGCAGCGGGCGTTGATGGGCCCCACAGCCTACCAGGTTCAAGTCTCTGAAGAGAATGTGCCCGAGCCTGCTAAATCCAATCTGCTGCCATCTGCGGTGGGCGCACGGTGTGTCCAAGGTAGCTCTGGGCTCTGGCGGGAGATAGATTAAGTTGAGCTAAAGCACTTTCAAAGTTATGGCCCATGCAATGCTAGTTGTTCGTTCTCAGCCCACAACCACTTGATTCTGTGGAGTAGTTAAGAGTATTTGAACAAGTTACTTAGCCTTAGTCTTTTTGTGCGTTAATATCCACATTTATTATATATGGTACCCTGTGGATTTTAATGTGAGAATTAATTGAAGTAATTCATGTATAGAATTTAGAATAGCGTATAGTAAGCACTGAAACGTTAACTGTTAAATAAGTTTGGGAAACACTGCACATTGTACCCTTCTCTTATAGATTCACAATAAAGGGTCCAAGGATTCCTATAGTAAAGAAACTTGTTTGCTGGGGAAATGGGAAAAAGACTGCTAGTAGGTATGGAATAGGTATTATTTTACGGTAATGAAAATGTTCTGAAATTAAATAGTCGTGATGGTTGCACAACTCTGTGAATATTTTATTTTAAAAATAGGGGCGCCTGGGTGGCACATGGGGCGCCTGGGTGGCACAGCGGTTTAAGCGTCTGCCTTCGGCTCAGGGCGTGTTCCTGGCGTTGTGGGATCGAGCCCCACATCGGGCTCCTCTGCTATGAGCCTGCTTCTTCCTCTCCCACTCCCCCTGCTTGTGTTCCCTCTCTCGATGGCTGTCTCTATCTTCTGTCGAATAAATAAATAAAATCTTTTAAAAAAAATTAAAAAAAATAAAAACTGAATTGTACACTTTAAAACAACTGAATTGTACACTTTAATGGTGTGTGATTGTTAATGTATAAACTGAGGCATATTAAACATTTTCAGAGTTTATTTGAGCAAAAATTGATTTGAATCAGGTAGCACCAAACAGAAAGTGACAGGAGCTAGAGGAAAGACTTTGATAGAGAAGAGGTAGAAGCACAGCAAGGAAATTAGTTGATTGGCTATAGCTTAAGTGGATGCCTTATTGGGAAAGCCTAGGTGGCTGTTTGTGATTGGTTTTCCTTAGGTTTCGATTTCTTAACCTTAAGGCATTATAGGCTTAGGTTTTTGTTTGCTTAAGTAGGCTATCAAGGCATTAAAACCACCTCAGTCTAATGGCCTTCTTGTTTAATTAATTTAACATGATTTGTATCTCAGTAAAATTATTGTAGAAAAAAGAAGCTTGTTTGCTTATGAACTCTTTTTTGCCCATGATACCTAAAGGACACTTTAGAAAATGCTGGGCTAGATAATTTTTAAAGCCCTTCCAGCTGTAAAAATCCATGACAACATACAGTTTGCATTGTTTGATAAAAAGAAGAAGTCCAAGTTTGATCTAAAAGTGAGATTTGTCCCTTGTAGTACAAGCATTTATTGCCTGGTCCTTACATAAAGGACATTGAGTAATACAATGGACAAAAGCTTCCATTGTGAATTTGTAGAAAGTGTGGGAAAAGTTCTTTAATCCTAAATAAAAATTGAGAACAGAATATGAAATTGTATTTCGGTGAAGGCCTGGCTTTTATTCCTGATCAGACAGCCTTCTTTTTCCTCTCCAAGTCTGGGTATTCCTATATCCTCTGGTATAAGGCTTTACTTAGAAGTCTTATCTGTTCTTAGAAATTTTTATTGCTATTCCTGGGGGATGGGGGTGAGGGAATGATACTACTTACTCAGTGATTATTATCTCTTGTGAAGTTTTGGCACACCTTCTACATTGGAGTAATGCCACTCTTCCTATCCCAGTGTACCTTCCAATCCCAGCACCTTCCCCCCAAACCCCCATTTCTGATGTTCTCTTTGAAGGATGGGATGGGACCCTATGCTGTGGTCTCAGGATCTGTGTGTCATGGCATATGATAGTAGCGCTGTTTCTATTTAAGCTGTTTTGTAAGGGTACAAAAGAGGAAAAGATGAAACATTAAGGGCTAAATTTCAATAAGTTGACATTTAAGGAATTATGTAATAGTCGCCCAGAATCCTGAAAAAGAATGTAATGAATTTTAAGTTAGAAAAAGCAAACGCCTATCTGGAGGAAAGTAATAAAAAGCAGATTCTCTTTCCAAAGACATATCTTGGCCTACATTGTGGAAAGAGCTAGGATTGGTGATAGACCAGATATGACAGTTTATTCTGGTGTACTGCTAAAAGTTCCTGTCTCATATCCATAGATTTAAGAAATCTCAGTAACCATACTTTTCACTGTGTGCCTCTTCTAGAAGAAAGTGGGAGGATGTCAAGAAAGTGGTTTTTATATACTTTAAATGTGGTTTTTAAAAGAGCAGAACATCCCACAGAGGTTTGTTTATTTCAAAAAATATATATATATTTATTGAGTGCTTGCTGGTCGTCAGGCAGTGTTCTAAGTACAGGATTGCTGCTCTCAAGGAGCTTACATTCTACCGGAGGAGAGATAGATAATAAACAGGTAAATAACATGATTTTTGATAGTGATAAGTATGCTGTGAAGGAAACCAGCTGTTACTGTATGTGTGGAGGGGGAGGGGTGGTTCTTTACATGGTGGTGACAAGAGAGGCCTCTCTGGGAAGGTAAAATTCAGAAGCAAAATCTGAAGGCTGAAGGTCTAAGAAAGTCGGATAGAGACCAGAAAGTGCAGAGGCCCAAAGGCAAGAAGGAACCAGTATGGTTGCAACATAGCGAGCAGGAGGGTGAGCTAAAGCCAGCAGTACTGAGCCTTGCAAAAAGCCACATAAGAATTATGGATTTTATTCCTTGTGCAGAAAGAAACAATAGACTGTTATGTTAGAGATGTAAGCTTTGATTTATATTTTAGATCACTCTGGCTGCTGAATGAAAAAAAGTGGTTGTAGTGGGTTAGGAGTAAGGGCAGGTCAACTGGCCTCTGCAGTAGTCAAAGCAGGAGATAGTGGTGATTTACGGTGAAAGGGTGGTGGAGGTAAAAGAGGAGAGATTCAGGATACTGCTGATGGTTCGGATGTGGAAAGTGAGGGAAGGAGAAATTAAAGATTACTTGTAGATTTTTACCATGAGCAGTTTAGTAAAAAATGATGCCACTTACTGAAGTCTGGAAGATGGGGAGGAGCAGATTGGGCAAAGGTTGGCAGGTGAGCCAAGAAGATCATCAAAAGTTCTGTTTTCATATATGTATAAGATGGGTATTAGGAATAACTGCCCTAGGTCCATTCCAGACCTGTCAGTAATCCATTCAGCAAATATTTGTTAAGCTGTTAGTAGTGCCAGATGCTGTGATAGGTGCCAAGTATAAAGGGATAAGCAAAAACAGACATGGTCTCTGCTCTCATGGGGTTTATTGTTTAGTAGGAAATTCAGACATTAAGTACCATATATATGTAATATATATCTACATTGGTAACATTATGTAGTTGTATTAGTACATATCCATTTATATTGAAATGTGAAGAATATATCTGAGGAAAAATATGATTTAGTCAAGTATATAGCACATCATATGGATGCTATAAAGCACACAGATAACATGAAAAAGATGTCAAGAAAAGTGTAGTATTAAGAGAAACTTTCTGATCATGGAATATACCACTGGGTGCCAGACTTTTATACTTGTAGATTCCTTGTTTTTTTAGATGGGAGGCCTGCAGCGTAGAATGGACAAAGGAATTATCCAAAAATAGTGGCTTTTAGCCTGGAGTCATTTGCTGTAGCTGTTTCAGAATGATGAATGTCTAGGTTATGGCTCTTTTGACACACTAAGGGAACAGAAACCAGGGTAGCTCAGGATTGGGGGGCTAGTGTGTAACATCTAGCCAAGAAGCACATAGAAATCCAAAGGTAGGAAATTCAGCAAAGCAGACCTCAGGGACTGCTGTGGGAACTAGAAAGCTGCTAGGAGCTTAAACTGCTGTTAGAAGACGTCTCTCTCTACCTTTCATAGCCTGTCTGTGCATCTCTTGGATTTCCCAAGCTCCACCAATCAGCTTCCTCTTTTTACTCATCATTTCTGGACTACCATAAAACTTCAGCTTCCCCAGCCCCAGCTCCTCTTGACTTCATGGCTTCAGGGCCCACCACCTCCTGGCTGCACACTTCTGTGCCTGAGTATATGATTGGGTCCAACTTACCTTTTGATTTAGGCCAAAACCTCGTATGATGTTGCTAAATTATGGTTTGGTTACCATATGAAATGTGGTTCTCAAGTGTCCCAGTGGGAGAAATACTACTTTTTGTACTTTTTTCTGATAAAAGTCATTGTATAACTGGGAAATTATTACTTATTAACCAATGAATATCATTTTTTGAGCTGAGCAGTATGCTAAATGGATACAAGAAGTTTACAGTCAAACTGGAGATACTGTAAGTACACACGTGAAGTGAATAGAGAAGATTTAAATGTTAAAGTTGCCAGTTCTGCTAGAATATCAGAGCCTTCAATAACCAAAACATCAACAGGGCTTAGAGTTATTGGAGAAGAAAGTCTAACTAAGAGTTGAGGTGGATTTAAGCCTTGAAAGATGTTCCGGATTTAGGTCAGCAGGGAAAGGGCACTAAACATTTCAGTCAGAAGGCTGTGTTCAAGGTAACAGTAGGCTTTCCTTGTTAAAAAATGATAGACAGGGAAGGTAAAGTTATAAGAAGACTTGGAAAGTTTAGAATTGGAATAGCAAGAGACCACTATGGGCCCTTTATTAGAAGAGTGACATCATAAAAGGGTCTGTCTGGCAGTCATATTGGTAATAATAGACTCAAATGATTATAATTGGCTGTTTTGGCACTGTAATATAAGGCAAGCAATGGAGAAGGATATCTGTAACTTGCCAGTGATTCAGAAAAAAAAAAATATATATATAGAAATCTCTCTCTCTCTCTCTCTCTATATATATATATCTGTCCAGATAGATAAATAAAGCAGTATGATGACATGTTAGCAATGTTGAACCCAGGTAGTGGGTAGATGGGTAGTCACTTTATCGTTTGGCTCTTCCTTCGCTGATAATATATTTTGTATAGAAACAGAAATACCTAAGTATTTTTAAAGGAATAAATGTAACAATTGCAAGAATGTACTTTTAAGTGAAGATGTAGTTGTCATTTAAACGTTTTAAATGTGTCAATTTCTAGGCTGTTTTGAAAATAAATATGTGATTAAAAGTCAGATCAGTTTTTTATTAACACGTCTTTTTTATCTAGAATGACCTTTTTCAGTATCAGCTCAGATTTAGTTTTTTTCCTCGTCAACAGTGTGGGGTATATATATTCTGTTTTAGTAATTCTTTAGGAAGACATTATTTAGGGGGAATCTTTATTTTCTTTAGAGAAGAAAACAAGAATGGCTTTTCATTAACTAAATTGAATTATAGCATTTAGGAGGTTTCTGTGGCAAAATTCCTTTTAACTTCAAAAATCCTATAATTCTATGAATATTTTGGTTTTAGATTAGGGTATTTGTTTTTTTAAGTGCTGGTTGGTCTTAGAAGTTGCCTTTTTCCCTTGTGGCTGGAGAATGTGCTTCCTGCTTACTTGCCTATCTTTAATACACATGTGGCCCAAACTGTTAGTCAGACCTTGATGTTTCTAATTATTGGGTAATTCTGCTTGCAAATTTCTAGGTTACAGTAATACCTTTTTAAAGGCAGTATACATGGCTTTTAGCAATCTCTTTGGTTTTCATTAATTTTATAATTATAGACTCTTGGAATAGGGTGCAAAATATGACGCTCATCCTTATGTCTTTAATGAGGATAACACCTGAGCTTTTTATTTTCATCATGTCAGTATCAGGTTTTATTTTTAACTAATTTACCTGTATCTGTTCAATTCCATTTCTTGAGAATAAGCAAAGTTTTAAACTCTTTTTCTTGAAGAACAAGAAATTAGATTAGAACCAGATTATAAAAACAAAGCATTTCTAGAATTAATTGTCTTATATAAAAACATTAGGCCTTGGAGAGTTTTTTTTTTCACTCTAATTGTTAAATGACCCAATTAATCCATTTTAATAGCTCTAAAAAAGACAAAGACCTTTAGTTGCTACATTAATTGCATTTGAATCCCTTCTCCCCATTCTTAAGGCATGTGAATTGATGTCTATTTGTAGACTTTTATTTCTTGAAAAATATGTAGTGTTAAAGATTCTAAAAAGTTTTGTTTCAAAGGAAGAAAAATGTGCACCAATATAATAATGGCTAAGATTAAGGATAGGGTATGGAAAATATGATGGAACATAGGTCCCTTAGCCTATTCGTGGAGTGTGGCAGCTCTCTCAAGGGAGGAAATGTACTATTAGAGAGGAATGCTCCGTTGGGAGGGGGAAGGGAGTTATTACCAGAAGACTTTAGGCTGCCCTCAGTAATCCCATATTGTCAGATTTATCAGAAGGCTTTTGGAAAGACTAGAAGGAAATATGTCAAAGTGTCAACAGAGGTTCTGGCAAGACAGTGGGAGTATAGATCATTTTTCTTCTTCTTTTCCAAAGTTAGGGGTTTCTTAATGAAAAAAAGAATTATTTCAAAAATTTAACTTTGGGGGTCACTACATTGTAAATTTGACCTTAACATTAAATAGGAAAAAATGGGCTTTTATATTTATGTTTTTAATAAAACTTTCCATTGTTACTGGACTTTTAATTATAACACATTTTGTTTCTGTTCTAAATAGACCTTTGCTCCAAGAAACTGTTTTTCAAAAATCCCTAGGCCCAAATCAGACTCTTGTCTGCCGGATTGTTTACTTTTTGCTAAGCTTGTGCTTATTGGGACCATATGTTTTCCTGAGTTATCTTTGCTCACGATCAGCTAGATTTTTTTGCCCTGAAATGACCTTTGTGTTAGAGGATAGTAGAAAGTGGCAACTTCTTCAACACTTCAAAAGAGCACATCATTATCACACAAGAGAGCCTTTTTTCGGTTTTGTTTTGTTTTTCAGTTTTCCTACCTGCCCTTCCCATTCTAATGAGTAATGAGACTGGGGACATAACAAGATCTTAGAAGATGGGGGGAACATAGTGTGGCATGGCAGGGGAGAAGGGGTGTTTTAAGAAAGTCTTACGAGTGATTGCCTCCCATATACCCTGTTTTATAGAGAACAATTTCCAGTTTTGAACGTAGAAGGCTTGTTGGTGAGATCTAAAGAGCTCTTCGTTTATTCATCTGTTCATTCATTTTCCCCCAGTACAAATCCTACCTTCAATCAAAAAGCTCTGCTTTCATCTAACTTGTGTACTGAAATTGTATAGATTGCATTTGAAGAGATTATGTTACAAATTTATATATATATATATTTTTAAGATTTTATTTATTTATTTGACAGAGATATAGACAGCCAGCGAGAGAGGGAACACAAGCAGGGGGAGTGGGAGAGGAAGAAGCAGGCTTCCAGCGGAGGAGCCTGATGTGGGGCTCGATCCCATAACGCTGGGATCACGCCCTGAGCCCAAGGCAGACGCTTAACCGCTGTGCCACCCAGGCACCCCACAAATTTATATTTTAAACCATTGTATCAGATCCAGCTACCTGAAATGTAATATTTCCATCTTGTCCCTTTTGACAGCCCCGATCAATCCAGTTGTATTTTTTTCCAGTCAGGTACACTGTAGGATAATAATATGTCCCTGCTGTTTATTTCTATAGCCCATTTATGCGTTTCTCAGCCTGTAATGCTGCTTGGCAGTGTTTTTCCTTTTCTCTAATTTGATGTTTCTCACACTGGCATTCTGAAATGTTAGTAAGTGGCATGAAAAGTGTTCTGTGCTCTGAGAAGTCTGTCTACTTAGATCTTTTTTTGGGAGATTAGTAATTTATAAACATATTAAAGGCTTTGTTTGGGAAGCCCTGCAATAAGGAATTCTCTTTAACTTTTTTAAATCCCCCTTCATTTCCCTGTTTGTTTGAACATGAAACGTTTTCTCCTGAGGGATAGATATTAACAACTCATGAGTACAATACAAGTTTGAGAAATGTATTTATAGTTGCCTCCTTTCTCTGTTCTCCAGAGTGACAGTTCCACACTTCTACAATTTCACCTCAAACCCCCAACCCCATCCCAACCCTTTTTGTTTTCAGATCTAATCTGTGTTTCACTGAGAAAGTGGAGGCCATCAACTCTCTCGTAATTTATTAGTGTCGTTATATCCTAGACTCTTGTCTAGACTTTGTTTTACCATCAGACTGTAACCTGGATAAAGTCAGAGAACATAACATTTATTCACTATCGCATCCCTAGCCCCAAACTCAATTCCTTTTTTTTTTTTTAAGATTTTATTTATTTGAGAGAGAGAGAGAGAGAAAGCACGAGGAGGGGCAGAGGGTGAGGGAGAAGCAGACTCCCCACGGAGCAGGGAGCCTGATGAGGGGCTCAATTCCAGGACCCCAGGATCATGACCTGAGCCAAAGGCAGACACTTAACCGACAGTTACCGAGGCACCCCTCAGTGCCTTTTCTTAAACCCATATCCCTTTCCAGCAATCTCCAATATTCTGTTTCAACCACAACTGTGTGTATGGAAGTTCAATTCTGGCAGTAACCACCCAGAGTTAGAACAGACTTCACAAGTTATAGGGCATGGTCCCCAAAAAGACAACACTTAACCCAGACACCAGCCACACTTAGGCAGTCCCCAGGCCACCCACACATTTGAAAAACTGGCTATAAATCCAGGCTTCCTGCAACCACCTCAAAATCAGTAATTCACTAGAATGATGCATAGAGCTCAGGGAAGCACTATAGTTATGATTACAGTTTTATTATAAAGGATACAAATCAGGAGGACCAGCCAAATGAAGAGACATACAGGGTGAGGTCTGGGAGGAAATGCAGAGCTTCTGTGCCTTCTCCTCGTGGAATCAGTGTGATCACCCTCCTGGCACATAAGTGTCTTCACTGAGCTTCGTATCTAAGTGTTCATTGGGATTTCATCACACATACATGGTTGATTGGATTATTGGCCATATGACTGAACTCAGTCTCCTTCCGGGTCTTGCTAGAGGTTGGGCTGCTATCCTGTGGCTCAAAGTCCTAACCTTCTAACCTTCTAATCAAGTGGCTGGTCTTTCTGCATGCCAGTCTTCATCCTGAAGCTATCTAGGTGAGGTGGTGGGGGGCGGGGGGTTACCTCATTAACATAACAAAGATACACCTCTTACTCTAGAAATTCCAAGGATTGGAGTCTTCCTCCCAGGAATCAGGGACAAAGGCCAGCTACAAATGGGGAGGGAGGATTTTTCCTTCCCTCCATCCTGCATCTTCCTGTAACTGCTACTCTTTTTTTCCCTCCCATTTCTTTTTTCTTCTCCTTTTTTTTTAAGATTTATTTATTTATTTGAAAGAGAGAGAGACAGAGAGAGAGAACTGGGGAAAGGCAGAGGGGGGGAGAGAGAGAGAGAGAAAGAGAGAGAATCCCAAGCAGACTACCCATTGAGTTTGGAGCCCTGCTCAGGGACTCAATCCCTGAGATCATGACCTGAGCGGAAACCAAAGTTGGACGCTTAACTGACAGCACCACCCAAGTGCCTCTTCTCTCCCATTTCTGCCAGACTTATTGAGAGCCAGTGTTTGTTTATACTTCCTCACCTCTGGTTTACTCCTTAATATCATCCACTTCTAGCTCCACAGAAAGTACCTTGTGAAGTCTACTAAGTGGCCTCCTAATTAGTAATCCATTTCCTTTTTTTGAGTCTTCAATCTAACCTGTATGTTTTGGTACATGACACTAACTACACCCTCTTCTGTAATGCTGCTCTCTCAAGGCTGACCTACCTGTCTGACTGTTCCATTTCAGTGTCTTGTCTTGTTTCTTCCCATGTCTCAGATTTTGTGTTCTTTAGAATTTGGTGCTGTGATGACTTCTCACCAGAGAATACCTTCTTTATGCTGATGACTTTCAACTTGGATCTTTCAATTTGGCTTTACCTGCAATCTTGTCTTAGCTTTCTGACTACTGCAATTCCATTTGGATGTCCTTTAGGAACCTTAAATTTAACATGTTCAAAACAAAATTCACTGCCTTTTTATCACTTAGTCATACATTGTAGGTATAATAATAGAATATAGCCCATAGTGTAATTATAAGGATTGAATGAGATAATGCTTAAAGCAAACTTAGTAAAATTCTGGAACATAAAAATTACACATGGCAGTCTCCATTATTAGCCTGCAAGCTTCTTGAGGGCAGGGACCATGTGCTCAAACAGCACTGTCCTTGACTTGTAAAAGCTTGTTGAGTTAAAATGAATAATAATAATCTGTTGAATAAATATTTTGTATAGCCGTCTGATTTAGTTTCATCATCTTGTTTATTTAACAGTGGGCAATATCTGGTATTTTTTCTCTTAGGTGCACTGTGTTGTAATCATTCAAAGGATAACCAAATGTGCCATGATGTATGTGAACAGGTAAGCCTACATAATAATTGTTGAGGTTATATGTTTATTAAGTATAATTGTTTTGGAGAAATCTGCTGGACAGCACCTTAACCAAGTCATCATAGTTCACGTCACCAATAATGGAACAAATTAATATGTGTCTGCTGACAATGCACTAAAGAGAAGCACAGTATCTTAAGTAGCATTCCTGTCAAAAATGCATAACCTGAATCATGAGGAAACAATAGGGCAAACCAAGATTGAGGGATATTCCTCAAAACAACAGCCTGTACTCTTTAAAGTTGTCAGGGTTAAGAAACTTGAAGATTAAAGGGAACGACAAAGATATGACAAGTAAATGCAATATACAGTCTTGGATTGGATCCTGGAATTAAAAAAGATTGCTATAAAGGACCTTCTTGGGATAAATTGGTGAAATTTGAACATGAACTATAATAATAATGAATCAGTGCTATGATCCTAAATTTGGTGATTGTATTGCAGTGACGTAGGACAATGTCCTTGTTCTTGGAAGATACATGCTGGGATTTGGAATGAATGATCATGTCTTTAATGAATTCTGAAATGTTTCATCAAAATAACAATAATATCTGTATGTGTAGAGAGAGTTAAAGCAAATGTTGCAAAATGTTAATAATGAGTAGATGAAGACTATGTGAGTATTATACTACTCTTGAAACTTTTCTGTAGGTTTGAATTTTTCTGATTGAGCCTTTTAAGACAAGTTCCACTGAGACAATACCTGTTCATAAAGTCTTAACTTTCTTTCATCACCTTGGTTATGTAGTTCGGGCCTTGGCACTTGAGAACGAATGGCCTTAAGTATCTTTTGAAGAGTTTTCAATAATGTGGATTTTGTCACTTCCTAAAATTTAGAGAGCTACCTAACTAGAATTAAAAGTTCTCTCAAACAATATTATGAATTTATTTATTTTTAAAGATTTTATTTATTCATTTAAGAAAGAGAGAGCCCATGTGTGCACGACGGCCGGGGCGGGGTTGGAGAGGAAGGGCAGTGGGGGAGGGATAAGCAGACTCCTTGCTGAGTGTGGAGTGTAGTGTGGGGTTAGGGGCTGGATCGCACAACCCTGAGATCACAACCCAAGCCAAAACCAAGAGTTAGCCACTCAACCAACTGAACCACCCAGGCACCCCTCAAACAATATTATGAATTTAGAAAGGTTTTGCAAGATACTCTTTAATTATAAAACAAGACAGTGACTCAGCTCATCTAAGTACATGAATTCATGTCAAAACACTATAGCAAATTAAGTTTTCTGCAAATTGACTGTCCAAACAACAGCTTTTAAAAGTAAAAATGGCTCCTAGATGGTGTCATCTTAAGGGAGCTGAAGCATTGCTTTCCTGACTTTGCTTATTTGATGAATAAATCTGGTCATTTATCCTATAGAGTTTCTCACAATCTGAATTATGCTATTTGCAACTCCTTGGTATCATTTAATGTGTTCCCCTTTCCTTTATATTTCTTAGTAATTGGTAAGTAGATTTAAAGCAGAGCTATCCAATAGAGCTTTCTGCAGTGATGAAAATATTCTGTATCTGTGTGATCTAGTATGGCAGCCACTAGCTACATGTGCCAAGTGAACATTTGAAATGTGTTTAAAGAGGTTGAGGAGAACGAGAAAGAATTTGAGGAACTGAATTTTAAGTTTTATTTAATCTTACTTGATTTAAGTTTAAATTTAGATGGCCACATGTGTCTAACAGTAACCTGAGACAGGTCCAGAGGCTTGATCCGATTCAGGTTAGGTTTTGCTTTGTTTTGGTTTTGTTTGTTTGTTCAGCAGGTCTTACTCATAGCATTATTGTGTTTGATTTTCTCTTTTTGTAATTGACATTATAGTCATAATTGATAATTGCCTAAAGGCATTAATTCTCTAGTGGTTGCAAAATGGTGATATTCTAGCTCTCATCACTTATTAATTATAGATGGTAGTTTGGGAGAGAAATGGCTACTAAAACTAACTGGAGATAAATGCTTTTTCATTGTCCTTAGCATTCATGGATTTCACAGTCTTGACTATTTGCAGGTAACCATGAAGTTCTATCTCATATATAATGGCTTATAATTTACTGAGACATCAAATTGTAATTGCATTAATTAAAATTGTACTTGGAAGAGAGCCAGTTAGCCTGGTGAATGAACTTGTCAGCTCCTCAGCATCTTTATTAAAAATGGCTTTGTCTCTATTTAATGGTATTTTATGGAAGTTTATGCTATAATGCTACTCACAGATTTGTTCTTCACTAATATCAAGGGTGTGACATAATCTGTTTTACATTGTTGTTGTTTGACTAAAAGCATTTTGTAGAACAGTTTAGAATAAACTTATCTTTTTTTCTTTTCTGTTTTCTTTCTTTCTCTCATTTGTCCTCTAACAGATTTGGTAGTGTGGTTTTCTCCATTTTTGGTCATTAGAAAAGGGTCTAGACTTGCATATATGGACTTTCTCGATTATTTGCCAAACTAACCAACCGTTTAAGAGATGTTACCTCAGCTTAATTTAGATCTTTCCAAAGTTTTTCCATTTATAAAAGGAAGTTGGAAAATACTCTAGACACTGATAAGTATAGAGGACAACAAATTTTACCTCTTCTTAGTTCTTACAGAAAAATGCCACAAAAACTTTTTTTTTTTTTTTGTCAAATAGATATTCTCCTCAAAAAGTGAATCCCGACTAAAGCATCTGTTACAACGAGCCCCAGATTATTGCCCTGAAACAATGGTAGGTCTTGCATAACTTAACTGTGGAAGCTTTTGTCTAAATGAAGCCATCTAATAAGTTAACTTTTAGGTTCAGGAAAATTTTCAAAATGATTTGGGTTTGTGATCAAATTGAAATGTTAGATTTAACTAGGTATTTTAAAAAGATCATCACACAAATAGGTAGAATATTGTCTTTCATCTTTTATTGTTTATCCTATGATGTAGGGATAAAAATAATATTGAATATAAATGTATTACAGTCTTTAAATTTCATTATAATAGTTTATCTGGAATTTGGAATTTTACTCATTATTTTGATAATTTTATGAAAGCCATAATAACTTATATTATCTTATATTTATTTTGAATTTGAAAAGTTAAATTTGGGATAAGGGGAAATGTGTGACTTCTCATTATTCCTGTCTTCCCATTTTTTTGGTGTACTGTAGATACAGTGCTTGCCTGTCTGAATCATGTAACTTAAAATGTCTCCAGTGCTTGGGCCATGCCCAGTGTTCGGGATACTGGTGGGCCAGGCTGTGGAATTCTGAGCTTACATGAGACAGACTTTTTAGATGTGGTGGCTTGCATTATGTGAGGGGGGATAAATTGATCAAACAATTCTGACTGACTCATTTGCCTTTACTTGCTCTACAGACATTTTTGTCTTTGTGCTGAGAAACAGTGATTCCAGTAAGCATCCTGAGTACCCAGACACATCATTAGTGCTCTTAGGTGGGAAGATGGGAAAAGAGAAAGCAATATTTTTGCATCTCAGTTTTATTTTTTCTTCCCTGAATAGTTGCTTGATACTCATGTAGTCTTAGAACACTGACTATATAGAAACAAATGTAACCAAATTAGCTATACATAATTTCTGTATAAATTGTCATATTTAGGAGCTGGTTATATAAAAGCCTTTTGGTGATTACAATTTTAGGTTGAAATTTGGAGTTGTATGAATTCATCTTTGCCAGGTAAGCAAAGAAGTGTAACATTTAGCACTTTATTTTAAAAATTTGTTTTGTGATTGTAAAATCTGTGTCATAGTCCTGTAACCTAATGTATCCCCTTGAGTTCCTATCTTCTCTTTCTTGTAGGCACCCAAATTTTCAAATGTATAGTTTATTATCATTTACTCAGTCATTAACTGTGCTGTTGTCTCTACTTCTTCCATTCTAGTGGAACTGGTCTTTGAAAGAGCACCAGATCTCATGGTACCTAAATCTTACGGCCTTTTCTCAGTACTTACTCCCTTTGACTACCCTGCAGCACCTGGTATTATGACCGCTACCTCCTGTGACTCCACCTTGGCCTCATGACTTTATCCTCTCATACCTTTCCTCTACCCCACTCCCCCTAAGGACCTTGGTTATTCCTGTGTGTGGTCTTCTTCTCTTCTCTTTCCACACTTCCCCTGCTAATTGCGTTCCTTCCCAGAACTGTTAACTAGTCAGCCCTGGGAAGATAACCTTCAAATCTAAGTTGTCACTCACAACTTCTAGACACGTCACCAGGATGGATCTCTGCATCCTGGTGACAACTGAAGTACAAATTTAAAATCAAACTCATAATTGCCTATCTTGTGAATGACACTAGACTGGACTCCCTCAAGTTATCTTTAATTGCTTTTTCTTTTTAGCTCCTTTGACTCTGTCCTTGTAAAATCTTGCATCTGTTCTCTCTACTCCTAGTTCAAGCCATTATTATTATTCTCTGGGTATAGACTATTGTAACAACCTTGTAGCTGGTGTTTCAACATATCATAGCTGTCCTCCCCAGCTCCTTCCAAAAAACCCTCAAAAAACCAAAAATCTCCAGGGGGATGTCCATTTCCTTCAGAATAAAGCCCAAACTCCCTAGCCTAGCATTCACAGCTTTCCAGGATTAAAGCTTCCAGTCCTGGTTAAAGCCAGTGCCTTGGAAAAAAGGAAGTATATTTTATGTATCTCTGAACTCTAAAGGCTTTTACACTGTTTGAAGTTTGTATTTCAGACAAATTGGTCTATTTGCCTTCTGGGAATTGCCCATATCCTTGCTTGTTCTCCCAATTATCCCTCTACCTAATGTCCTGTAATTATTTATGTATAATTGATATCTCTGATATATGTAGATATAGCTGTATATAGACATAGCTCCATATGTAATCTCCATAATGGGATAAATCATATATTTTATCTGTTTCATAGCCCACATAATACCTAATGGAGTGCTTTGTACATAATACTGTAAACCCTTGTTGGACAGCAATAGTTTCTAGGAGGCCACTAGGTGTATGGAAATAGCAATATACTGTATTATGGTATAAAAGTTCACAGAATTTATGACCTACATTGATTCCATTCAAAATCATTTCAAAAATGTGACTGATTCTGATTCTGAATAAGTAGCATAGATTTAGAGGAAACTATACTAGGCAAAGGGCTAAATGGAAGTCTATTGCCTTTTGTACCATTAAAACATGTAGGGATACAGAAGCTTATGATATGCCGTATTTCTAGCCAGTTTTAACAATTGGGGTAGTTTATAATTTTGACAGCTTTGTCTGCAGGCCATTTTTTTACTTTTGTTTTTTAGCAGAATGCTTCTATTTGTTATATTAAGTCCTGGTTTCATTTGGAGAACTGTGTTACCTATTGCATTGAATTCTTGACACATTTCAAATGTAAATAATAATGATTTAGATGTGAATTTGCAGATGTATGTATTATGTATAGGAGGAGGAATGTGCCAGGAGGAATGTGCCACATGCCTATGAGCATATGTCTTTCCTCGTTTCATAATTGTTACTTGTGTCTCCTAATTTTATCCTAGGAGTCATTCATTGACATTTATACTTGCAAAAATGGATGTAAAAAATGCATTAGGACACTTTTTATAATTACATCACTTTTTGATATCACCGTAATTTGACTGGAGAAATAGCTGCTGTGTATAAATGGAAACAGAATAGTCATTTTGCCCCATAATTAAGTGTACTCACCAAAGTTAGTTCTTGCCCACAGGAAATGTTCCTGTCTGTCCTGTCTGTTCACTAAGTATCAGTTTCTTAACAGTATCATGGGTTTTGACACTATTCCAGGTATTTAATGTTTTGAAAGTAATAATCCTTATGCCCTTTTTTGTTTGTGTTTTAAGTTAAATTGGAATCTTTCCCTGTGATTCACAGTTTAAAAGTGAGGCAGGCCTCTCCTTGCTTTCCTTGACCTATGTGTTCTTGAGAGATACTGTCTATCCAAGAGTGAGGAGGATCTAAAGAGAGTTTAGGGTGGGCAGAGAGAAGAGAGAAAAAAACAAAGCACCTGATAATTCTGTTGTGGGTGCTCTGAGAAGACTGACAGCATTGGGAGTAAGGGTTGGAGGAGGGCCATAATAATTTTGAGGCCCTGCTATCTGAGTTAGTTTTCCTGTGGATACCTGCTTTGACTTTTAGTGAGATCCATGAACCAGTTTGGCATGCCATTTGTGTTTGTTACTGCTTATGACCAAAACATTTGAACATTTTGTTTTTTAAGGTGTGTTTAAGAAGTCTGATGGCTGGGTTGGCTTAGGCTGCTGTGAACTGGCTATAACCTTGGAGTGTCGACAGGCATGCAAGCAGGTAATACTGGGCAATCAGGCTCATAAGCAGCATGGAGTACAGTTTGAGTATTAGCCGTGTGTATGTCTTGGATTTTGCCCACCTCATACCTTTGAAGAGGTGACCCATAAAAGCTGCAAATTTAGCATTTCTTGCACAGGCCACTTCCTTTTAGACTTGCTGCTTTCTCAGTTATGGCTGCTGCATGTAAGACCTTCAGCCTTTTCTTATTCTTTCTTCTCTCTGCCATGCAAGAGAGAAGAAAGAATATTATAGGAGCTGAGGCCTTTTGTACTCTGCCTGTGGTCATACTTAGTCAGTGCTGAGTGACTCCAAATGGTTGTATAAATTTAGAGTATGCTTGGATGAGAGCAGATGACACAGTTGGCTTATTTCGCTTTCATCTTTCCTTCTCTCTTTCATCATGGGTTTACCCTGAACATGTTCTTATATCCCTTCTCTGCTCCTAAGGTGAGCATGACTCAAACAGTGAACTCTGACTTCTCTTTGATTGGGTAGATCTCTGATCCAATTCAAGTTAGGCCCCTGAGTTCTTCCTCACTGTGTGTATTTTCATAGTGGTTCCTCAGAGTGCTGTGGGAAAACTGGTCTCCTAGCTGCTCATACTCCCAAACTGGTGAGAGTAGACTTAACTGGGAAATTTAGGTGGCCTGGAAACCGTAGCTGGAAAGCCTCCTCTTATTTTCTTCTTTTAGTGACTTGTCTCTGGATCAGAGTATATGAGACATGGTGGCACCTTTACCTTCATACAGACCACTGTTCTCTTTAGCCTGAGCAACACTCTGAGCAGCACACAGCCTAGCAATCTGCTGCTCTTCTCCAGCCATTGAGATGAAACTGAGTTGCAGAGTATTTGAACTATAATGGGCTTAATGGGACGTAAAGAGAATTACATAAAAATAACTTTTGTTAATTGCCTGGCATAGCCTTTCCCTGTTTAGTTGCTCCCTCCATTACATGTGGATCTTTTCTGAGGAGATTGACTCTTAAATCAGTATGAGAATTTAGAATATAAAGGGTTAAAGAAAAAGCAAAATATAAATGCCCTGGCAGAGCTTCACAAGAAAATTTGCTACAGAGTGGAATTCAACTAAGAAAAAAGTTCTCTGATTTACATCTCCTTCAAAGTCATCTAGTTTCTGAAATAACAAAAGGACCCTGTTATTATGTGAGATTAAAGCCATAAAAGAGTGAAGTTTTAGCATATCGGGTGGGTTCTGGGGCTGATGTTTGTTTTACAGAACTTGTGTGAAATTTGTTGTATTTTAGGAACTTTTAAATATTGGAGCGTAAGACTTTCCTTGATGAAATAAAGAATACCAAACCAGCAAGTAACATATATTATGTTCTTTTTGTCCTGTGTTGAATCGCACATGTAGTAAATTAATGGAGAAATTTGTTATCTTTTAGGCATCTTCAAAAAATGATATTTCCAAAGTTTGCAGAAAAGAATATGAGGTATGCATTTTATTTAACAAATTTTGATAGACTATTCAGATATTATCAGAATTGATAAAACCACTTAAAATTTAAAAATAAATTCATTCTTACCTTAAATTGCCTTTTACTTTACAGAAAATATAGCCTTGACAAAATATAGCCTTGTCATTTACCTTGTTTAGAAATGTCATGACTTAAATTGACTTGTTGAAATTGGACATTAATTTTAGAGAAATGCCCTGTTAGTTATACGTGAATTAAGAAAATAAAATCATAAAGTTAAAAAAAATTTTTTTTAAGAAATGCCTAAATCACATATACAGAGGCTTTAACCTATAATGTATTCATGATAGCAACTGGTTGTACCCAAGGTTTTACAGTAGTTCTTAGGTTCCATGTCCTTTTTTGCCTCTTTTCCTATACCTTGACCCATCCAGGTATTCATCTTTATAAACTATCTCTAATTGAAAGAAGGAAAATCACACTGCCAGTGCGAGTAACTTCAAACTTTCCTAGCTCTTGCATTTGGCGGAGAAAGTACTAAATACAAAGGCTGTATTAAATCTGAAGGACTCTTGTCTCCCAGTGGTGGTTTTTCAAGCACTGTGTATCTAGATGGGGTAGTTCCTAGGGCAGGGGTAGAGGAGGTACTTCACGTCATGCAAATATGTACAGAAGATTGTCCCTGATGTGAAAAAGCTCCTCATTGGAGTACTTTCTTCAGTTTCTAGAACTCCACTATTAAATGTGACATTATTTTTTTTCTTAGTTTAAGACCATGCAGTTAAGGATACTTACATGCATACACTTCATTCATCATTTTTACCTATAAACATTGGGATTCCTTTGCTTTTAATAGTCTGTATTCTCTTGGAAAAGAAAGAATAGTTCTCTTAACACCTTCTAGATTATAGTTCTGCCTTTTTTTTTCTTTTCTCAATGCCTATAATTATATCTCTTGATTAATATTTTTACATTGGAAATATCTTATTTATCTTTTGTCCCTTTTTACTATTTGCTAAGTTATATCTGTTTCTCTGAAGACACATTTCCAAATTAACTGCCACTCTCCTCTGTTCTTATTAAAAGGAGACTTGCTGCAAAGAAATAAAAGATCTTTCTTTTTTTTTCTTATCTCTCTACCTTTGAAATAACTAGTTTTAGTTTCTCTTGAACAAAGTGGCTAACTGTGATAATTCCTTCTTTTCTCCCACATGATGTCTGACACTGTCCATCTCCTGTAGCCTGTCCTCCATTATTTTAGTGTGCTTCCTTCTCTTGTCTGGATTTCTGCATTGCCCTAGGAAGTCTGCCAGTATGTGTTGATGAAGGACGGGACAGGAAAGGTAAGAGAGATAAACACTGTCCTATGAGAGAAATACTAAGAATAGTTTACTTTTCCCAGTCTGTCCTCCTTTATTGGCCTAGAATTAAGCAACTATTTTCCAAAAATCTACATGGCCAGAGCGTTCTTTTACATATATATGTAAATATACATATGTAATATAAATTCGTTAAAAACTGACTCTATAAATTAGTCAAGATAATTCAAGACTCAATTTGATTTCTTATGTATTACTTAGAAATAAAAAGAGAGACAAGAGGGGCGCCTGGGTGGCACAGCGGTTAGGCGTCTGCCTTTGGCTCAGGGCGTGATCCCGGCGTTATGGGATCGAGCCACGTCAGGCTCCTCCGCTGTGAGCCTGCTTCTTCCTCTCCCACTCCCTCTGCTTGTGTTCCCTCTCTCACTGGCTGTCTCTATCTCTGTCGAATNAAAAAAAAAAAAAAAACTTTAAAAAAAAAAAAAAAAAAAAAGAGAGACAAGAGCATCTTAATGCTGAAGGAGGGTTCTGCATTATAAACCCCAAATAACATTCACTCTCATGATTGTTGAAGTCTAGTCCAAAGATGATGACTATTTGTTATAAAGTGAATGGGGTAAATATGGTGTAATATAACCTATTTTAACTGGACTGGTTGTTTATCAACACAAGAATAATTTATAAAACTAGTCTTTTAGTATCTTTTCCTTAACAATGGAGTGATCCCTGGAGTGAACTTCCAGATGTGTAAGCTGTTCCTTTGGCTTGCAGTTATAGGGGTTAGCATTTACCCTGCAGGATGGTTTTATGCAGTTTGATTGGGTATTCAGAGAGTGAGTAATTTTATTTGGAGGAGCTAATGTTTGTCTTTACTGGTAAGCTGCTACAGAATCCCTCAGGATTTCCTGAGAAATTTATTTGTATGAATAAAGTTCAAAAATTTTAATGACATTTAAAATTCTGTTTTGTTCTAACTAAGCTAAGATAAAGCAGTTAGTTGTAAAGCATTGTTATGTCTGATTTTATAGCATCTGGTTCCTTTTCTTTTGCAAATCAACAATTATTTATTGACTATAAGAGGCCGTTTTATATAATAGAAAGCATAAACTTTGGAGTTACACCTAACTTAGAATTCTAGCTAAGCTACTTATAACTTAACTTCAAATACTAAAGAATTGTATCTGAGTGAAGAATTGAAATATATACTGCACACATGAGGGCTCAGGGAAATTGGAGAGCAGAGTGAGCACGTTGGGATTTATCAGGGGAAACTTTGCAAAGGAGAAAGGCCTGAAAGGATTGGCATACTTTGGTAAAAAGACTGTGGACCAAAAGCATGTTAGCAAAAATGCACATGGCTTGTGCAGGGGACAGAAAGAAAATAGGCCTGTTTGGGGCTTAGAGTCTGTGCTTAGTCGGATAGGCAACATGGGACCAGATCCTGGAAAGATATTTTAGGGCTCAGCTCAAAATACCTCCCTTAAGTAGAAGGAGATGATGAAGATTCTAGTATAGAAGACCAACATAACAACTCCATATTTTAGAAAGCTAAAGCCTTAGTTGAACACATGCTAAGTTTTAGATCCCAGAGACCCCTCTAACTTAGCTAAAAGCTGGTAAGGCCCCAAACTAGGATGACAACAGTAGAACCAAGGATTCTGGAATAAATCAGAGATTTGAAGGCAGAATCCATCAATAGGATTTGTTAATGGTGGATTGAATATAGTAGATAATGTTCAGGAAAATATAAAAAAAAATTATTAGAGAATTGGGAGGTAGAACTGAAGAAATTATATGGACAAGCAGCACAGAAGGACAGACTAAAAGAGAGTTTAAGGGACATGGGAGATAAAGTGTTCAAATTGGAATACTAGAAGAAGAAAAGAGAGTATGGGACAGAGGCAATATTTAATAAGACCCAACAAATCTCCAGCAGGATTAAAAAAAAATCCATACATTACAGATATACCTCATAGCCAAAGATCTTAAAAGCAGTCAGGAAAAAAAGACATTGCCTTCAAAGGAGACTAACAGCTGATTTCTCAATAGCAGCAGAGGAAGCCAGACACAGTGGAATGATACCTAAACTGTTCTGAAAGAAAATAATTATCAGCCTAGAATTCCCTATCCAGTAAAAATATTTTTCAAGAAAGGGCAAAATCGGTATTTTCAGGCAACAAAAATGAAGAATTGCCATTACTGGACCCTTACAGGAAGTTGTAAAATACCTTTTTTGAGATGCAAAAGAAAATGAAAATGATGAAAATACAAAGTGACTAAGTTAAAACACACACAGATTGTAGAAAACAATAAGAATATATTATTCAAGTTTTTAAATAAGAGAAAATACATAGCAACACTAGCGTATATGTTAGGAGGAGAGTTTAAAGAAATTGAGGGGTATTGAGTGTTAAGTGTTTTTAAATGTAATAACCTATACCTCAGAGGTAGTTAGGAATACAGGACTAGAGGAGAGCGATCAGGCCCAAGTCAACCATGAAGTAACCCTTGAACCTTGAGAGTGAAAGAAAACTCGATGAAAGAGAAAGTGTTGAAAAAAGTGGAGAGCTAGATTTTGAAATTGCTTTTTCAGGGACCTAGAAAAGAAGGATCCAGATATCGATTAGGAGGACCCTACCTGTGTTGAATGGGACTGTTGGAATAAGAGATGTTCCAAGAAAAAGAGAACAAACTTCCTATCAGTGGAAATGTTCAAGCAAAGGCTTACTGGATTCACATATTGTGGAAGGGATTTCTGCAGTGGATGGGGGATTTGGCTGTTGATCTCCCAACTCTGCAGTTCTCTTTTTCTGACCTGTACGTAAGAAAGAGGACTTCCTTCAGTACTGATGAGTATTTTTTCAGAATCACACTTTTGATTCGAGCCACCATTATCAACCAGTGGCTTGATGACTCTGACAAGGACATGTTCAGGTGTTGTGGGCATGCTCAGATCTAGGTTCTCCATGCATTTTCACAGGCGTGGTCCTTGGCCCACCCAGAAATATTGGTCAGGCCACATGGATTCATAGATGTGGACCAGGGATGATAGTCAAAATAGTCAACAGCTGGAATGACGCAGGCACCAGCTGAACAGATGCTGGCTGTAAACCATCAGCAAGCCATACTCGTGCCGCTGTCTCGTTAGAGCCAATGCGCAGACTAGTTTGTGTTTTCTGTGAGTTGTGAGATATCTAGCATATCTTTTTTACATAGTCTTTGTCTGCAAGTTGTCTGAAAATATTTTCTTCTAGCCACCAAAATGGTGATTAAAAAAAGAATTTTGTTGTTCATAGTTTCTTTCTTGAATGTCAAGATAAACATTAACATGATGTGAGGCTGATTAATTTCCAGAGACTTGGCAATGGATGTAGAGTAATGGCACAAATTTTAGTTTTGGGTTCATAAATCTATTTCATATCTTTATGTCAGGCTTTACTGCCATTCTTCTAACACAGTGGTCATAAATATACATACCTTTTCCATTTGCTGCATGAGCCACTGAAATACAGTGCTACAGATTTTCATCAGACTTTTACATTTTTATTTGTCTCTTCTTCCTTTCACAGATCTTTCTCCATGCTTTTCTTTATATTCTTTTTAGAAATGTCATTTTCTATTCTCCTTTCTTTCTTGGCTTTCCACCCCTCCATTCCAGTATTTGATGTTACTTAAGATATAAAACCTTAATTAAGGAGGGTGAGAAACTATAAAGGAAAAGCACTAGGAGGTCTTTTTGTGAGGACTCACTTTTTTTTTTTTAATCTTAAGGCATTTAAGTTTTAAACTAAACAGTTGCTAAACAAAAGTAAAATAATGTTCTGTTCTGGAGTTCTGGTTCTGTGAGAATGCTAAGATAAAATTAAGACTCTGAGGATGTTAAAAAGAGGCTCTAAGAACCACAGGAACAAAGGTGGTTGGCCTTGTGAGTTTCAGACTCAGTTCTGTCAGTGCCATCCTGTCAACACACAGCTCAGTGCGTAGAGAAAGGTTCAGGTATGTGTTAATTTTTATTTTTTAAATAATCACATGTTCAAAATTCAAAATGGTGTACAATTAAAAGTCTCTTTTCAACTTCCTGTGCTATAGCCACCCAGTTCCTAGAGTCATTTATGCATATAAAAGTAAATATATATGTGGTTCTCCTCCACCCCCTATAACACAAATGGTCAAATCCCTGGGTGCTAGTGTTTGGTACATATTTATGTATGCCTGCATGGGCTGTGCAGTGTATTCTCAGGAAATGTCACAATAAAATATTCTGCTTTAAAGATTTCTATGTATTAATTTTATTTTGTTCCTTTTTCTCTCAAATAAACCTTGATTCTAGATTTACTACCAGAAGCATAAAGGAAAGGGATGAAGAAATAGCCCTAAAAATTTAGAGATAAGAAGGCAGGGATGTCAGGGCCAGCAGGATTATCTGGGTGGCTAGAGGCCTCTGATGCCTCGTGTGATTGGATCCGTTCTTCAGTGTTCTAAGAATACTCTAAGAATAGAGTAGACCATCTTGTATATCAGGTGATAGTCTAGGCTGTACTTAGTCAGCTTTGGGAAATTTAGCAAGAAGAAGAATATGGTACTTTGCCCAATCAAAGCCTTCAGGACTTAAATGTAAAGCTTCTTATAGTTAGTGCTAAGGAAACTCCAAGAATTGGCAGAATATAGTAAATAGAAGGCTGTGAATGGGAGGCTTGTGGATGATAAAATGCTATACCGAGACCCCGTGTCAGAGTAGGTATGAGCCGTTACCTGCAGCTGATGAGCTCCAAAAAGAGCGAAACCTATTAGGTCCTGCAGTACTGGCTTAAGATATAAAACCTTGATTATATGCCATCTGTATGTGGTTTTGTTTTGTCATATTTTGTATTGGAAGGGAATAACTCCTATTCAGTCTCCTGTGCTAGTGTGTTTCTCCTTCTAGTCCTTTCTTCTCAAGGGTCACCTGAATGAGATCATTCCAAAGGGAAGTTGGATCCAGTTTAATTAAATTGTGACCTGCGCTAATCTAAATGGCCAGGTTTTTTTCCCCCTAGGCAATCTCATCTACTCCCATAGTTTTAGTTGTCCCAGTATGACGACAATTCCAAAATTTCTTTGCTAACCTTCTTCTCTGAGTTCCTGAATCACTACTGAATATGTGTACTTTTGATGTTCAGTGGGCACGTCAAATCAGCCAAACTGTTATCTTCCCTACTTCCCCTTCTCTCCCCCACTGCTACACAGTGTGTGCGAGTGTGTTCGAGTGCACGCGCACATGTGAGTGAGCACACACACACACGCACACACACATATCCACAACAAAAACTTCGCATTTTTATACATTTCTTTTTTGGTTGTTCCAGTGCAGTCCTCCCAGACACGTAAACTAAAAGCCGAAGAGGTATTGTCTACTCTTTCCCCTTTCTCACCACCTACCGCAAGTAAGTGACTATCAAGCCCTAAAGACATGCCTTCAAAATCTATCTGAAGTCAGTCTCCTTTCCAGATCCTCAGTTACTGTCATCCCTCAGACCCCTATGCCACTTTTCTGGACTACAGTAGCTGCCCAGCTAGCCTTCCTATCTAATTTCTCGACCCTTATTTACTCTCTCCACTTCTCAGAGCGTGATTTCTTTAAAGACTAGATGTGGTCATGTCACTCCCCTCCTTAAAACTCTTCAGTGGCTCACCTGTAGGATACAGTCCATGTTCCTCCACCTGGCAAACTAAGCTTTTCTCCGTCTAGCCACTGTCTGTCTTCTTCCTTACACTTCAGCAGTATGCTACTTGTAATTTCCCAGATTGACCATGTGTTTTGTTAGTTGTAGTTGTACAACCTGTTTGTTCTACCGAGAATTCCCTCTCCTGGAATCTAGCCTATTACCCCGTCCAGTGGCATGCTGGAGTCAACTCCTACTAGCTAGGGAGAGCTGTTTGTTAACTACTCAAGAATTTTGCCAGCCAGTTTTTAACTCGAAAACAGCCATGATGGGGGTATTTTCACCACAAACATCAGCAAATATTACAAATCAGGACTTTCCCTCCACCCCCACCCCTGCAAAAGTTGGTCCTAGCACACCAATACTCCTGTCCAACTGGCAACAAACTTTGTCTGACATTCTGGCTTAGGTAGTTCTTTGAAACCTTTCCTGCCCAGCCTTCTTACTTCTACACAAATAAAATTGCTACTTCTAAACACTTTACAGGCTTGATTATAGCATTTTTCAACTTATAGTATAACTCTTTGTTTACATGTCACTTTTTAACATTAAACTCTTTAGTTCCTGGGGCAGAGTATACCTCAGTTGTCTTTGCATCTGTCATTCATTCACTTAACATTCACTGAACTGATAACACCAAACTGATACATTTAATGTGTCTCAGGCACTGTTCCCAGGGTACAGAGGTGAAAGGATTTAGCAACTGTCGGTAAGAAGCTCATAGCTAGTCCGTGGAAAGAGAGAAATTCAAATAGTTCATTATAATACAGTGAGACAAGTCCATTGCTAGAAGTCTGTACAAGACACATTGGAGCTTGAAGGAAAAAAAAACAACAACAACAACAACCCTGCCCAGTGTAATGGGAAAGTCTTCACAGAGCAGGTAAGGCTTAAAGGATGAACAAAAATTTGTTGCCTATAAATAGGTGCTACAGTTAGTATTTTTATAGATAGAATTTTTGAGTGAAATTTTTTCCATTCTGGACAGCTGAATTACACAAGGTTCTTTGTTTCAGAGTAAATGGCAGTTTTATGTGGAAACCTTGTGTAAATGTCTATGAATTAGGCATTCTCAGAATGAGTACAGGAGCACTGAATACTGTATCTGTTATCACAATAATGTTGTATAGCAGACTATCCCCAAACTCCATAGCCTGAAACAATAACAGTTTATCATTTCTTATGAATCTAAGGGCCAGGTAGGCAGTTCCGATCTGGCCAACCTTAGCTGATTTGGCTGGGCTTTCTCATGCTTCTGTAGTCAGCTCGCAGGTCTGCCTGAGCCTCAGGGCTTTAGGATGCCGTTGGCTAAGTCAGCTCATCTCCCCTCCATGTGTCTCTTCTAGCCCTTTAGGTCAGGCATGTTCCCGTGGTGGTAATAGGGGCACAAGAGAGGAAGTGGAAAGATGCAAGTCTCTGTGCAGGCCTCTGCTTGCCTCAAGCTTGTTACTGTCCACTTGACCAAAGCAAATCACGTGGCTAAGTCCAGAGTTAGTGTGAGAGAAATAGATAGAACTGCAGTCATTCTACCAAAACACTGTGCTGAGCTCTGTCCTAGACCTTGTGTTACTCTACAGATATTACTTGGCCTTAAATTTGCTTCCGGTTGGTTGGATGCTCTGGTGATAATGAGCAAACTTCTTTGAGCAGCCTAGACCTATTATTCTTATTTCAGTTTTGGGTGTTTTTATCCAACTCTTGAAATTATAGTTATTATTTGGGAGGCAGAAACTGAAGAATCACTCGATTAGCAATATCCATATCGTGATATTAAATCCTTTACATATTCTAGTCACTTAAACTTTTTGACTAAAAAGCCATGGTGTCCACAACAAGGAAGAAACACCTTGTAGAGGTTTAAAAACATAATTATTTAGAGACTCCTGGCTGGCTCAGTTGGTAGAGCATGTGACCCTTGATATTGGGGATGTGAGTTCAAGCCCTGCCGCAGTGGGCCTAGAGCTTACTTAAAATAAAAATAAAATAAGAGGTCAATTATTTAATCTCTCCAACTTAGCATCTGATGAGCTAGATTCTTCATATGAAATGCAAAACTTCAGAATGGGAGAAATTTCAGTCCATTTATGAAAAAGAAACATTTTATGTATCGAGGTGTTAAGAACAGAGCAACTCCTTTACTTTTAACTCGTAGCCTTGGGAATAGGGAACATTAAATAACATTTCATAAAATATACTCTTTTGGGTCTTTGTGCAGAAGTGATTGAAACATCCAAAATGAACCCCCCCCTTTTTTTTTTACAAGATTCATATGATCAATGGTTGTTTAGTTTTCATCATCCTCATCATTGAGACAAGTGGGCAAATGGAGAATTGTTAGAAAGGAAGAAGGGAATCCCAGAAATAGAAAAGTATGGGACAGGGACAGAAAATCCACAGAGCCAACTTCTGAGCAAGTGGTTGGACCAGAAGAATCTACCTCCCAGTTGCACCCCAATGACTCTTCCCCCAAAGGAGGGTCAGTGTGGCTTGCAGGGTCACTATGGTTCCTTTGCTTTGATTTTACTTTACTTTGATTTATTTTAGTTTTTCTGCCAGGCTTGCCCCCTGGTAACCTGCTCCCAACAGTAGGTGGAAGATCTTACTGCTATTCTCTAAAGCCAGTGGGAGTAGGGCAGGCAACTGGAAGTAGCTACCTGAGGAAAGATTTCATGATCAAGTATTTTTAAGAGAAATAGTATGAACTTTAATAAATGATTGTTGTCCCCACAATTTAATGTGCTGACTCTAAAAATAGGAGACTGTTAAAAAGAGATTAAAATGTGGACATAAATTCAACCTTGCATTGGCTGCATTCGGGAAAACAATCCAGTCTTCTTACAGTGTAGTGACATGAGAGAAAGTCTGGGTTCCAGCCCTGGCTCTGCCCTTTGTTTACTGTGTACATCTGTCTCTCTAGCTGGATAGCGAAGGCTTTTGGATTTGAAGATCTCTTGGGATCCTGTCAACTCCAGCACCCTGCTGTGTTCTTTGGGTTTCTGAGGTTGTGGTAGATCCTCATCTTGGTAACACTGTAATTTTTATCTATTCTAGAGTAAAATGAGCAGAGTGAGGGAGCTGTTATACGGAGGCACAGTGGGTATAGTAATGGCAAGAGGTCAGAAGAGGCTCCATGTCAGTATAAGGCTCAGTTACCTCTTTTGCCACCAGATGGCGACTAGACATTAGCAAGACTTAAGAATTAGCTTTAGCTAAGACTTAAATGTCTTAAGAAATGAAGAAATTGTAAGTACTATGGTGTAACTGAGTATGTGTATGTCTTTTTTTTTTTTTAAGATTTTATTCACCCATTTGTCAGGGAGAGAGCACACAAGCAGGGAGAGTGGCAGGCAGAGCAGGCAGAGGGAGAAGCAGGCTCTCCACTGAACAAGGAGCCCAATGCAGGACTCGATCCCAGGACACTGGGATCATGATCTGAGCCGAAGGCAGATGCTTAACCTACTGAGCCACCCAGGCATCCGTGATTATGTGTATGTCTTAAACCCTGTCAAACTAATCAGCAACAGTTTAAGCAGTGAAAAGGTAGAGTTACCTATGTTTTATACATTAGCTATAGTTACCTAAGGTATAGTTTATGCCTACTTATAGTTACTTAAGGTTAAGAATCCTTTATCAAAGAGGAGAAAGGGACATGATCAGAGTTTGAAATCCTGGTGAGTATAAAGTAAGCAAGAGAGAATTGATAAATTTATCAAATACTGATATACTTGAATGAAGGACCATTCTTTAAAACCTTAAAATTAATAAAGGTAAAAATGGAGATGTAAAGATGGTATTTATTAATACTAGAGGTACTGCTGTATGGAAATATAAATGTTTTTAGTTCACTAAATTAAGGTAAACCTATCTGCAAAAGGTCTATCAGTGAACATTAAGAGAAAATCAGAAGTGCTTAAGGAATATTTCTGAACTGTGGGTGTGACATCGAGGGAGACAGTTTGCCCTCCTTCTACCTCAGGGGTTGACAGACTTTTTCTCTAAATGGTCAGATAGCAATTGTTTTAGGCTTGCAGTTTATATGGCCTCTGTCTACTCAACTCTACCATTGTAATATGAAGTAGCCATATACAGTATGTCAACAACTGTTCCAATAAAACTTTATTTACAAAAACAGGCAGCAGGCAAGATTTAGCCGTGTGCCATAGTTTACCAGTCCACGTGTAGGTGACGGCTAGAGTTCTAAGCATTTCTCCTTTTTAGGCCTCCGTCTCTGGCTTTGGTTGAATAAGGCATTGAATTAGATGATCTCTAACATTTTTCAGGTTTTGTGTCCTTTAGTATCTCTCCCTGAAGCTAAGTGACCCACCAGGCCAATTCAGAATATTTCTTTTATTTGTAAGGTCAAATTTCTAAAAATCCAGCTTGAACAAATTTGTAAGTTTCTAGAACAGGGTTTCTGGACCTTGGCACTACTGATGTTTTGGCCTGTTGTCTGTTGTGGAGGAGCTGCCATGTGCGTTATAGGACGTTTAGCCGCATCTCTGGACTGTTCTACCCATCAGATGTCAGTAGCACACACACTCCTCCTCCTCCATACCACATGTCCCCTGGGGAGCAGCACATCACCTCCAGTTCTCTGGAGACTTGTATGAGTAACTGGAAGACCGTCAAAACTGGAAATCAGGCCATTTGACCCAGGATGGCCACCGAGATAATAAACACATTCCTTCAGGTACAAAAAAGCCAAGCCCAAAAAAACAGTTAGTTTATTAGAAAAAGAAAGAGAATGAGAATCAAAGGGGGCTGGAAAGTTAGTAGTAGATTACTTTTTATTTTATTTTATTTTTTTGAGAGAGAGTGAGAGAGGGATCGGGGTGGACGGGTGAGGATAGGGGCAGACATGGAGGGAGAGAGAGAATCCTAAGCAGGCTCCACACCCAGCATGGAGCCCAACTCGAGGCTTGATCTCCCAACCCTGAGATCATGACCTGAGCCGAAATCCAGAGTTGGACGCTTAACTGACTGAGCCACCTAGTGCCCCAGTAGATTGCGTTTTAATATTGATTTAGATCATTTTATGGAAAGTGTTCCTAAAACCACTGAACCCAAATAGATGGCTATCTATAACAGGTAGGTAAAAAGTTAAACATGGATGAAGAGAGATCTAGAAAAGATCATTAACACCAAAAATATTTACTTTTCACTCCTCCTGTCACTTCAGGAGATGTCTAGCAGAAAGAATTCATACTGGATGAATTCATTAGCCCCTATCTATCAAGTCTGGTTTTTTTGTTTTGTTTTGCTTTAAATGGATAAATCAAGTATGGTTTATTTCTACAGTAGAATATTATTTAGTGGAGAAAATGAATGCAGTGTAGCTTCTTCACACAACTACGCAGATGGATCCTTGAAGGTAGATTTTAAATGTCAGTAAAGCTGGTCCTTCAAAAGTCCAGATCGCATAGCTGGCTTGTGATTTAGCTACAACTAAAAGCCCAAGTCATCTCTATTCAACTGTAAGAGCACTTGATTTCCATCTTCCTTTTATTTATGCCCATATTATTTCTTTGAGGAATTCATTCTCTTCCAATTGTAAGGGATATTAATCATAGCTGACAAGCCCTGAATATCCAGGTGGCTTTGAACAGGAAATTTTTTGATTTTGTCTTATTTTGCCTCTTATTTTCTTTGCAGTGACTTTAACACAGTGTGGTATTTTCTGAACAGTGATCTAAGAGCTCAAAATGCTAATCCTAGTCTCAGGCTCTGCTTTTGACTTGCTCTGTGACCTGGGGCAGACTCCCCCCTGCTGAGGAAAGAGTAGAGATTCCCCAACTTCCCAGGGTGGTTACATAGGAATCATCTTATTATTTTTATTTTAATTCCAGTATAGTTAATATACAGTGTTGTATTAGTTTCAGGGATACAATATAGTGATTCAACAATTACATAAGAATTATCTTTGAAGCCTTGTTTAATATGTAGATTTCTGTGGTTCATGTCCAGATTCTGATTCTGTAGGGTAAGGCCTAGGAAGCCCAGGTGATTGATTATAGCAGTATTTGAGAACAATTAGAGATGATCTCTAAGGACCTTTCAACTCTAAAATGCGGTGGTTACATGAAATCTCTATTTCCCTAAATGCCTTTTATTATATAATCTTCTGGGAGCTCTTTTATATACTGCAAGAAGTAATTGAGGTTAATACATTGTACGGTACCCCACATACACACACAGGTACAGCTTTGGTTTGCTGTAACATGATCATCTTATGGTTCAGGATGACAATCTTGACCCCCCAATAATTGTGTTAGAAGATGGTTTCCCTTTTCACCAGGGTGTCATCTCAGCTTCTTTGTCTTCATCCTTGGATTTAGAGAAGAATTAAATAGCTTGATATTCTGATTTCCATGTAAACATAAAGTGGAATAAAATTAGAAATTCTGCCTGGTGGTTAACTTGTTTGTTTTTCTTTAATTTACAGAATGCTCTTTTCAGTTGCATTAGCAGAAATGAAAGTAAGTATATTGCCAATGGTTATATGAGCAGACCAAAGAAAAAACACAGTTTACAGAATACGATTTAGCTGTTGCAAGTATTGCCAAGACCTGGCATTATGACATGGGCTGTTAGTAAGCTGCCGTAAGGCCCAGCAGGATTCTGATAAGCTTTCCTTGGTGGTGTTTAGGCTATTCATGAATTATGACAGTTGCTATGTCTTAACTGCAGATTTACAAAGCAGATACTACTGTTAGGTAGGAAGATCATGTCCTACTTGAGTAAATAGGACTACTTGCAGAAATCAAGCATTCCCAGGTGATACAATGTAGCACTTCCCAAGGACTGCCTTTCAGTTCAGCAGACATTTACTGCCTACTTGCTCTGTGGAGACAGACACAGGATGAGATAGTGTCACTGATAAAAGTGATGTGGGAGCTTAGAGGAAGGAGGGATCACATCCTACAGGGGTGATTAGAGGAGGCTTCGTGGAGTTGGTAGCTGAGCTGGGCCTTGAAGGATGGACAAGATATGAACAGTGGAGATGGGAGGAAGGGCATCCCAGGTGAAGGGATAGTGAGAACAGTTGTAGCTAGGAAAACACAGCTGAGGAACAGAAGTGTTGTTTGGGTTGGCTTGGCAGTTCAGTGTATCAAAGTATGATAAGAAACATTAGCTGGCTATACTTTATTCTAACCCTCTCTAATTAGGGCTTAATTCACAATTTCCAAGATGTTCTTCTCACAATAATCTCTCTCCTCCCACACTGGTGAGGAAGCCAGCCTAATGGAGGAATCAGAAGATGGGCGTCCTTGGCTTTTTCTCCTTGTCTCTTCTGTCCTCAGTATTCCCCACCCCCACCCCTCAGTTTATCCTAAGGTTAATGGTGATAAATGTAGCCATTAATTATTCTTTGTGTTGAAATTGAACAGTTCAGCAATGAGCACAGTGTAGTAACTGTAAGTTAAAAACAGGTGGCACAGTAAGTGTGAAACAGTTTCCTGGTACAGGAAACAGGCCTATCCTGTGTCAGTTCAATCCTAGTTTAATTTGTCTATAATTTTATCCTTGTCATTGTTTCTGTAAATTGTCTGAATTCCCTGCTCATTCCTTGGGTAGTGGAATTCACAAGAAACCTGATTCTGGTTCTTCCATAACCTCTAATAATTAATTTCCTACCTGCCTTTCTCTTACCAGTTTTCTGCCATACCTCCACCTGGGTTCCCTTCAGCCTCCCACAGACCCTCTAACCTCTCCTGTGTGGGTCTCTTCCGCTTCCCAGTATAAATCCTACATCTGCACCCCCAGCCACTCATCTAACTTCCCCCAGATACCTGAGATGGTCCCCCTTGATTTCTAAAAATACACAAAGCAAAAAAGGTATTTCAAATGTGGGTTTTACTTTTCATTATTAAAGCAGGTCATCTCAGTTGTGAGGTAAAGACTGTTTCAAATTAGACATGTTCTTAGAGATGTTCAAACGGAATAGAACTTTTGAGATTTTTTTTCAAGGAACACAGTTATATAACTGTCAAATTTATGAAATGAGCCTGGCATCTCTCATTTTTTACTGGTCCTATTTTATAAATGGGAAGCATTTAGGGTTTGGTTTTATTTTGGTCTTGTTTGCCTTGCTTGGTTTGTAAATCTCCACAAATCTAACATGGAAAGAAGCTGTTCCAGTGGGTCTCAGAATGGGCAGTATTGGCACTTTGGGAGACAGTTCTGGTTGTGTGAGACTGCCCTTACGTCGCAGAGCAGTTAACAACCCCGACCCCATGCACTAAATGCCAACAGTAGTCCCCAAGCCATTGTGAAAACCGGAAACATTTCCACATGCCTCCAGAATCTCCCAGAGGGGTCGTACTGCTCCTGCTGAGAACCACTGTGCTAGATCGACACTGACAAATAATGACTCTCTTACATCAGTGAGCACCTGAATGTCCTCTTGGCTTATGCCTACAGCGGCGCTGATTTAAAGTACTTGTCTTCTGTGCCATGGCTTTATTTCTCAAATTCAAAAAGGTACATATTATTCTACCAATATCATGATGATTTGTTAGCAAATGGCTATTTCTATTTCAATACCATCTTCTTTTCTCCCCCATAGTGGGCTCAGTTTGTTGCAGTTATGCAGGCCATCACACAAACTGCCGAGAATACTGTCAAGCCATCTTTCGAACAGACTCTTCTCCTGGTCCATCTCAGATCAAAGCGGTGGAAAATTATTGTGCCTCTATTAGTCCACAGTTAATACACTGTGTGAACAATTATACCCAATCTTATCCAATGAGGAACCCAACAGATAGTAAGTAAAATGGACATATTCCTTTCATTTCAATCTTTGGAAAAATCATTTATAAAAAGGAAGTAAATTCTTGGGGCGCCTGGGTGGGTCAGTCGGTTAAACGTCTGACTGTTGATCTCAGCTCAGGTCTTGATCTCAGTCATGAGTTCAAGCACGGCATTGGGTTCCACACTGGGTGTGGTGCCTACTTAAAAAAAAGGAAGTAAATTCTTGTAGATATCTGCAGTCTCAGTCATTTGGGAAACACCAGACTTCCTTTGGTGTTTAGATTTGCCAGATTGGATATTATTATCACTGCTGAAAGGTGCCAAGAAAGGTAGAGCTGTCAAGGGTATGAGGAAGCAGGCACTCTTTATTCCGTGGATGGGAGAATTCATTGGTATGGATATTTTGAAGGGAAGTTGGGTAATGACTATGAGAATTTCAAATGATCATACCTTTTAATCTAGCAATTCCATTTCTCAGAATTTATCTTTCAAGAAGACTCATACATTTGCAAAAATATATGTACACATGTAAAGGATGTTTGCTGCAACACTGATGATAATGGAGAATAATTAGAAATAACCCAAATACCCATCGATAGGGTATTGATTAAAGTTGATGGAATAAATTATATATCTGTATAATAACAATACTTTATAACCAACACAAAGAAAAAAGTATGTTTACATAGAAAGACGCCCAAGATAAAGTAAGCAAAAAAAGTCAGGTTTCAGAACTGTACAGTACGATACATTTTTAGTTATATACCTGTTCCAGTTTATGTTTTTATCATGAACAGTTACAACTTTTATAATAAAAGCATCATGAAAATGAGGAGAGATACCGATACTTTTGAATATTGGCCTCCTCATGAATCTGCACCTTATGAGGTCTTCAGGGTCTCAGCTTTGTACAACCTGTAATCCATTTTTTTCACTTAGAAGTGAACAAACTTTAAACAATTGATAATTAACCAAACTGACAAAACACAAGATTTATAAGCCAATGCCAGTGTTTCGATTTACACTGTGATACTGAAAGACTTGTTTTATAAACTCAGAGGCAGTGATACATGCCTTCTTTGTCCAGCATCTAAAGCAGAACTCCAGTGCTTATAACGTTCTGTGGTATGGCTGTATGATGAAAATTAGAGGATGAAGCATTTGCCACAAATAACTTGTATTCATTTTTTAAAATTTATATATTTTAGAGAGCATGCACATGCATGGTGGGGAGGGACAGAGGCAGAGGGAAAGAATCATAAGCGGACTCCCCACTGAGTGTGGAGCCCCATGCGGGCTTGATCTCACAACCCTGACATCACTACCTGAGCCAAAACCAAGAGTCTGATGCTTAACCGATGGCACCACCCAGGCACCCCAACCTTCATTCATTTTAAAAGCAGAAGCAACCTGATATCTTGTCAGAGTTTGCTATTGTATTATTTAAATTACAGCTTAGAGTGGTGCCTAAGTGGGTGGCTCAGTAGGTTAAGTGTCTGCCTTCGGCTCGGGCCATGATCCCAGGCTTCTGGGATCAAGTCCTATGTCGGGCACCCTGCTCAGGAGAGAGTCTGCTTCTTCTTCTCCCTCTGACCCTCCCCACTGCTCGTGTTCTTGCTCGAGTGTTCTCTCTCTCTAAAATGAATTAAAAAACCTTTAAAAAATAAATTACAACTTAATTAACTCGCACAGATATATAAAAGCTTTATATCCCAGAATTTGATGGAATATGGTTTTTGTGGGTTTTGCTATTGAAATTAGTCATCTCTTTCATTCTGTCAAGAACCAGTCCCTTTTAGGCAGTTGTTTCTAGCATGAAATAATTCCAGTTTGCTCTGTAATATCTTTTCCAGGATCATATGATAGTTTCCATGTAAGGACTTCTTAGGTGTAGGACGAGATGACCTTTCATTTATGTAGGATTGGTGCCTAAGATCCCATGTTTGGAGACAGTGGTAAATTCTGGTAATAGGTACCTTGTCCACCTTTAGCTCTTCAGCTATTTGCTATACTGCAAAGTAATGGAGAGAGAATTTGGTAGGCTGTCTGTACTACAGATCCTGACATATGACTGAGTAGTAGTGTTTCCAGTACACCACCATGTTCTTCTGTTCTGAGCAGTGCGTGACGTAAAATCAGCTAATTAAGCCACATATATTCTAAAAACGTAGGTTTATATTGCTGTGACAGAGCTGAAGACCATGCTTGCCAAAATGCCTGCAAGAGAATTCTGATGTCTAAGAAAACAGAAATGGAGATCGTTGATGGCCTCATCGAGGGTTGTAAAACCCAGCCTCTGCCTCAGGATCCTCTCTGGCAGTGTTTTCTTGAAAGCTCACAGTCTGTTCACCCTGGAGTCACTCTACACCCTCCTCCCTCTACGGGCCTTGATGGAGCTAAATTGCATTGTTGTTCTAAAGCAAACACTTCAACATGTAGGTTAGTATCTCATTTTCCTTTATTAAAACCAGTAGAAAATAGCATTTTAATTAGTGATTTTAAGTCTAGCAAGTGTACGTCATATTTTTGCATTGCGTAGACTTAAGATTTTAGAAGATATAAAATCTTTCTTTCATCCAGCAAATATTAATTGAGCGTCATGTGTATATAAGACATTGTTTTTGAACATTGCTAAAAGAACTGTGTTTTGGGGTATAGAGAATTAACACTGGCAGGGCAATAAATATTTAAAGATGATGCAACATGGATTCTACCTTAAGTACGCTTACAGTTCAGAAGATGCTTTGAAGTGACATCTAAGGGATATTTTCTTTGTTAAATTATGAGACTTTGAATAGTAACTGACCTTTTGGTGAATGATCTGGGTTGGCACTTACACCCAAAGTTAGATAGCAGTGTATTGGCATTCGTTTGGATGATACAGTTAGGGATAAAATAATACAAATATAAGATGGAAGAAACAATCTAGAGACATGAATAAATGGAGATATCCAAGGTCATGATAGACTATAGGTGAAATAGAAGTTTGCTTTATTAGGGATATTTTAGGTGAAAATAGACCATGTATTACTAGAACATTCTGAAATACCACCTACCAGGAGTGCAACAGTTTTTCCTGTGGTTTCTAAATTGAATGGAACTTTAACAAAAATTGTGCCTAGTAACTCATCAAGTTTTACCAAAGATACAAAAAACAAACACAAAAACAAAAACAACCTGGAAAATATCCAAAGAAAATTAACAGAAGAGCTTGAACAGAAGTTGGTCCTGTAATTAAGGAAATTTGCTGATAGGAATTAAATGTATTTATGGGAGGGATGCTGAGTAATTCTTTGAATGTCCTTAAAAGTATTTATGCCCTATAGTCACCAGAGATTAGAATCGCTGTGTCGTCCTACAAGAAGTTCACTAAGAAACACTTTGCCCTACCTTACCTTGATGTAAGATTTTATGGTTTACTTCCATCTTATGATTGGTGTCGGTTTCTATAATTCCTGCTTATATATAGAAAACTAACTCTGAGATGTTATTGAACAGTCTGTCCAAGGTCATAGAAAAAAGTTAAGGACTAGAGAAAGGACTGGCTTCCAGCTCAAAGTACCTAATTTAACTCATTTGCAGCTTCCTCATCTCTATGATGTATAAGCTCCATGGAGAGCAGGGACCTTGTCTCTCTTATTTCCTGCTGCATATCCGGTGCCTTGAACAAGGTCTAACACGAAGCAGGCACTCAGTAAACATCAGTAGAGTAAATGAGCAAAATTATAAAAGTAAAAACATCCTCCTCATAGGGTTAATTATGAAAGTCAAATAAAATGTGGCAGGAATGGAGAATTTTTACTTGTGGCTTTGCATATTTTTGTGGTATTATATTTTATATGACATGTATTATTTTTTTAACATTTTTATTACTTTTATAAATGTTAAAAATTAAACTAATGTGAAGGCACTTTGTAAATGGTACTGATATTATGTTAGTTAGATGCAAGTTGCTTTGTAATCATTGAGTACTACAAATAAGATTGTCATATATTAACTACAATAGTATATAGAAGCCTTGGAATTCATAAACTTTTACACGTAGACTACCTTGGCCTATCTTAAGGAATATAAGTGGCTTTGGGATCATTTTTCAGGGAGAAACTAGTGAACCCTAAGTCTGCAAAGCTTCTTAAATCTGAGGACCATGTCACAGTTTTATCTCCTGTGATTGAAACATAAATATAGGGGAATCTATCTTTGTGGAGGCAAAACCATATGCCTTACCTTACTTTACGTAAAGGTAAAAGAGAGATCAGAAATATAGAAGAAATAATTGTGCCAAGAATAAGAATGTACAAACACTGTAATTAAACATTACATTTAGCACTGAGCTTTGTAGCAGTCATGGGGAAAAGGAAAGAGATGGATGATAAAAGAAGGCTAACATTTGCATGGAACAGTTACACTGTTTATGGCTCTAAATTCTAGGAGATAAATTTTAGTCTTTTGGTTTTTATACTTTTTTTCTTATTTATATTCTAAAGTATAGTTCATAGAATTTGAGTTTTATGTGAATCAAATTACTCATTTGGCTCACCTGTGTTTCTGCATTTGTGCCTTTGTTTCAGAGAACTGTGCACTAAGCTTTATAGCATGAGCTGGGGCAATACACAGAGTTGGCAAGAGTTTGATCGTTTTTGTGAATATAATCCAGTGGAAGTGTCCATGTTGACCTGTTTAGCAGATGTTCGGGAGCCTTGCCAGTTGGGCTGTAGAAATCTTACCTACTGTACTAATTTTAACAACAGGTAGGAGCAAACTATTGTACATGGAATGGAAGTATTTTATCATTATCTTGTTTTTAAATAAGTGAAAAGGCCACTTTACTCTGATTTTTACTGAGAGTTAAAAGGAAGTAGTATTTTTTTATGGTTTCATCTTTAAATGCTATAACCCATCCGATAAATCGCCTCTGGGAAAGGAGGCGCTATAACAAAATCCCTTCTAGGCTAGAGACACTTAAAGCATCTAGAATTCAAAGAATCTTTTCTGCCTTCAGTCTACCATTCTTCCCCTCTTCCTTCTATTACACAACCATTGGAAACAATTCATTGCAGAATAAACCACTGTGACTGATTTGGCCAACCAAATGCCCTCTTTTGAACAGTTTACTTCGAAGTTTACTTCAACCAGTCTGAAGGTCCCACTCAGTGAGTTCCCTATTTCATACAAAAATATTTTCTTATTACCTGTTTATATTTTCTCGAGGTATCAAGTATGGTCAGAAAAACAAGGGTCCAAACCTGAATGGCTGAACAAACAGTGAAGAAAACAAAAAGGCATCCAGAAGCAAAGAGAACACCATATCAGAGAAGGCAGAGAGAGAGTTTCTAAGCAAGAAGGGGCTGGTTTTGTGAGCTATAGCCTGGAGATGAAGGGGGCGAAGAGGGAAAGAATCATTCAGTTGGGCCAGACAGAAGTTTAAACGAACATAAATCCTACTCTTTTTAAAGTATTCAGAATATTTTTTAAAAAAGGTATTCAGAGTATTATTTCAAGTAAGAAAATTGAGATATCTTTACAGCTGGTGATAGAGTGTTAGCCAGTAAGGACCTGGTTTAGAGATTGAGTAAATTTGAAATCTATGAAATGTTTAAAGTTAAACTTGGACACATAGTCTGGCTTCTGGGGATAGTGGAGTAGTTTGTATCAGACTAATACTTCTGCAAGTACCAATTATGAACTTTGTACAAAATATTTAAAAAGTATTGTTTTGAAGGTGTTAGAGAGTGACCAAAAGCAGGAGGGCCAAATCTGATGAAACATAGAAACTGCACTGCATGAGGGCCACAGTTATCCAGTTTTTCCTTCATGGGCACCCTCAGCTCCCTTGCGTGGCATAAAGAATTCAAGCAAAAAGCAGCAGTCATGGGCTGAGGAATTAGAGATCAGAGTTTAGGGCTGCCAGAGTAGCTGGATGCAGGAGTAGAAAACCCCAGAAAGGTGGGAACCACAAAAGGATATGCCCCCAAATCTGCAACAAACGCCCCGTAAATCCTTACATTTAACAAAGTGACAGTATACAAGGTTAACATAGAAAAGCCAATTGTATTTCTGTATGTTAGCAACAAACAATGGGAAAATGAAATTTATTTTTAAATACAAATTTACTCAATTACATCAAAAACCATGAGATACTGAGGGTGGATTTAACCAAAGAGGTGCAAGAGCTATACATTAAGAACCAGAAAACTTTTCAGAGAGAAATTAAAGACAGTGAATAGACAGAGAGAGGTACCATGTTCATGCAATAAAAGACTCAATATTATTCGGATGTTAATTCTCCTGAGACTGATGTCTAGATTCAGTGCAATCCCAATCAAAATCCCAACAGGCTTTTAATTTTTATTTTCTTTATTTTTATTTTTTTTAAGATTTTATTAATTTGACAGAGAGAGACACAGCTAGAGAGGGGACACAAGCAGAGGGAGAGGGAGATGCAGGCTTCCTGCTGAGCAGGCTTCCTGCTCGACCCCAGGACCCTGGGATCATGACCTGAGCCAAAGGCAGATGCTTTAATGACTGAGCCACCCAGTCGCCCCCCAACAGCTTTTTAAAATAGAAATTGCCAGACTAATTCTGAAATTCAAATGAAAATACAAAGGACCTAGGATAGCTAAAAGAATTTTTTTAAAAAAATAACAAATCTGGAGAACTTAACATACCTGATTTCAAGACTTGTTACAACACAAATTAGGGGCACCTGGGGTGGCTCAGTCAGTTAAGTGTCATGATAGCAGGATGCTGGAATCGAGCCGCAGGTCGGGCTGCATGTGCAGTGCAGAGTATGTTTGAGATTCTCTCTCCTTCTTTCTCTCTGCCTCCTGTCTGTTCTCTCTCTCAATAGATAAATAAACAAAATTAATTAATTAATTTAAGATAGGTCATAGAACAAAACATAAAAGCTGAAAATATAAAGTTTCTAGAAGAAAACATAGAATATCTTGACAAACTTGGTGTAGCCAAAGATTTACAAAATGCACCAGTTATGAAAGAAAAAAATTAATGAGTTAGGGTTCAACAGTAAACACTTACTCACAGAAAGACACCATTTAAGATTTGGAAAGGCAGGCCACAGTTTGAGAGAAAATATTCAGTGTATCTCATGTGCATACTTACAGTCACACACACATTTCACAAAGGACTTGTAACCAAAATCTATAAATAACTCCTATAACCTCATAATAAAAAGTCAAACAACCCTTGGGGTGCTTGGGTGGCTCAGTCGGTTAAGTATCTGCCTTCAGCTCAGGTCATGATCCCAGGGTCCTGGGATCGAGTCCCACATCGGGCTTCTTGCTGAGCAGGGAGCTTGCTTTTCCCTCTGCCTCTGCCTGCTACTCCCCATGCTTGTACTCTCTTTCTCTGTCAAATAAATAAACAAAATTGTTAAAAAAAAAAAAAAGTCAAACACCCCAATTAAAAAAATATGGGCAAAAAACTTTCACCAAAGAAGACATCAAAATAGCCACCATACATTCACAGCTGATATCCTTTGATGCGTTATATGTACTTTCTTAAAGAAAATCAGCTTTTCCTACTGCATTAGTATGTCAGGATCTTACGTATTACTTCTCCCTAGAAAATACTTGCCTCTTGATTCTTTCTGGGCTTTTTTCTTTTCAGGCCAACAGAACTTTTCAGGAGTTGTAACGCTCAGTCAGATCAAGGAGCCATGAATGACATGAAGCTGTGGGAGAAAGGAAGCATAAAGATGCCATTTATCAACATACCTGTTCTTGACATCAAGAAGTGCCAGCCAGAAATGTGGAAAGCAGTAGCTTGTTCACTGCAGATTAAACCTTGTCATAGTAAATCCCGGGGAAGTATTATTTGCAAGTAAGTTTCTTTCCTCGCAATGACTCTCCAGTCTTGGTTCAGACCATGATCTGAACACAGCCTATCTTTAGAGTTTTCTCTCCCACCACTTCCCTTTGCCCATCTTCCCCACGTGTCAAATACTTTCTCACTTTTTCCTCCTCTGCTTGAAACACTCTTCCATCTCTACTTGCCCACTGCCTGTCTTTCTTAGCCTCTCTCAAACGCCAGTCATTCCCATGGAATCTTCCCAGATCTCTCCAGCTAACAGTAGTTTATCCTTCCTAAAAACTTCTATAGACCTTTATTTGAACTTCTTTTATGGAATTTAGTTCCAGAAACATTTTGTTAAGTGCCTTCAATACTCAATTCTATTTTTATATTTTAATTTGCGTACTTATATTCTGTTAGACTTCATTCTCCTTGAGGAGTTTATTCTTTGTGACTTTTTTTTTCCCTTGTCTCCTTGTTCCTCTTTTTCTCCTCTTCAGGGATTAGCATAATCCTGACACACAATAGATGTTCCATATATGTTTAATGTGTGTGAGGGAGTCAGTGAATATAGTCATTAGGGCCTATTTCTAGTGAGCATTTTGTGAATGGTTTGCTTAAGAGATCTAGGATAAAGAAAAGATGAAAGCTGCTGTCCTAGGTGAAACCAGAAGTTTTAGCCACATAGTAATCTATTCCAGCTGATCTTCAAGCATCTATCTTTCCAAAATCTTCTCTAAAAAACAAGTTATATCCAGCCCCTAAGTTGTTGGTGTGTGTCTTGGTGCCGCTGGGTACTTGATGACTGATTACAGAGAATTTCAACCATAAACAGGGTCCAGATCTATTCTTTGGTATGATTTGGTGATGACTTGAGTAAGGGGAAAGATGAGGGGTAACTTGGGTGACAAGAGGCAACCAGTGGGAAATTTATAGACTCTTAGTATGAAAACTTACAGAAAAGGAGTCAAATCCCTTTTGAAGACTGAGAAAATTTTAAAGTAGGGTACTTTCCAGTTGTTATGGGCCAAACACCTTAATGTTGATAAATAAAAAGATATTTAAAAAGAGAAGGGGAGGGAGGGAGGAAGAAGCAAGTAAGCATAAGGTCCTGAAAGAAAAGATGTACGATTTTGCAAAGAGCAAATCAGACTAGCCTAGTTTAATTTCCTTTCAAAGACAGGGATAAGCCACACTGATGGTAGTAACAGTATGAATATAAAATTTGAGCAAGGACTTTGATTTCAGGTAAGAGAAAGGGATGCTTTGCTAGTGTAATACATTACTTAGTACTATGCAACCCGAGGTCTTCTCTGACTCCTGTTTTCTTTTGCCATTACTCTGACCTACCCAAGTGTAAAATATTGTTATGAAAACTCACCTTCTAGAAAGGCTTCAGAAAAAGGATTGATATTGACTAGTCAACATGAGAGGTTCCCTGAACCCTAGATTTGTGTGTATTTTTCTTTTTAAGATCAGATTGTGTGGAGATTCTCAAGAAATGTGGGGACCAGAACAAATTCCCTGAAGACCACACAGCTGAAAGTATTTGTGAGCTTCTGTCACCTACAGATGACTTAGAGAATTGTATACCTTTGGATACATACCTCAGTAAGTACTTTGTTTTTTTAGGTTTCAGATATTTCTCCCTTCTGTCTCTGCCCTTCATGTTTGCTTTGGATGAACATCTATCTGTTGAGAATGTGTGGTTTAATGATACTGTCTCAGTTGCAGACTCTTATCTTATTTGCTTGGCCTTTTTGGCACTGGAAAGAATTGTCATCTTAAAATATATAAGCCCAAGTGACTATCTTATCAGTCTGAGGAAGTGATGAACTATTGTTGGTCAGGAATTCTAAGCAGTGAATCTGGGGCAAGTATCTTAGATAATAGCTCCATATCATTGCTGTCCCCTTGCCATGATTTAACCAGGAAGTGGAATTTCCCCAGGGAATCTTCAGCTTTTTGTCATCAGAATATTAGTGGACCTGAGCCAGGCATTGGTTTAGACTGACCCACCAACCAGGGAGTAAGGAATGACGGTCTGGGTTAGTACGTGAAAATGGAACTTTTGTCTCTGCCAAAATATTCCTGCCAAAAGCTAAGCCAAGAGCTAGAAGAATAAGTTGGTATCTCATTGAGGGATCCTGGAGGTGAGTTTCTGAGCAGGAGGTGACCCTGTGTGGTGGAAACCAAAGGGATGACAGTAGAATTCACACCCATGTAGTTAGGGTAGCGCGTCTCTGGGCTGCCGCCAGGGGGCGGTAGTACCCCCGAGCTGACTGGAAAGGCAGCCCGTGATTCTGCTCCTACTTGCTTTGTTTTCCTGTGTCAGATAGGACTAAGTTCTACTGCAAATAATAGAAGAACAGGTAAAGGAAAGGAAAGCCCAGAAATAAATAGTTCAGGGCTGTTACATGGTTCCACCATCCGGAGTGCAGGCTCCTTTTGCTTTCTGCACTGTCCTTAGTGTTTGGCTTCCATCATCAAGGTTACTTCAGGTACTTAATTATCACAACATGGCTCCTGGAATTCCAGCCACCATATCCTAGTGTAAGGGAAAACCACCCTAGCTGTAAGGGAAACTGAGAAAGATGATTTTTTTTAGCCGTGAGCCCATTGTCATACTATTATTAGTAAGTAGGAAGGGAAGAGTGGATGCTAGATTTGCAGCTAGTGGTATCAGCCACATTTTCTCAAGGCCAACAAACTATGTCCCTCAGCCTTTATGATCAGTATAGCAAAAAGAAAGAAAAGAAAAAAGAAAAAGAGCATTAAACTAGAGTATAGTCCTCTGTGACCTTGGACAGATCACCTCTTTCAGCCTCAGCTTCCCTATTTATAAAAGGATTGGGCTGGGCAAGAGGAACTCCAAGAACCCTTATACCTTTAGTAGCCCTACAGTCTGAGTCTGGCCTAATCTAGCTAATGTAGTCGTAAGCCTAGACTCTATTGGAGCAGTGAAATATATGTGTAGAAGGAAAAAAGTTAAATGTTTTTGTTTGAATTTTAATACTCTCTTTACATATCACATATACTTTATACTGAGACTCTTCTATGGTCATTATTTCATAAGTTGACAAATATAATCATGGTACAGGATCCATCTTACCATAGTGAATTATTATAGTTTATGGTAAAATGTGCCAAGTTATTCCTCTTAGGCATAAGCACGTATTTGACCACCTACCCAAAGTATACTTGTCACTTTCCATCCCTTTATACTACTTATTACGTATCAATAGGTGACTTTTTTATTTATACACAGAGAGACACACATGCACACACATACCCCCAGTCTATTTATTGTCTATTTCTCAAATAAATTAGGGATTTGTCAGTTTTGTTCACCACTCTATCTCCAGTGTTCAGAACCTTGTCCAGCATATCGTAATACCCAGTAAATAAACAAGTGAATGAATGTATGGATGTTAATGCTAAATTCACAAATGATCAGAGAATCTGTGTGTTGTAATAGTTTACTAGAATCAGTCCTCACTTTCTGCTCATGTGCCCTCCATTTATTCTAGCCATAATTAATTCAGATAATTTACAGACTTCTCTTACCTTTTTAGGTTGGTTAAACTGATCTGTGTTTGGTTTTTCAGGGCCGAGTACTTTGGGTAACATTGTAGAAGACGTCACTCATCCCTGTAACCCAAATCCTTGCCCTGCTAATGAGCTCTGTGAAGTAAACCGGAAGGGGTGTCCGTCTGGAGATCCCTGCCTTCCATACTCTTGTGTTCAAGGTGAGAAGTAGAGGGGTGTGGGTGTGGGGTGGGTATGGGTTTGTGCTGCTGGTATTTCTGTATAGGGATTATCTTTGGAGTGAGCTAACAATGGACTTTATTTTCTAAGTTATGTTTTCCTATAACATTTGAGGTTTTCCCAATAAACATATGTTAGTTATATAGACAGAAAAGGACAAAGACAAATGTAATTTTCAGTTATCATTTAGATTGTAAACATTCTCAAAAGAGTTACAGGGTTCTTGACAACAAAAGAAAAGAAAACCTTGAGCCAGTTTTTTGTACCTTCTCTTCCATGTTGTAATGTTTGAGAAAGTGCACTGCATGTTGTTCGTGGGTTTTTTTCTTTTCTTTCCTTTAGTTATATGGAGAAAAGGCATACTCGGCGGGATGTACAATTATCTCCATAAGCTTAATGTTTTATTGAGATGCATATGATTTTAAGACTGATTTTTTTAATGCAGGAGGCCTCTTATTGAATAAGAAATGTTTATCCAATTGCATTTTGATGTCTTTCTGTCTTTGCGCATCACTCTAGAGTACAGTGTGGCAATGTTTTGCTTCCTTTTATCTATTTTCCAATTGAAAATGTTTCTTTGTCATGTTAAAATCACCATTTAAAAATATCTTGAATAAGGAATAGAAGACTAAATTAAATAAGCATGAGGTCTCAAAGGATCATCTATAATATTTGTGTAATACCAGAATATATCAGTCAAGATAAATCTTGTTAAACTTGGAAATGAATGGGTTTTCCTTAAGCCCAATCAACTATTCAACTTTTCTTTGAATTTACGATATGCTTGTATTGCATCACTAAAAGTTTTCCTGACCAAGAGTATTCCAAAAATATTGTCAGTTTCCATAGTCCATTTCTTAAATATCTGTGATTTTTTAATATTGTTGATAAGCCCAAAGCAATTAAAAAATACATATCTTATAACATTTTTATACTGAACTATAGCTAACTTTGGGGTATAGGCCCATAGTCACCACCATCTCACGGAACATGGAATTTTTCATTTGGGAGGATATGTTTTGGTCAGTGAACCAAACCAAGTCTTTAACTTAGCGGAAGTTCTATTACGTAAACTTTAGTAGCCACACAGGACCTATGAGACCAATGTAAACTATATCTAATGTCATAACACAATGTCATAGAACAGTACCATCTCTCGGCTTATTTTTGTTTGTACAGGTTGCAAATTGGGAGAAGCCTCTGATTTCATCGTCCGTCAAGGGACACTAATCCAGGTGCCATCATCTGCTGGGGAAGTTGGTTGTTACAAAATTTGCTCATGTGGACAAAGTGGACTCTTGGAAAACTGTATGGAGATGCACTGTATAGATCTTCAGAAGTCATGTATTGTTGGAGGAAAAAGAAAAAGTGAGTCTTGAGCTCTATTTATTTGCTTTGGGCTTTTAATATGTGATTGATTATCTTAACTTTGTAGGAAGAACATTGGGTAGATTACCAGCGGACGGTAAGTTCTACAGATCAGATCCTCCAGGGTAGTATTTTCCAAACCGTACTCTACAGGACACGAGGACTTCTAAGGAACCCTTTTAGGAGCCTCCTCAAGAAGGGACAAAAAGCTAATAACAATTAATTCATACTTACTGAACTTTTCATTTTGTGCCAAGCACTATGCCAAGTCTTGGCCTGTGTTATCTCATGTGAGCCTCCCAGTTGTTCTTTGTCTCCAGTATTGTTGTGAGGAAGCGGATGCTCAGACAGGTCACCCAGCTAGTAAGTGACCAAAGCAGAATTCAGTCCCAGGCCTATCTGACTCCAAAGCCTTTGCCACAGGCAAGGACACAGGTGTTCTCCTTCCCATCCCTTCCTCAACTTTGTCTCTACCAGAAGTAAAAGTCAGAGTTTGACATCATGGAAAGCGAACTGGAGGGTGGGAACTATACTGTTGACTAGGTGTTGGGAGAGAGCACGTGAAGAAGTGCCACCCTTTGATGCCCTCTCTAAAAGTCTGAGAGTCTTGCTTTCTCACTGCTTCCTTAGCCATGTTTTGCTTATAGTCTTAACAACCATTCATGTCAATATACAACCTCAAAAATTGTGGGAAAAAAATGCTACTTTTGAGAATGTACTCCCCCACAGCTATTCACTCTGCTACCCTCTCCCCTACATCACCCCATACCCATCAACCAGGATAGTTCAGCTTATATATGGCTCTTGGTTTACTGTTCTGTGTGAGATCTTATTTGAAAGAAGGGTGCTTTTGGTTACAAAGAGCCTGCAAGTGTCTGCCCTAGTATGAGTCAGGTATTCATTTTTTTAAAAGATTTTATTTATTACTAACATAACATAATTTTAAAAAAGATTTTATTTATTTGAGAGAGAATGGGAGCATGAGCAGCAGGAAGGGGCAGAGGTAGAGGGAGAAGCAGACCCCCCACTGAGCAGGGAGCCCGACTTGGGACTCAATCCCAGAACCCTGGGATCATGACCTGAGCCAAAGGCAGACACTTAACTGAGCCACCCAGGTGCCCCTAGGTATTCATTTTTTAATCCATATTCTACTTAGCCAAAATGTAAGGTAGGTACCTTGTATCACAGAATATCTGAGGATAAACAAATTCATTCCTTCCATAGACTTCCACTGATTAAATGCCCACTCTTTACAGAAGAACATACTAGTGCATTATGGGGCTAAAACTGGGATGAGGGATTGAGGTCATGCTGTACATGATCAGATGGGGGAGAATTAGAGCCACAGAAGGAGCAGCAGACCAAGCGCTCTTCAAGGACCTAGTCATTCCTGCCAGGGCACCAGGAGAGTCTTCAATTCAAAGATGGCATCAGGGCTGATTCTGGAGAGATGACTAAAGTCCCAAAAGGAGGAGAGGAGCATGTGAGGCAAGAGTGGCAGCCAGAAATATTCTCAGAGAATAGGGAACAGTCTGGTGAGACTAGCACTTCAGGGGTTTTAGAGAGAAATGGTGGGAGTTAAGTATGAAAATATAAATATTACAGATTTAACTTCTCAGTTTGTATATTCAGAGGTCATCTTTCAAGAATTTCTATTTTAAAACTTTTTGCACTATTGATTTTTAATTTATGATTTACTTATAAATGCATGAAATGGATCAACATTTTATTTCTTTTTCTTAGGTCACGGGACGTCCTTTAATATTGACTGCAATATCTGTTCTTGTTTTGCTGGCAATTTGGTGTGTTCTACCCGCCTGTGCCTCAGTGAACACAGTTCAGAAGATGACCGTCGCACCTTCACAGGTAACCATGGCCACCCAGAACCTGTCCTTAGTGGCCATCATCAAGTCAGCTTCTCTGGTCTTGCCGTAACTGCAAATGTACACGGTAAAACAGATACATAATCTGAGAACAAGGTGCTTTCCCTCTCTCGATCTGTTTCTTCCTCTGTGAATTAAAGGCATTAAACTAAATGGTTTCCTAGGACCCTTCCAGCACTAATATTCTGAAATTCCATGGGTCAAAAAGAACAGGGCCAAGTGATTAGGACAGTTTGGGTTAAATGTAACTTTTCTACCTGCTAAAATACGCTATCCACCCCTGCCATTATGTTATAAAATATATTTTCTGTGTTTGTGCTGTAATGTTTTTCTCATCACTTTCTTCCCTGTCCTGCCTTAGCTTACTGGCTCATTCCGTAGAGACCCTTATAAATAAAGCTATAGGCAGGAAAAGTAAAGAATGCTCCTTCCAATCTAGTGTATAAAATCTAGAAATTAGATGTCTAAAGTCTGACTTGGGGGATTTCTGGAAAGCCAAAGGTAATACCAAGAGCAAGACAAAGACAAAGGTTGTAAACTCATCATGTAGGCTCCTTCCACTCTTCATCTCCATAGGGAAGGGGAAGAACAAGAAGGTAACTTGGGAAATTATTGTAATTTTGAGACAAGCATTTTTACGAACGTCTCTGAGTCATGTTTGGACTGGGACAATATCTGAGTCCCAAGAAATGTGGTCACTTTGTGGCAGTAAAATCTCCTTAGAGTCTGCTAGCTAGACAGTCATTACCTCAGTTTATCCTGGTACATGAGAGGCTACATGCCACAGGTTAAAAAGGATCCTGCTAGTTGTAAAGTTCATCTTCCAAAAACATTTAGATATAAGTAAATAAGTAAATAAAATAAATAAATAAGTAGTCTTCCACAAAAATCTTTAGTTTACTCTTCATCCCCAATGTTTTTATGGCTTCTCTAAGCAGAATGAATTGCTCTCATCAAAGCAGAGCAGATAAAGGATAATAGTAAGGTTAACAACCACGATGACAATAAGGCATCAAGGTTGGTACTCAGGGTAGATAAGAGGATGGAGTGGGGTTAGTCCTGCCTTTACTTCCCCAGCAGCCTGCTGTGCACTTCTTATTTCTGATTTCCTTTTTATTTCCGGTGGGCTGGAGGTACAAGGTCATAAATCCCTAATCTGTTCTCCTCCCATCCCTCTCCATGTGTCATACTAACTCCTGGGAAAGAAGAATCAACTTGCTGCTATAGCGGCATGAAATGCGGTAAATTTAGGCGGCTACTTACCTGCCTCCTCTTTACCCAGAACCAAGGGTATTTCAGATCTGGAGCAAAGCAGATCCCAGTACAGGGCAATGGATGGTGCTGTTGCTGTCAACAGCTGTAGCTGCTTCTCAAGAAAAGAGCGTCGCGTCTCACTGGCCTTTTCACTTACTGGAGCATGACCCAGCGGCATAAAGTGCAGGAATGTGAAGAAAGTCGTGTTCTTGATTGATTGCTCATAAACATTTTTAAGTCTCAAAATTACAGTAATTTCCCAAGTTACTTTCTTGTTCTTTTGGTATTACCCTTTAACATTCCAGAAATCCCCCAAGCCGGACTTCGGACATCTAAATTCTAGATAGATACACTAGATTCGGAGGAGCATTCTTTACTTTTCCTGCCTATAGCTTTGTTTATATGGATCTCTACCCCTGGGATCTAGGTCTGGAAGCCCTCGATCAGCTGGCAATAAATGGAACAAAGGAAAGTCATTATGCAGACAACTGGCTTTTCAGAGCCTTGCCACCTTTAAAAGCACTATCAGAGATTGGAGGGATGCTTTTTTCCTGACTTAACTCACAATTCTATTTTAACTTGAGAGCTCCATGTTAATTAGGAAATGTGACGGGCGGGGGAATGTACAAGTACCCATCATTGAGTCTGTGTCCTCTCCACAGGTCTGCCCTGTAACTGTGCAGATCAGTTCGTCCCCGTGTGTGGGCAGAATGGACGCACTTACCCCAGTGCCTGCATTGCTCGCTGTGTGGGCCTCCAAGACCATCAGTTTGAGTTTGGATCATGCATCTCAAAGGATCCATGTAATCCTAATCCCTGCCCAAAAAACCAAAGGTAAATTAAATGGCTCCCTATCTTTTCTTTCTTTCTTTTTTTTTTTAAGTTTTTATTTTAATCACCTGGTCCTCATCACCTATTTCACCCATCCCCCCACCCACCTCTCCTCTGGTAACCATCAGTTTGTTCTCTATAGTTAAAAGTCTGTTCGTTGGTTTGTCTCTGTCTTTTTTGCCCAGTGTTTGTTTTGTTTCTTAAATTCCATGTCTGAGTGAAATCATACAATATTTGTCTTTCTCTGACTTATTTCACTTAGCATTATACTCTCTAGCTCCATCTATGTTGTTGCAAAGGGCAAGATTTTTTTTTATGGCTGAATAATATTCCATTGTGTATATGTATATATATATATACCACATCTTTATCCATTCATCAGTTGATGGACACTGGGCTGCTTCCATATCTTGGCTATTGTAAATAATGTTGCCATAAACATGAGGTGCATGCATCCCTTTGAATGAGTGTTTTTGTAATTTTGGGGTAAATACCCAGTAGTGCTATTGCTGGATCATAGGGTAGTTCTATTTTTAACTTTTTGAGGAAGCTCCATACTGTTTTCCATAGTGACTGCACCAGTTTGCATTCCCACCAACAGTGCAAGAGGGTTCCTTTTTCTCCACATCCTCGCCAACACTGGTTGTTTCTTGTGTTGTTGATTTTGGCCATTTTGACAGGTATGAGGTGATATCTTATTGTATTATTGATTTGCATTTCTCTGATGATGAGTGATGAGCATCTTTTCATGTGTGTATTGGCCATCTGGATGTCTTCTTTGGAGAAATGTCTGTTCATGTCTTCTATTTTTTAACTGGATTATTTGTTTTTTGAATGTTGAGTTTTATAAGTTCTTTATGTATTTTGGATACTAACCCTTTATCAGATATGTCATTTGCAAATATCTTCTCCCATTCTGTAGATTGCCTTTTAGTTTTGTTGATTGTTTCCTTTTCTGTGCAGAAGCTTTTTATTTTGATGTAGTCCAAATAATTTGTTTTTGCTTTTATTTCCCTTGCCTCAGGGGACCCATCTAGAAAAAAGTTGCTACAGCCAGTGTCAAAGAAATTACTGCCTGTGTTCTCTTCTAGCATTTTTATGGTTTCAGGCCTCACATTTAAGTCTTTAATCCATTTTTAATTTATTTTTGTGTATGGTATAAAAACATGGTCCAGTTTCTTTCTCTTGCATGTTGCTGTCCAATTTTCCTAACACCATTTGTTGAAGAGATTGTCTTTTTCCCATTGGATATTCTTTCCTGTGTTGTCAAAGATTAATTGACCATGTAATTGTGGGTTTACTTCTAGGTTTTCTATTCATTGATCTATGTGTCTGTTTCTGTGCCAGTACTATATTATTTTGATTACTACAGCTTTGTAATATAACTTGAAGTCTAGAATTGTGATGCCTCCAGCTCTGCTTTGCTTTTTCAAGATTATTTTGGCTACTCAGGGTCTTTCATGGTTCCGTAAGCATTTTAGGATTATTTGTTCTAGTTCTGTGAAAAATACTGTTGGTATTTTGAGAGGGATTACATTAAATGTGTAGATTGCTTTGGTTAATGTAGATATTTTAACAGTATTTGTTCTTCCAATCCATGAGCATGGATTGTCTTTCCATTTCTTTGTGTGATCTTCAATTTCTTTCATCAGTGTTTTATAGTTTTCAGAGTACGGGTCTTTTACCTCTTTGGTTAGGTTTATTCCTAGATATCTTATTATTTTTGGTGTATTGTAAATGGGATTGTTTTCTTAATTTCTCATTCTGTTACTTCATTATTGGTGTATAGAAATGTAATGATTTCTGTAAATTGATTTTGTATCCTCGGACTTTATTGATTTTGTGTATCAATTCTAGCAGTGTGTTGGCGGAGTCTTTCTCGTCTTCTATGTATAGCATCATGTCATCTGCAAATAGTGAAAGTTTTACTTCTTCCTTACTGATTTGGATGCCTTTTACTTCTTTTTGCTGTCTGATTGTTGTGGCCAGGACTTCCAGTACGATGTTGAATAAAAGTGATGAGACTGGTCATCCTTGTCTTGTTCCTGACCTTAGGGGAAAGGCTCTCAGTTTTTCCCCATTGAGGATGATGTTAGCTGTGGGTTTTCCATGTATGGCCATTACTATGTTGAGGTATGTTCCCTCTAAACCTTTGTTGAGGGTTTTTCTCATGAATGGATGTTGTACTTTGTCAAATGCTTTTTCTGCATCTGTTGAAATGATCACATGGTTCTTATCCTTTCTCTTGGTGATGTGATGTATCATGTTGATTGATTTGCGAATATTGAACCACCCTTCCAACCCAGGAATAAATCCCACTTAATCATGGTGTATGATTTTTTAAATGTATTGTTGGATTCGGTTTGCTAGTATTTTGTTGAGGGTTTTTGCATCTATGTTCATCACAGACATTGGCCTGTAGTTCTCTTTTTGTGATATCTTTATCTGATTTTGGTATCATGGTAGTGCTGACCTCATAGAATGAATTTGGACGTTTTCCTTCCTTATCTATTTTTTGGGATAGTTTGAGAAGAATAGGTATTAACTCCTCTTTACATGTTTGGTAGAATTTGCCTATGAAGCCGTCTGGCCCTGGACTGTTGTTTTTTGGGAGTTTTTAAATTGCTGATTTAATTTCTTTGCCGGTGATCAGTCTGTTCAAATTTTCTGTTTCTTCCTGTTTCAGTTTTGGTAGGTATATATTTCTAGGAATTTATCCATTTCTTCTGGGTTGTCCAATTTGTTGGCGTATCATTTTTCATAATATTCTCATAAGGGTTTGTATTTCTGTGGTGTTTGTTATTCTCCTCTCTCACTTGTGATTTTATTTATTTGGGTCCTTTCCCTTTTTTTGTTCATAAGTCTAGCTAGAGGTTTTTCAATTTGATTTATTTTTTTTTGAACTGTGAACTAGTTCCTGGTTTCATTGATCTGTTGTATTGGTTTTTGGTTTTTTGTTTATTTTAGTTTATGTAACTTATTTCTGCTCTAATCCTTATTACTTCCTTCCTTCTGCTGGTTTTGGGTTTTATTTGCTCTTTTTTCTGGCTCCTTTAGGTGTAAGGTTAGGGTGTTTATTTGAGATTTGATTTTTCCTGCTTCTTGAGGTAGGCCTGTATGCTATAAATGTCCCTCTTAGAACCACTTTTACTGTATCCCGAAGGTTTTGGACCACTGTGTTTTCATTTTCATTTGTTTCCATATACTTTTTTATTTTTTCTTTTATTTCTTGATTGACCCATTCGTTTTTAGTAGCATGTTATTTAACCTCCATGCATTTTTGATCTTTCCAGATTTTTCCTTGTGGTTAGCTTCTAGTTTCATAGCATTGGGTCAGAAAAGATGTATGGTATGACTTCAGTCTTTTTAAATTTGTTGAGGCTTGTTTTGTGGCCTGATATGTGATCTATTCTGGAGAATGTTCTGTCTGCACTTGAAAAGAATGTATTGTGCTGTTTTATGATGAAATGTTCTCAATGTATTTGTTAAATTCATCTGGTCCAGTGTGTCATCAAATCCCTTGTTTCCTTATTGGTTTTCTGTTTAAGTGATCTATTGATTTCAGTGGGGTGTTAAAGTCCCCTACTTTGTATTATTATCAATTAGTTCCTTTATGTTTGTTATTAACTATTATATGTATTTGGGTGCTCCCAAGTTGGGTGCATAAATATTTACAATTGTTATATCTTCTTGTTGGAGTGTACCCTTTATTATTATATAGTGTTCTTCTTTGTCTCTTGTTACAGTCTTTGTTTTAAAATCTATTTTGTCCGATATAAGTATTGCTACTCTGGCTTTCTTTTGACATCCATTTGCATTTTAAATGTTCTCTGTCCCCTCACATTGAATCTGCAGGTGTCCTTAGGTCTAAAACAAGTCTCTTATAGGCAGCATATAGATGGGTTGTTTTATTATCCATTCTGTCAGCCTATGTCCTTTGATTGGAGCATTTAGTTTATTTACATGCAAAGTAATTATTGATAGATATGTACTTACTACCATTTTATTACTTGTTTTGTGGTGCTTTCTGAAGATTTCCCTGATCCTTTCTTGTCTTTCTCTCTTTAATGGTTACCTGGTTTTCTTTAATGATGTGTTTAGATTTCTTTCTCTTTATTCTTTGCATATTTATTAGTTGTTTTGAATTGTGGTTACCATTAGGTTTGTATATAACATCATCTGAATATAGCAGTGTCTATTAAGTTGATGGTCATTTAAGTTTGAATTCACTCTTTACTCCTCTCCTCCCCGCATTTTAAGTATATGGTGTCATATATTACATCAGTTTATTTTGTGAATTCTTTGATTTTTTTAACAGAAATACTCATTTTTTACTGCTTTTGTGTTTCCTGCCTTCATACTGTCATTTTTGGTCTTTACACTCAAAGAATACTCTTTACTGTTTCTTGCAGGGCTGGTTTAGTGGTCATGAACTCCTTTAGTTTTTGTTTTTCTGGGAAGCTCAATCTCTCCTGTTCTGAATGATAGCCTTACAGGATAGAGTATTCTTGGCTGCAGGTTTTTCCCATTCAGCACTTTGAATATATCACGCCACTCCTTTCTGGCCTGGAAAGTTTCTACTGAAAAATCCACTGATAGCCTTATGAGGTTTCTCTTGTATGTAACTGTCTTCTTCTGTCTTGTGGCTTTTAATATTTTTTTTTTCTTTATCACTGTGTTTTGCCATTTTAATTTAGTATGTCTTGGTGTGGATCTGCTTTTATTGATTTTGGGGGGGGGGTTCTCTGTGCCTCCTGGATCTGGATATCTGTTTGCTTCCCCAGTTTAGAGAAATTTTCAGCTGTTATTTCTTCAAATAAATTCTCTCACCCCTTTTTGTCTCTTCTTCTTCTTCTGGGACTCCTATAACATGAATGTTATTATGTTTGAGGGAGTCACTGAGTTCCCTAAGTCTTTTCTCATTTTGCATATTCTCTTTTTTCTCTTTTGTTCAGGTTGATTCCTTTCTATTACTCTATCTTCTAGTCATTAATTCATTCCTCTGCTTCTTCCAGCCTGCTGTTCATTCCATCAGGTGGGTTTTTCATTTTGTTTATTGAGCCCTTTATCTAGGCTATGTTGTTCCTTATCTCTGTGTTAAGTATCTCACTAATGTCCTCCACCCTTTTCTCAAGTCCAGTGAGTATCCATATCATCATTGCTTTAAATTCTCCATCAGCATATTACTTATATCTATTTTGCGTAGATCTCTGGCCATGGCCTTGTCCTATTCTTTCATTTGGAACAGATTTCTCTGTCTTCTCATTTTGTCTAAGTCTCTGTGTGTTAGGAAAGTCAACTACATCCCCTGTTCTTGAGAGTAATGGCTGTATGAAGAAGTCCTGTAGTGCCTGGCAGTTTGTGTCCCCTGTACCCCAGGGCATAGCACTTCCGGTAGTGTCTTCAGTGTGTGCTGTGTGTGTTCTGCTATTGTGTCCTGGCCGCTTTATCCTTCAAGCCAGTTGTCTGCAGAGGGTCTCTGCTTGTTATGGACAGTGCTTGTTCCTGACCTGAATGTGGGGCATTTTAACTAGGTGTGCTCTGGTCTGTTTGTGAAATGAGACCTGTCACCACTGCTATCAGAACCTAAGCTCTACAGAACTCCCACATGGGGAGATGCAGTGTGAGCAGGGGTTTGGGCTAGTCTTCTGGAGGATGGGCCCTGCCACACTGGGACTCAGGTGGTTGTGACTGGAAGGGGCAGTTCTACCAGAACATGATGGGGTGGGCCTTGGTGTAAGCAAGTAGAGAGCAGGTGTTGGTGCTGCGCTGGTTCCCGAAGGTGGCCCTGTGCTTATGCTGAGAGGCAGGGGAGGAAAGTGGCGCCTGCCATCTCCTTTTTTCCCTGGAGGGGTCTCTCTGTGAATGCTCTCTCTCTGGGACACATTCTGAGATGAGCGAGTAACCTCCCTACTGTGTGCCCCAGGTGCTCTTCAGATTGCTGTTTCCACACTGTATGTCTGCGAGCTGTTTGCCCTCCCTTTTCCTCAAGAGCAGCCCCAATGTCCTCTGAGCTCTCCCAGAGCCAAGCATGCTGACCTTTAAAACTCCAGGCTTTAAGCCCCACTGGTTGCAAGAACTCACGAAATTCAGGCCCTCTTGCTTTCCAAGCCAATTGCTCTGGGGATTTGTTTTCCCCATGTACTGCCCCATATGCTAGTTTGTCTCTCACCTTTCTTTGCAACTGTGGCTGCCTCCACATCACAGGGGCCATGATCCACTCCCTCTCCCAAGCCATGTCTCTGGACTTCGTACCTTCTTCTCTACCTTCAGTTGTGGAGTTTGTTCTGCTAGTCTTCAGATCGATTTCCAGAGTATTTAGGATGGTTTGATAGTTATCTACTGTATTTGCAGGTTGGGGTGAGCCTAGGACCCTCCTACTCTATACCCTCATTTCACAAACAGACCTGGCTCTATAGGCCAGGTTTAAAAGTGACATTCACCTCTGCTTCCAGCCACACTCCCTTGTCAGAACTCAATTATTTGGCCACAACTACTGCCAGGGAACCAGGGAAATATAATCTAGATGTGTGCCCAGGAAGAAAATTAAGTGAATTTGATGAACATCCAGCGAATGAACCACAATGCTTCACCTTTCTCATATTAAGAGAAATGTAAATTAAATTAAAACTACAACTATACAGCATTTTCCATCTACCAGATTGGCAAAGATAAAAAGTTTGATAACATGATGTAAGGGCACAGGCACTCCCATACAAGAAGGGAGTTGGAGGGAGGGTTGGTACATCCTCTATGGAGGGCAGTTTGTCCAAGCCTATCAAAATTTTAAATGCACATACTCTTGACGCAGCATATATAAATGTTTATACTTACATAAAGGATCTCGGGAAGACTAAACAAGAAGTTGACCATAGCGGCCGTCTCTGGGAAAGGGAGAGGGTGGCTGGGACGGAAGAGTAGGAGGCAGACTTATTTTGCACTGTATACAATTTTCTATCTTTCCAGTTTCACCATGGGCTTGTGTTATCTGTTCAAAAAATAATTGTTTAAAAAATACGAAGTTGTGTTCATTCATCAAATATCTACTGATGTACCAGCCATCTTTCTAAACACTAGGACACAGCACTAAGCAAGACAGAGTCCCTGCCCTGATCATGTTTAATTTAGCCCCCAGATTCTCAACTTTCTAATTGATCTTATTTCTCTATACTCAAATTGATAAAGTTTTTCCTTCCAAAATTACTGAATGTCTCCTGATATTCTTGGTTCTTATCCCTTCTGTGTTAATAGATAATGAAGTTCTAAATATTCTTTTCCATTATTTTTTTTCAAATGTCTTAAATTTCAAGAAAACCATAACTACATGCATTCTAATTTTCAATCCTGTCAGAAAAGGCGACCACAGGTAGTAGTAGTGATGGTGGTGGTGATTTCAGAGCAGGAGGGTTATCCCTAAAGAGAGTAGAGGTCATTTCCTTTGAAATTAAAATAATGCTAGCTGCTATATTCTTCTCCTTTTATTTTACAGACTAACATTTGTGTATCCTGTTATTTCAAATGCCCAGTGAAAGCTCAACATTTTAATAGTCTCCTTATAGAAAGTTATAAATCCCCAATGTAGAAATGGAAGAGCAGAAAGTCTAAAGAAGAGCTATCATCCCCAACCCTCCAAGGAAGTTCAGGAATTGAGAATGAGGCAAGGTCCTGATGCTACTAGGAAAACCCAGCTTCGTGGGGTGGCATTCTTTTTGTGATTCGCGACCAGCCAGTAGCAGGTTCTCAGCCTGTAAGCACAGAAGCCTGAATTTTCAGCACATACTGTGAAGCCTTCTCCTACGACAGACTCATATTACCCAAGCTGGAAATTAAACCCCAGAAAATGCTTCATTTATTATTAACTAAAAGGCCTCTAGCGCCAGACCCCAACCCACCCAATGGGCCTCATATCCTGCCACTTCTATCCCTGTGGCCTTGGCTTCTGCCCTCGGGGTCACCTCCCTTTGCCCCAGCACTGTAGTCAGACCACACCTTTGCTCTTGCTGCTCCCTCATTCTGGTAGGCCCGCGCAGCCCTCCTTATCCCCCAGGTGACAGCCAGGACGCCACCTGCTCCTATTGCTTTCTCCAGGCTCCCAAATCAGAATGACTCATTCCCAAGGGTGTTTTGTGTGTAACTTGCTCACTCACTTCATATGCATGCTTGACTCTCCCACTCTGCATAAGCTCTTGGGGATAGGGACTGTTTCTGATTTCTCTCTTGCTTTTTCCTCAACCTCTTGTGCTTTGTCAGTGCCTTACTGGCCCCATCATTGCCCCTCCCAGCATTGGCTGATGGTGCTGCATTTGTGTTTTTCAGATGCATACCCAAACCACAAGTCTGCCTGACAACTTTTGATAAATTTGGATGTAGCCAATATGAGTGTTTGCCAAGACAGCTCACCTGTGACCAGATTCGCGATCCTGTTTGTGACACAAACCACATGGAACACGGCAATCTCTGCACTTTGTACCAGAGGGGGCAAAGCCTCTTATACAAAGGCCCTTGCCAGGTACAGTTGTTTGGCTGACAAACCCAAGCATAAAATCAGTTTATGGTCTTTTACAGATGAAACAGCAGTGAGACCACTTGGGGTTCTTCTGTGAATCCTATCAAATCTGGAGAAATAAGATGAGCCATCCCAAGACTGGTTTTTTCCTCCTAACTCAGGAGGGCCCTCCTGCTAGTGTTGGTACCTTTGTGCATCTAGTGGACAAGCAAGAACGGAGTGGCCTCCTGCTGCCCGCAACAGTTAGGAAAATAATGTAAAGTTACACACCCCTGGGGTGTGTCAGTACTGTTTTCACTTCCCCTTCTGTGGCCCTCATTAGCAAACGGCCCAGGAAGAATGTGAGTTAAAACCACCAAGACAAGAGTCCTTTCCCACTCTTTCCACCAAAGTCCCACTCCTAGAAGAGTGAGTGAAAATTTCTCAAAGACTTAATGTCTTTTTACATCAGTTTATCTCTCAGCCTATTATGGTTCATGTCAAAAAAATACCCCCAAGGACAACCCCACAACGCACCACTGCAGGGCCCCCACCCGCAGCCAGCTAACACCTGACATAATTGCTTCTCACTTCCTGGTCTTCACTGGCAGGAGAGTGCCTTCGGCATGTCTCCCTAGGTCTGTTTTCCCTCAAAGCTTGTGTTCCAAGTGCACTGATACTGTCTACTCTGAATTCCCAGTCTTCTCTTCCTATTTGTTCCCTCTTACTGGCTACAAGTTTTGTCTTACTTATCCTAACCTACCTGATGGGTCCAGAGTCTCCGCCCCACTGATGTCTCCACTCTTCCCTCTACCTATCCCTACCCAGCATGAAATGATAAGTCTTCTGAATTTGCATGGAGATTGATCTTGTTTTCATCAAGCAGGTAGGTACTTCTGGAATGATAGAAGTCTGGGGTGGAGGGGGGCAGTATCTCATTTAATTTCACATGCAATGAGCACCCAAGTCCCAGAGAGGCTCAGCAAAGTAATCGTTTCAATTCATCTTGGGACATCCCTATTGACCTCACGCCCAACCCAAAGTTTAGCTGACCTTAGGAGCTTAATTAAGAGGGTCTGGGAATTTATACCTTTGTCTTTTTTCCCTTTCTATTCTGTACTCTTGGTTACAAAAAGTGTGCCTTAGAGGTTTTTAGGCTAAATGTGCTTTGTTTGTCGTCAGCCCTTCTGCAGAGCCACAGAGCCCATCTGCGGGCACAACGGGGAGACCTACAGTAGTGTGTGTGCTGCTTACTCAGACCGCGTGGCGGTTGATTACTACGGGCCCTGCCAGGCTGTCGGGGTCCTCTCAGAGTACAGTTCTGTTGCCGAGTGTGCTGCGGTGAAGTGTCCTTCACTCTCTGCAACCGAGTGCAAGCCCATCGTCCCACCGGGTAGGCCGGCGGTATTTGGGGTGGGATTGGGAAGACTTCCTAATCCACCTCCAGGGAGTGAGTCACTCGGAAAGAGAGCTGACTCATTTACTTAAATTTTTCAAAAAGTCTTGGCTTGGGGTGCCTGGGTGGCTCCGTTGGGTAAGCATCCAACTCTTGATTTTGGCTCAGGTCAGGACCTCAGGGTCGTGAGATTGAGCCCTGCATTGGGCTCCACGCAACCGCAGAGTCTACTTGAGATTCTCTCTGTCCTTCTCCCTCTGCCCTTCCCCTGCTCATGATCTCTCTTTCTCTCTTTCTAAATAAATAAATAAAATCTTCAAAAAAAAAAGTTTTGGCTTTACCTGATGCCGATTAGATGTATCACTGCAGATCCACCTTAAAAAACGGTAGACATCATCCTGTCCATTGGATTTAAAACAATATAGCAGGGGTGCCTGGCTCCGTCAAAAGAGCATGCAACTCTTGATCTCAGATTTGTGAGTCTGAGCCCCACATTGGGTGTAGAGATTAGTTAAAAATAAATCAACTTAAATAAATAAATAGAACAATATGGCAAACTTTTTCAGGCAAGATCCCACCAAACACCAATATATAAATATTTAAAGCAGTATTTCATTATTAAAATTATGGTTATTCAAATGCATAAAGTTTACTCACTATAAAGTTAATAAACAATGAACTAGTAGTTAATGAGTAAAGAATAAGTAATTAATGAATAATTGAAGTACTTTTGAGGAACACAAACATTTGAAATTAAAAGAAACATAAGATAGTGGTCTTAGACTGGCCTTACCATCTAGTTGTATATAATTAAGAAAGGCTTGTTTCATACAGTTATAAGTATTAACAATTTTTTTTTAAGAATTTATTTATTTATTTGGGGCACCTGGGTGGCACAGCGGTTAAGCATCTGCCTTCCGCTCAGGGTGTGATCCCAGCGTTGTGGGATCGAGCCCCACATCAGGCTCCTCTGCTGTGAGCCTGCTTCTTCCTCTCCCACTCCCCCTGCTTGTGTTCCCTCTCTCGCTGGCTGTCTCTATCTCTGTCGAATAAATAAATAAAATCTTAAAAAAAAAAAAAAGAATTTATTTATTTATTTGACAGAGAGAGAGTACAAGCAGGGGGAGCGGCAGGGAGAGGGAGAAGGAGGCTCCCCCTGAGCAAAGAGCCCAACATAGTCTTGATCCCAGGACCCTGGGATCATGAATTGAGCTGAAGGCAGAAGATGAACCAACTGAACCATCCAGGCGCCCCAGTAGTAACAGTTTTCTTAAACTACTTACCTTAGAGTGCTGTACTTTTCAGTCAAACAGAGGTAGCAGAAAGGACTTTATCCCGTGTCTGCACGGAACAGGTTAATCTGGAGTCTGACAAGTTCATTCCTCCATCCCTGGATTCATCAAATGTTCCTTGAGCTTCTACTGTGTGCCAGAGACTCGTCTAGGCACTGGGGCGTAGCAGTGAACAAAACAAAGCCTCTTTCCTGGAGACCATGTTCTCATATTTTGTTATCATTTTTTAAGAGCTTAAATATTATTTTAAAAATGAAATTTGAATCAAACACTCATGGGATCCCTAAAACATCTGCTCCTTGTTTTGCACACAGGAAATTACAGGCCCAGGAAAGCACTTGTCTAGGATCACAGTGAGTTTTGAGGCAGGGCAGGGTCCAGGCCCCACATCTCTTGAAAGGCAAGCTCTCTCTGCTGTCTTATACCATCACGTGTCACCCTGAAAAGTGCGGAAGGATGAAAGCAAAGGGCCGCCTGGATGGCTCAGGTGGTTGGGCGTCTGCCTTCAGCTTAGGGCATGATCCCGGGGTCCTGGGATCGAGCCCTGCATCCAGCTCCCTGCTCGGCGGGGAGCCTGCTTCTCCCTCTCCCTCTGCCGTTCCCCCCCAACCCCATGCTCTCTGGCTCTCTTTCTATCAAATAAATAAATAAAATCTTAAAAAAAAAAAGGATGAAAGCAGGGATCGAGGAAGGATTTGAGTAAATGTATAGATAATAAGATCCCAGTTGGTCAGGGAACATATCTAAAAGTACAGTCATCAGGGAGGACAGCTACAACTCTCCTAGCACAAAAAGAAGGGTTGGTTATTTCACTGACTATTTTGAATTCTCATTTTCTAATTCTGAATACACATAAAATGGTTTCTCTTATACAGGTGCTTGTTGCCCATTATGTGCTGGAATGTTAAGAGTTTTATTTGACAAAGAAAAACTGGATACTATTGCAAAGGTAAATTGCTTTACGTGCCGGGTACTGTTGAAACCTTATTGATAAACCTCTCAGTAATCCCACAGAGTAGAATTGTTGTCCCATTTATAGAGTAAGAAAGTATTTCACAGAAAAGCAACTTGCCCAACGTTGTATAGCTCATAACTAGTAGAACTAGGGTTTGAGCTCAGGCTGTCTGGAACCCCATCTTGTGCTCCTTTTCTCTACACCCTGGCTGTTTAGTGACCTTGCTCTGCACAACATAGCCTGAGCCTGCCTTAGAAAAGGTCCCCTGCTTCCATAGTATGTGGTTAGGGCTGGAGGCAGAACCAAGCAGCCAGAGACCACTAGACACCTGGATGGTTTCAAGGCTGCCTGCCCTCACAGTCCCCATTCCTCCTGCGGGGGTGCTTCCAGAGCCTGCCACCTTCCCATGGCCGCTTTGCCCCTTTCCCTTTAATGTACCATCACTTCTGCTCCACTTCTGTGGACACAGGGTTCCAGAAGTGTAGCCAACACTTGCCACTACCTAGAAAATTATCCTCATTTGGATTCAAACACCTGTATTTTTATAGGAAGACTAGTCATTTTCCTGTGGCTCCCAACTCAGAACAGTCCCTTACAAGGGAGTGGGGGGCTTCAGGTGAGTGTTTATCTTGGCTACAAAGCTCAGCAGTCAGACAAAAGCCTTTGGAAAGATTCTGGAGATTCAAAATTCAGCCAGCAGGGCCCCTTTTGGGGCCCCGCACTTACAGGTTCCAGTTTTTAGAAAGATAGCAAGGTAGCCTAGGCAGTAATAAGGAATTCCTCTTTTATTCAGGTAATGGAATTTTTTTTCTTTTCCCAGGTAACAAACAAAAAGCCAATAACAGTTCTGGAAATACTTCAGAAAATCCGCATGCACGTATCTGTCCCGCAGTGTGACGTATTTGGATACTTCAGCATTGAATCCGAAATTGTGATCCTGATCATTCCTGTTGATAATTATCCAAAAGCTTTGCAGGTGGGGTTCAGCACGCCTTGTGCAGCCTTCTTGTTTGGAGGACTTAGGAGGGGATAGGAAATGGAGGCATTTGGAAAGTTAGGTAGGGCAGGAGGGAGAAAAGCAAGGCAGTCTCGGAAGGACAGAGCTGTACCTACCAGGTGAGCATTTTCCAGGTGACTGAGGCCGGGCACACATCTGACAGCAGAATGTGAAGGAGTGGGGGAGCGGAGAGGCTGAGAGGTTGCTCAGAGTATGCAGACATGGAGGGCATCTGCTTACATACAGATGCGGCAGCTGAGGCCCAGAGAGGGAAGGGGCTGATACAGGTCCTGCAGTGATACAGCTGGAGTAGACACCTGTCCCCTTGGGGCTGTGCTCCCACTGGGGAGGAGAAGCCCACTGGGACTGGTCTTACCAACCCCATTTTTCTTCCTCATACTCTAGAGGTGAGCCTCACTCCTGTGGGCCCAAGTGTCTGCATCAAAACAGTGAGGGCTCAGGTGAAGGGAGTGAACACAAGCGGTTTGTAAACTGCCACAGTCAGGAAGCTGAGTAAAGCCTCATTGCTCTCCTCTGGGGTGGGTTAGGAAGCACTGAAAGTCCGTTGCCTGTGACTGTGTCTAACCGCGGAGTGGTAGTGTCTAAACGTAGCTAAGTGGTAAGGGCAGTGGCATTGTGCATCATTACTTTTCTGATTTAATTTCCATTGATGCTGTTACTATTGGTGTAATAAAGTAAGACTATATTAAAATGTGACTTTCGCTAGGAAAAGGACAGAGAAAGTGTATTCTGTGTTGGAATATATGTGGACTGTATCTTACTTGAGCTTTTCAAAAACAGGTTCTGTGGTTGTAGATTTTAAAAATCTGATTCTCCTCTCCCAGATTGAGGCCTGCAATAAAGAAGCAGAGAAGATCGAATCCCTCATCAACTCCGACAGCCCCACTCTGGCGTCCCATGTCCCTCTGTCTGCCCTCATCATTTCCCAGGTACAGGTCTCGAGCAGTGTGCCATCAGCTGGCATTGAGGTCAGAGCCCCCTGCCCCTTCTGCCTCATCCTCCTCAGCCTGGGCCCTGCCTTGTACATGGTCTGGACACATAACTGACCGCCCGTGAAAAGTGCAAAATGTTCCTCCATCGAGTTTTTCTACATTGTGAAAGACATGCAGGACTCCTGGTTTGTGATTGAATAGTAGCCAAGGAAAAGCACTTGTCACCTCTGTTCACCATACAGTATTTTTTTTTATTCTGCCAATATTAGGGTTTTTGTTTTGTTCTGACAAATGTTAAAATATGTTCTTCCAAATACTAATGAAAAGAGGATGTCTTCTTTTGGTGGATCACTGCCTTACAGTTTACACTTTGCTCATCAGATGGGTCCCCCCAATGTAAAACAAATTTGGTATCATTGATAAGTGAGATGATCACTTTTTAGAAAGGTAACTCACTTTACTATAAGCTTCATACCCAGAAACTTCATTTCAGAGTTCCTTTAAGTATTAAGGGTACTCCTAGTGTGTGTGTATTTGTTTACAGATAATTACCTACTCTATCTAGAAACTAGGGGTCACCGTGAAGAGCCTGCTATTAGAGTGTGAAAGGTAATGCGTGGTTGGAATTATTGTATAAATCATCAGGCAAATTTAATTACAGAAATATAATTCAGGAACCCATCTATTGTGTTCAGCAAAGCCAGCTAAGGAAATGGCATTTATGAGATACATTGTAAGCAACAGGCTCAGTGGTTACTAATGTGTGTATGACTTTTATGAAAGGGAGAAGTTATATCACATCAAAACATATTGTATTATGCATTTTTATATTAGCCAGATGTATATTCTTCGGTATTCATCCGAGTTAAACTTAGAATTTTTAAATATCAATCTTTAAACCAATTGCTGCTACTTATATACTTGCCAAAAAGTGAAATAATTAGTAGTCCATGTAAATAATACGTGATATTTCTATTTTATTATGAAGAAGGTAAATAGCCATATTTGTAAAATGACAATCATGTGTGTTAACCCAGTACTTTCCGTTCATGAAGACACATTGCTTTTTGTGATATGCACAGTGTGGATAAGTGTTCTGACTTTCTTATTTGATATAGAATTATAAAGAATTATGGTTTATATATTTAAAAATGTCAATCTAAGTATTAAAGTGTTTGCATGTTGTCTAAGCAATTGAATACTTTGAATGTGTTTCAGTTTGAAATAAGCTATTCAGTGTAATGCTTCTTGTTTGTATGCACCTAAACTTAGATGTTACATGAAGTATTTTTTCAGTATTATATGTACCCTTTGAAATATATAAGGATATGCTCATTATACCAAAATATTGTTTAAAAGTGGGCACTTAAAGCTTTCAGAATATCTCAGTGCTGATGTAGCATGTTTGTTGCAATTGCTTTTTCTATATAAATGTCTTCAATGCAATATACTGGAAAGCTTTTCTATTTTAATAAAAATAATTTTATATGATTATGTGTACTTCCAAACAGTGTGGACATTTAAAATGAAAGCACTGACCACTCTTGGCTAAGCTATGTCCTTTGCTCTGGAAGGAGAAATTATGGGAGTTTTATTTTTCCAAGCCAAGGGCCCTGGGAAAGCTGATCCCGGGAACGGAGCTGGTCAGCCCAGACCGAGGCTTGACCAGAGGGCATCCTATGGCAGGAAGTCAAGTACAAAGACCCCAGCTTTAGGCCTTCCAAGACCCAGGAACAGACTAGGCAGTCTTACTCCCCACTGCCTTGGGCCCAATGTTGCAGCTCCAGGGTACATCGCGAGGCAGAGAGAACTCGGCTATGGAGACAAAGGGCCTATTGATTAGAGCCTGAGATGATTTATCAATCAGCTGAGGCTAAGACCCCAAACCTCCATGGCTGACAACAACAGAGGCTCACATTTTATTTCCATCACGTGTTTACTGTGGGTTAGCTGCACTTCTGCTTTACACCATCTTCACTCCAGGACCCCTTCCAGTGTCCTCACAAAGTGGGAGGAAAGAGGCTGGGGCTCTGAGGGAGCTACTCAGAGCTTGCTCTTGGGCTGCTGGCCCTAGCATGGTCGACAGCACAAGTGCTGCTAAGGCCCAGGCTGATGACGGATGCCTGCCCAATTCCTGGAAAGGCTGCTGAGATCACCACTTCCACCACCACGGATTCATATCCAGCTGTGGCGGATTCCTGTGCAGGAACTAGGAGACCCATTGGTGTTTTACCTGGAGGCATGGCTGACTGACTTGATCTTCAGCCCAGACCAAGTCATAATCCTGAAAATAGAGTGGACGAGCTAGGTCCTGCTGACAGTGGACATAGTTAACTCTGGAGACTTAGCTGAAATCACTATCTTCGATCAGCCCTGTGTACAAAATCAGGTAGAGAGCATACACCTGAGCCCAGCATGGTGGCACCAGGAACGACGTGCTGGGGGTATGTGTGTGCACAGAGGGAAGACCACGTGAGGACAAAGCAAGATGGTAGCCATCTGCAAGCTAAGGAGAGAGGCCTCAGAAGAAACCAATCCTGCTGACACCTGATCTTTGACTTCCAGCTGGACTTCCAGCCTTCAGATCTTTGAGAAAATAATAACTGTTATTTAAACCAAAAAACAACAACAACAAAAGGAGGAGGGGAAGAGACAGAACCACAGCTGTCCCTTAGGCCTCTGCCTAGAAGTGACTCTTATTTTTGCTGACATCTTACTGGCCCAAGTAAGCCACATGGCCACTCCTGAGTTCAAAAGGTAGGGAGATATAATATTCTGGGGTGGGTATGTGTGTTGGGGGGAAGTGACAAGGATGGAGCTGGGGGAGGGACCATGAGTATTTGAAACAATAATAAGTCTACTATGGAAGTTGTTTCTCATCAGGATAGCCAGGACTGACTAAAACTTTTTTATTAGAAAATTAGTAGACGTTTCATGTTCTGAGAAGGAACTAGAGAAATGAGAGAGGTGCTTGGGTTTGGGAGAAAGAGAATATTAAGGGAGGGAAAGATCCACAGCTTGCTCCTGCTCTCATGACACATAATCATGAGAACTCTGAAGACCATTAGGGGCAAAGCAAGGCCAGGTCAGGTCAGTTTGGGGAGGTCATGCTCCTCACTTGCACATTGCTGTGATAAGCACACCCAGCCTGCCATGTGTATGACTGTCGGTGGCTGTCCAGCAGCAGTGCCGGATGGAGCCCCTGCTGCTTAGCTCTCCAGCATTCTGCCTAAGGCCCAGTGTGTTGGGCTGGTAGAGGCCTTGAATTAGGATTCTGTAGGAGAAAACTGGGGCTGTGGGGGGAGAAAGATGAGGTTCCTGTGCCCCAATAATTTTAGCAGGGAGGACCTGGAAGTTCAGGAGGACACGGTTCTGTAGGAGGACAATTTAGAAGGTGAGATAACCACATGAAAAATAGTTCCCAGGGGCGCCTGGGTGGCACAGCGGTTAAGCGTCTGCCTTCGGCTCAGGGCGTGATCCCGGCGTTGTGGGATCGAGCCCCATATCGGGCTCCTCTGCTATGAGCCTGCTTCTTCCTCTCCCACTCCCCCTGCTTGTGTTCCCTCTCTCGCTGGCTATCTCTATCTCTGTCAAATAAATAAATAAAATCTTTAAAAAAATAAAAGAAAAGAAAAGAAAAGAAAAATAGTTCCCAGAGAAAGATCCAGAGGCTCCTATGGCCATAGATAATGAAACCAAGATACTAGAAAAACAAATGAAATTGCTCCCTGTCCAGTCTACAGAAAGTAATTGGGCAGGAATGGACCCCAAGAGAGTCATACGCCCACCTCTGTGGCAGAGAGAAGGAAAGGTAGGGGAGCTCTGGTCCCACCTCAACCTGATGGAATGGATTTCTCTCAGGAAATAACCCTTTTCCTAGAAGAGGCCTTCTGCCAGATGTGTCCCCTGGGAAGTGTGCATCTCTCTAACAGGCCATTTTAGCCCCCAAACCAGTTTAACCTGGGAGCACACAGGAATGCCCTGCCCTCGGGCTGGGCACACACCTGGAGGTGTTACACCTGTCAGTCACCAGAGCCCTGTAACCACCACGGGGGTGCTCTGAAGGCTGACCTACTGACAAAGGGAATTACCCAAAGTGACTAATAATATGTTTGTTATACCAAGAGCAAAAATGGGAACAAAGAGGAGAGTCTGTGATGAGTGCAGGAAATTGAAATCCATTAGTGCAAAAAGAAAGAGGCCAACTCAAGGAAGATTCTCCTTGCTTCCTGGATGCCTCACTTCGGAACCAGCTCTATCAGGGAGCTTCCCGGAGCTCCAGGACAGAGGACCCGGGCTTAAGGCTTGTCATTGGATGACACTGAATGGTTGATCTCCCCCAGGTCACCATTCTTCTGTAGCACAGGGACAGCACAGGTATGTCACTCACGCCACCACCTCTTCATTTTGTGTCCGCGGTAGATCTCAGCTATGTCATGGTTTCCTGGTGGTTGTCTCAGCTCTAAGCTGAGCTTCAAGCACAGCACTCTGAGCAAGAAGAAAGACAAGAGTCACAAGTGCCTTTCTTTTCGCTACCAGTGCCTCTTATGAGTAAGAAAACGATCTCTCAGAAATCCCTCAGCAGTTGTCCCTCGTGCTTCCTGGGTCAGGATCAGGTGGTATTCCTGGCCCTAGACGACCGGCCCCGGGGAGCAGCATGACTATAGCTAGCTAGTCAGGGTCTGTACACTCGGCTGCCAAAGCCGAGTCAAAGTCCAGGAAGGCAAGTAGGAAGGCAAAGGCCACCAACAGCATTTGCCTCAAGATAAAACGAATTTTTGGCAGGCTCAGCCTGTTAGGGTGTAAACACAAAAACAGTTTTACATTTCTAGGAACTGCCCTTAGCTGTGCTAGGAGGACCCCTGTCTGCAGTTAAGCGGTAGAACCCTGTATCAACATCATCTGCGTCCATATCATCAGTATTACCTCCAGTTATCCAAACAGCCTCACTTCATTTCTCAGGCCTCTTCCGGGGTTATTTTAAAACTTCAATCCGACATCCAACACAAAGGCCTCTCTGGCCTCCTCCAGCCTAGGCTCACTTCTCAGTGAATTGGTGAGCTTGGCATGGTGTCACTATTGGCATCAGTCACAGTCACTAGGACATCTTCAATACAAGCTTTGGGACATTTGTTTCTGGTAAGAAGGTTTGTCAACTAAGATCTCCTGAGTGGCACAGCCGTTAGTTATGGTTTGCCTATACAAGACAGGGGTAGGTAATCTAATTGTAGTCTGTACAGTTGTGGTCTGTACACTGTCTAGTGTGCCTTGGGAGGAGTTAGGAGGAGGAGAGAAAGGAGAAGACAGAAGGCTTCTTAGAGAGGGTTTGATTTGAGTTGGACCTGAGAGAAATAGGAAGGCTTTGCCAGATGACTTTACGAGATGCATTTTCGGTAAAAGGTACAGTTTGAACCAAGGTACAGAAGCTTTGCGTGGGTCCCAGTGACAGAAGAGGGAGCTGACAAGTTAGGAAGGGGAGGTATCAGGCATATCAGATGTGCTGGCCTTGGATGTTAGGCCAGAATGGCATCCAGAGCCTCTGCCTTGCCGTCTTGGTTCTTCTCACTGACCTGGATAGCTCTGGTGTGCATCAAACTTCAGTGTCAAGAGAGACCTTTGATTGGAGATCATCCGCTGATCTCGTTATCAAACTGTGGTTCCTCTCCCTCCATCCTGTGAACATCCTGGACTCTACTGAGGAGACATCGACTGAGCCAGGCCAGGTGCCAGGCTTCCCCTGGACCTGGCCTCCATTCTCAGGGTTTAGCCTCGGCCTGTTTCAATTCCACCATGGGAAGAAAGTTAAGCCTGCCAACAATGCTAATGGCCTTGACACAAAATCCATAGAAGACATTTTATTTTCCTTCTTTTGGTTTAATGGTTTTCCCTCAGCCCTGGGCTGGTGGGAGCCAAACCCCCACACCCACACAGAGGCTGCTGTATTTCTCAAAGGGATGGGAGGCCCGGCTCCAGAATACTCCTCTCCCCCTGCCTGCTAGCTGTGGAAGAGGCCTGAGTTGTGAGCCCTGCCAGCTGAGGGGAAGGGACAGCAGAGGCATCATTCCTAGGGAAATTCCTTTCCCCAAACCAGCAATCTTAGAGCTGGAGGGTGGATTTCCACTTTGTACGTAGAGGGAAACAGTCCCAGAGAGCAGAAGTACTGTCCCAGGGTCGCGCAGCCAAGTCAGGGCAAAGCCAAGGCCTGAGGCCAGGTCTGGGCTTTCTCTGGCACAAGGCAACGGGGCACGATTTGTGCTGCTCAGGGTGGAGCCAGCCATGAGGGAGAACTCCAAGAGGGTGGACACCAGGGGGTGGGCAGAGTGAACTAGGTTCAATATCAGGTCAGACTGACAAGGCAGGCACTCTAGGTGGGGTCTGATAAACAAGTCCAAAGAGCAACAGGAATCATGAGAGTAATTGACAAAGCTCTCTAGCACTTTTAATGACAGTTTAGGCAGTGCTTTTCATCTTGGTCTCTCAGAGGCCCACAGCAAAATGGTGTGCAGAGATAGTACATGCAAAGTCTAAGGTCGAGTTAGGTTCTCAAAAACTTAGGCTCGTGGGAGGTAAGGGTAAGGGAGGAAGCCTTCATGTGGAGAAGCATGCTAACAGCCCTGTCCCCAACTCCAAACAGTTTTTTTTTTTTCCAAACTGAAGTCCACTGTATTGTTTTCTCATTACAAAAAATAACACGTGCATTCTCCAAAATACCTGGAAACATAAACAAAGGAAAAAGTTACCCACAATGCACCTTCCTCTCCCTGCTTCTACCAGTGAGTCAAGAATCCTTCTAGACCTTTCTCTGTAGGAAGATCTCTATCTAATTGGGGCAGGATCCCTGCTCTGTCCACACAGAGCCCTCACAGCCCCGTGAGGGTAAGTTCAGGAACCTGGTTTCAGCTTTGGTATGTCTCTACTGTCTCTGCGGGTTTGGCACTTTCCTGTGGGATGGAAGCCCCAGCTTGGCCAGAACCCTGCCAGGTAATCAGGTGACATGCTACCCTTTCCCTGAGTACCCCCTCAGCTGTCTTCCCCCTACCGACCTGGCAGCGAGCTCCGCTGGAGATGTGAGTAGCTGCTTTCCTGAGCCCGCAGGTGAGCTTCCATGTTGGTCCCGGCCCAGCAGAAAAACACGTGGCCCCCGCGATTACGATCATTTGAGGAAGGCTGGATAGGGGACTAGCTACAGAGGTGCGCGCGGAGTGTAAGAAAGTGCAGGGAGAGTGCGGGTGGGAGCTGTAAGCCCACAGCGGTGAGGTGGTTCCCGGGACACGCGCGGGCACTGCAGGCACCGCCATGTCGTCCGCGCCGCCGTCCCGCCGTTTGCTGAGCCCAGGCACACACCTGAGGACGAGGGGGCCGTTGCTGTCACAGGCAGGCCCGCCTCCCCGAGGGACAGCAGAGCCAAGTCAACCTAGGGAAGGAAGCGGAGCAAAGAGAAGATAGCACAGTCGTCCAGGACAATGGAGAGTCAGAGGAGGAGGACATGGGGCAGCGTCGGCCCACTCACGCGGGCGCGGCGCCCAAGATGGCGAGGGTCTCTCGGCTTCACGCTCTGGAGGCGACGCCGGCGCGCTCCTTCCTTCCTGACCCCGCTCGCGTCCTGGGTCCCCTCCTGGCCCTTCACGCCTCCATTTTCCAGCGTCTCTCCCCACCCCGATGGAGAACGCGTCCGGGCCCTCTGCACCTTCTTGACTCACACAAACGCCGCCCTCAGGCAGCCGCGCTGGAGACCGTCTGCGCAGCTGGGGGAGCCCCCCTGGATCAGCTCACGCGCCGCAGCCGCAAGGAGCGAGCGGCCCTCGGAGGAGTGAGTATGCGCTTTGCTGCTGCGACGGCCCGGGCCGTTCTTGTGAGGAAGGGATATAGTCCTCAAAATAAAATGAACGTGGTCCTGTGTCTACGGAAGTAAGTCCATACCTGAGTGCTTTTAAAATGCGGTGTTGTCGTTGCTATTCTCAACGTGCCCCCAAAGATAGAGTCTAACTGGTTATGGATGCTATGGGGAAAAGCTACTAGTTCTTCGCGCGACAGCGCGCGGACGCACACACAGGTGGCCAGAGAAGGCGTGGAGGCAGAGGGAGAGACCCTGAGCAGACCCGTGTGGGGCACCGTCTCCCTACCCCGAGATCCCCGCCTCCGCCGAAATCGAGTAGAGTGCTTGACCAACTGAGCCACCCAGGCACCCCGCTATTGATTTTTTTAAATGTTTTTTTTTTTGGACCTATCATTTTTTAAATTTTATGTTAATTTAATGGGTTTTCTTAGGTTTTTCCAGGGGGAAGCTTATAGTTTCTTCTCTCTCCCTTCCAATATTTACACCTCTTACGTCTTCCTGTTGTCCTAGTATTGGCTAGAACTCCCAGAACAAAGTCGAATAACAGTGGTGATAGCTGGAAACCTTGTTACGTTCTTGACTTTAATGGGAATGTCCATCCTTTTACTGTTAAGCATGACATGTTCAAGTATGACATGTCTTACTGTTTGCTTGAAGGGGCTTCCCTTTATTCTGCTGAGGGAAAATAAGAGTTAGTTTTATTTTTAAACTCAGTAATGGGTATTGAATTATATCAAAGATATATTTAGCATCTGTTTATGTTTTTCTTTGACTTATTAATATAAATTGTGAATATATTTAATATGAAACCATCCTTATACCCTTGAAATAAATTTTATTTGGTCATAATAATACACTACTAGATTCAATTTGCTGGCTCTAGCATTTATAGTCATAAATGATGTTGCACTATGGTTTCTTGTATTTGCTATACTTTTAAGATTTTGCAATCAGGATCATTCTGGCTCCATTAAATGAACAGGTGAGGGCGCCTGGGTGGCTCAGTTGGTTAAGTGACTGCCTTCGGCTCAGGTCAGGATTTCAGCATTCTGGGATAGAGTCCCACATCCGGCTGCCCCGCTCTGCGGGTAACCGGTTTCTCCCTCGGCCTGCCACTACCCCTGCTTGGCTTTTTCTCTCTCTCTCTTTATGTCAAATAAATAAATAAAATATGTTTAAAAAAATAAATGAACAGGGGAGGTTTTCTATGTCTTAGAACATATAAAAGATAGAAGAATCACCTGTCTCTCAAAGGTTTGATAGGACTTGGCTACAAACCTATTCTGGGTCCGTCAGTATTTGGGTAAGCAGTAGTATTTTCCCTTTTTACAAATGCCTATATTGGTTCTTTTAGATTTTTTCTCTTTTATTTTATTTTTTTTAAGATTTTATTTATTTATTCGACAGAGATAGAGACAGCCAGCGAGAGAGGGAACACAAGCAGGGGGAGTGGGAGAGGAAGAAGCAGGCTCATAGCGGAGGAGCCTGATGTGGGACTCGATCCCGTAAGGCCAGGATCACGCCCTGAGCCGAAGGCAGATGCTTAACTGCTGTGCCACCCAGGCGCCCCGGATTTTTTTCTCTTTTAAATAAACTTTAGTAATTTGTATTTTCCTAGAACATTGCCCAATCCAGAAAAACTAGTGGAGGGTTGACAATTTTATTTATCTGAGCACTCCTGAAAAGAGATTATCTCCTCCTTTTTTTTTATTACTAATGTAGTACATTTGAGTTTTCTCTCCATCTTTAGACTTTTTTATTGATTGATTTTTTAGAGTTGTGTCTGTTTGATATGCTTTCCAGCTCTGGGGTATATTTTCAATTCTGTTCTTTTTCTGTTTTCTAATGCATAATTTTCTGTTTTTAACTATATGAATTTCTATATTCAATTAATTTTTAAACACTTTATTATGGATTTCAACCTTGCAATTTGAAAGTGAAAATCCATATACTCACCATTGAGGTTCTTCAATGAACATTTTGCTATATTTGCTTTATTGCTATTTATTCACCTATCCATCCATCTTATTTTTTTTATGTGTTTCAAAGTAAGTTGTAATCATCAATACATTTGCCCCCAAATACTTTAGTATTCATTCATTAGCTATAGTTCAATATTTGTTTATGGTTCTTTTCTTAATTTTTTAAAATTTTTCTAGCTCCTTTCACCCAACACTTAGTTTATTTTTTTTTCTTTTAAAGTAAGTAGTATAGGGGCGCCCGGGTGGCACAGCAGTTAAGCGTCTGCCTTCGGCTCAGGGCGTGATCCCGGCGTTGTGGTATTGAGCCCCACATCAGGCTCCTCCGCTATGAGCCTGCTTCTTGCTCTCCCACTCCCCCTGCTTGTGTTCCCTCTCTCGCTGGCTGTCTCTATCTCTGTCGAATAAATAGGTAAAATCTTTTAAAAAAAAATAAAGTAAGTAGTATAATAATATTTAAGATTTATTGACCATCAGTCATGTTTCAGGCCATTTTAGAGGCATTTTTTTAATCGAAGGTCAAGGAACAGCCTTCTCTCTCCAGGCCCCAAATTAGGTAATAGGATTGTTTCTGTAACTTAGTAAACATAAGGCTCAGAATTCTAGGAGACTTGTGTAAGTCAGGTTGGGCTCCTATAACAAAGTACCATCAACTGCATGGCTTATCAACAACAGAAACCTATTTCTCACAGTTCTGGATGCTGGAAGTCTAAGATCAGGGTGCTAGCAGGTCGGGTTCTAGTGAGGGCCCTCTTCTGAGCTGCAGTCTGACTTCTAGTTGTGTGCTCACATGGCAGAGGGAAGAGAGAACTCTCTCAGGTCTCTTATAAGGGCACTAGTCCCATTCATGGGGACTCCACCCTCAGAACCTAATCACCGCCCAAAGGCCCACCTCCAAATACCATCATCCAGGGGATTAGGTTTCAACATATGAATTTTAGAGGGACACAAGCATTCAATTTATAACAATACAGGTATCAGTAAGAAGGGATTTTCCTTAAAGTCCCTTTAGTTTCAAATCAAAGGATTAAGTAAGAATAAGTCACTATACACTTTTCTCGGCCCTTTGATGGTGAAGTTTCCTTACTGGCTTTCAGATGAGTTCCCTTTCTTAGGAAGGGAGGGCAGTAAGAGGCTCACCTACAGTTTAGCTCTGTGGAGATGATGTGGTGACTACTTCTCTCCCTTCTACCTTCTGACCTTCCTCTTGCTTGTCCAAGATTGACAGTGATGTCATCTAACTACAGCTTTTCTCTCTCATTTGGAGCGGTGAGAGATAAACTTGGTCTATATGTTATCAGGAATACTATACTGCAAATCAGCAAAATGTAAAATCTAAGAAAACACTCCATGCTCAGTTATGTCTTACCTCTGTTATCACATGGGACCAACCCAGCTTGAGCCTTGGGTATCACACTCTTCTCCTGACAGTTTCTGCTGGAAGAACGGCCATGTGACAAGTGGCCAAGAATGACCAAAAAGTTTCTTGAACCACTTTCTCAAGATTGTCCAAGGATTCCTTTCACACAGGCATAGTACTAAGTGCTTTAAAGGAATTATCTCACGCAATTCTCACAACCCCTTTATGAAGCAAATACAGTTGACCTTGAACAACACAAGTTTGAACTGAGTGGGTTCACTTACACATGGATTTTTTTTTTTATGAATAGGGTACATTACTATAAATGTAGTTTCTCTTCTTTATGATTTTCTTAAAAACATTTTCTTTTCTCTGGCTTACTTTATTGTAAGAACACAGTATATATTATATCACATATAGAATGTGTGTTAACCGACTGTGTTATTGGTAAGACTTCTGGTCAGTGGTAGGCTACTAGTAGTTAAGTTTTTGGAGAGTCAAAAGATATACACAGATTTTCTACTGTGTGGGGGTGGTCAGTGCCCCTAACCACCATGCTGTTCAAAGATAAACTGTAATATTATTTTTTAAGATTACTTATTTATTTATTTATCTATTTATTTATTTGTCAGCAAGAGAGAGAGCACACAAGCAGAGGGATTGGGACATGGAGCTCCATCCCATGGGCTCTGGGATGATGGCTTGAGCCAAAGGCAGACACTTAACCAACTGAGCCACCCAGGTGTACCAAACTGTATTATTATTTTTTTATTATTAATATCATTTATAGTTGATGCAACTAAGCCTTGAAATTAAAGAATTTCTCCAAGGTCACATGGCTGGCAAGTAACAGAGCAGGGACATTTTGAACCCAGGCCTAACTTAAAGCTTATGCTCATATTTATTATACTGTGTATTTTCCTTTAAGTACAGCTTTGGCTGCATCCCATATATTTTCTAACAACAGTAATAAAGAGAGTATAACAGGATAAAATAAGGAGATTTTCTGCCAAGGTTTTTAATTTCTAGTTGCTATGGCTTTCTACCCGTGGAGCTACTACAGTGAATTTTTTGTTCTAAAAACCTCTGCAGAGCGAGAGCCAAAGCCTGAAGGGCTTAAAGCATAGTTTGAGTCTTAAACTATGGGGAAGACTTTATAACAATGTAAGAGCTCAGATTGAGAAAGGCTGAGTCACGGGATGCAGCACATTGTGGGGAAACAGATTTTAGGACAAAAACAAAGTGCCTTTTTCTGGAAAGAGAGATCTGGTCAACATTTGCTGGGTTTAGTCTGTTCAGCTTGTGGAGATGTCTCTATCTGAGCATAAAAGATCTTGTACCTAATGATGGAAGCTGCAAGAGGGTAGACATTCATTTCTCTATTTTTTTTTTCTGAAAGCTTGTGTGAAGGCATGTGACCCTGGTTCTACCAGATGCTCCTGCCCAGGAATCTGAGTCTGGAGAAGTTGACCCAGAAATGTGAAGAGAGCCAGGAAAGATTCTGGATTGCTTGAGTATTAATCCCTAAGAGACTAAGTAGATGTGACTGAGTTTCCTTCAGTGTTCAAGTGTGTTTTCTACCATCAGTAGAATTTGGACCTGATCTAGGCAGAGAAAGAGTTCCCTTTTTACATATCTAAATTGTGATCAGGAAATGTCACATACACAGTGTAAACAGTGACATTTAAAGAGTGCTAAGTGTCATCTCATTTAGTTGGATAAAAATCCTCCAAGATAGGTATTATTATCTTTATATCAACACCTGGATCAGAATCACAGTCAGCAGGGAGCAGAGCCAGAACTTGGACGACGGCCACATGACTTCATGTCTATGCCCCACACTCTTAAACATTACAGTTCGTGTTCTAATTGTCATTCATCTCTGAACATCTGCTTTGATTTTGCCTTTCAGTGCTCTAGGAGGGACTTTTTAAAAAATGTATAAATGGTTCAAAATTTTACAGTTAACCTTTTGTTACTAAGTTTTAGTTTTATTACGTCATGCTCAGAAAATTTAACTAACTAAATGGTTCTACTTTTAGGAATTTACCATGGTTTAGTTTAAGGCCTACTATTGGGGTCAACTTTTGTATTTGTTCCCTAGAAATTTGAAAATAAAGTGATCAAGTTTAAATGGCCTAACACAAATTAAAAGACAGATATTGTCAGACTGGATAAAAAGAAAGATACAACTACATCTTGTCATCTATAGTTGTCCATTTTTAATGTAATGAAACAGATTGGTTAGAAGTTAAAGGGTGAAGTAGTGGTAAACGTTTCTATAGTGCTTATTCTGGGTCAAGAACGGTTCTGGGGCGCCTGGGTGGCACAGTTGGTTGAGTGTCCAACTCTAGGTTTTGGCTCAGGTCATGATCTCAGGGCCCTGATCTCAGTGTCATGAGATCGAGCCCTGTCAGTCTCCGTGTTCAGTGTGGAATCTGCTTAAGTTTCTCTCTCCCTCTGTGCCACCCCCAACTCTTGAACATGCTCTCTCTCTCTGTCTCAAATAATTTTTTTTAAAAAAAGAACTGTTCTAAGCACTTTATGTGTATTAGCTCATTTATCTTCACAATCATTGTACGAGGGAGGTATTATTACTATTCCCATTTTACAGAGGCAAAAACTGAGTCAAATAACTTATCCAAGGACACACATTGTTCACATGAAGTTTGTATTTTTATATATACAGAGCATTCAATTACAAGGGGCTTAGTGTGAAAAATGTTGCAGTAAAGCAAAAGTATACATTTTTTGCATATGTGTACACATTTCATCTTATATATTTCTATACTTCTCAATATACATAACCTTCAAAATACATCAAAATCAAGTTTTTTTAATTTATTATTTTTTAAAGATTTTATTTATTTATTTGAGAGAGAGCACAAACAGGGGAGAAGGGCACAGGGAGAGGGAAAAGCAGGCTGCTGAGTGAGGAGCCTGATGTGGGGCTCGATCCCAGGACCCTGGGATCATGACCTAGCCAAAGGCAGATGCTTAGCCAACTGAGCCATCCAGGCACCCCTCAAAATCAAGTTTTATGCCAATAAAGCTATAATTCTATGAAACATAAAGGCCAAATTGCATTCTGCTATGGGAAACAATAGTATCCCATGTTGCTGAAACAAGGAAAAAATATTAAAGGGTAGAAATTAGATGAATCTACTAATACTAATTTAAAAAAGCTTTAATGACTACATTAATATCAAACTATATTTCACAGGAAGGAATATTAACAGAGATAGAGCCCTTTCATAATGATAAGTTAATTTATCAAAATGATACAAGAATTTTCAATGTTTATGCTCCAAATAAACAGTTTCACGGGGCGCCTGGGTGGCTCAGTTGTTAAGCGTCTGCCTTCGGCTCAGGGCATGGTCCCGGGGTCCTGGGACCAAGCCCCACATCAGGCTCCTCTGCTGGGAGCCTGCTTCTTCCTCTCCCACTCCCCCTGCTTGTGTTTCCTCTCTCACTGGCTGTCTCTCTCTCCGTCAAATAAATAAATAAAATCTTAAAAACTAAATACATAAATAAATAAACAGTTTCAAAGTACATGAAGCACCTGAAGCAGTCTACACATTCAATGCAATCCCTATCAGAATACCATCAACATTTTCCACAGAGCCGGAACAAATAATCCTAAAATTTGTATGGAACCACAAAAGACCACAAATAGCCAAAGTAATATTGAAAAGAAAATCGAAGCTGGAGGCATCACAATTCCGGACTTCAAGCTATATTACAAATCTGTAATCATCAAGCCAGTATGGTACTGGCACAAAAACAGACACATAGATCAAAGGAACAGAATAGAGACCCCAGAAATGGACCCTCAACTCTATGGTCAACTAATCTTTGACAAAGCAGGAAAGAATATCCGGTGGAAAAAAAGTCAATCTCTTCAATAAATGGTGATGGAAAAACTTCCTTTCTGATGGCTGAGTAATATTCCATTGTATAAATGGACCACATCTTCTTCATCTGTTCATCTGTTGAAGGACATCTTGGCTCCTTCCACAGTTTGGCTATTGTGGACATTGTTGCTATGAACATTGGAGTGCAGGTGCCCCTTCTTTTCACTACATCTGTATCTTTGGGGTAACTACCTAGTAGTGCAATTGCTGGGTCATAGGATAACTCTATTTTTTTTAAATCTTTTTTTTTTTAAAGATTTTATTTTATTTATTCAACAGAGATAGAGACAGCCGGAGAGAGAGGGAACACAAGCAGGGGAAGTAGGAGAGGAAGAAGCAGGCTCATAGCGGAGGAGCCTGATGTGGGGCTCGATCCTATAACGCCGGGATCACGCCCTGAGCCGAAGGCAGACGCTTAACCGCTGTGCCACCCAGGCGCCCCGGATAACTCTATTTTTAACATCTTGAGGAAACTCCATACTGTTTTCCAGAGTGGCTGTACCATCTTGCTGCAACTTTTTTGTCGGTGGATTAGTAATAGCCTTGCTTTATGTGTCTTTGTTTAAAGACATCTTATTTAATTTATACTGTTGATTCATGAACAAGGAACTCATGGGCAACAGCACTCGAACTCATGCCTGAACAAAGTTTATCCAACACATAAGTTTTCTCCATAATGCACAACACAGCCCTCTTGCATTTAGGGGCACTAAACAACACTTCAGCACTTCACTTGGGGGCCATTTTAAACAGCAGAATCACCAACAGAAAACAAAAAAATGCCCCAAACCTGGGACTACATAGACTCTGGAAAGGACATTTGTTTGCAGTATGAGAACTGTCTCATGGCGTCTCCTTGTTCAGCCTCAACTGGGAATTTATGTGTTGGGCAATGCAAATTTTTCAACGTCTGCACATGTTTTCCAATGACTGAAAATGTTGCAAGTATTGATTTGAGGGTTACAAATGAATCTTAACAAGTAGGTGACTTCGTAAATACAGAATGCACAAATAATGAGGATCAACTGTGTTGATAAACCTTTAGAAGGCACAATATCGGAAATGATAAAGGGTCACCGTTAGACATCATTCAGTTAAAGGATAACAATATTAGCAACCTCACACATATAAATTCCACCACTTCGGTGAATGAAATACACAAATTTCCTTAAAGGTATAAG